>NC_090298.1:125396538-125702500 GCF_039906515.1 Pseudorca crassidens
CATTTTCTTCACTATGTTCTAGACTTTGGCTTGTTAACAGACAGAATGTCTCATCTTATCCCACTGACTTGGTTTTCCTTTTGCTGGTACCTGCTGCTCTGCAGCCTCCCTTCCCCACTCCCTCAGGTGGTTTTTAGTGCCATTCATGGCAGGATTGCTAGATGGGCACAAAGCCTCTGGCGGCTGGAGTGGGGTGCTGGGGCGTGACATTTAGGAAGATGCCAGCTTAAGTTTTGCCATCGTGCTGTTGCCATCCTAGAAACAGGTCTATAATTGAAATGATAAAGAGACACAAAGTAGGAAGAGACTACTATTTAAAACGATTATCCTTGTCATGGTATGGGAGAATCAATCCCACGACATCTCAGCTTGGGAAAATTAGCAGGCTCCTTCCAAAGTTTGAACGCAGTTTGCTTTGGTGATGATAAGAACATTCTGTCATTGGTGGGAGCCATGCAAACAACCAAGACTGAAAAAAAGGGATTTTGGATTTTTTTTTCCTTTTTAAAAAATCTGCCCTTTCCACATTCTTGCTAAATTTTTAGAATAAATCAAGTCTCTCCAGAATAGATAAGTCCGTGCCCAACCAACCCTCCCCCACCCCAGAAGATTCAGGGAGAAGCCTTCAGCATTATACAGTTATACTTTTTGAATTGGAAGGAACCCGTTAACATCAGACCAAGTGATGTCTGGGGGGGCCGTTAACAACATCCCAGTATCCATCAATTTCCCCCAGGTTATATCCCCCCCCCAATAAAACCCTGCTGTAACGTGCAACATATACCTTCAAAATGAGCCCCACCTTCCAACCCAATCGCTGCACCGATCCCCTCCCATATAGCAGTTCTAGAGCTGCCAGTGACGGGCCCTCATGTGCCAGGTCCTCTTGGCCGGGACCGCAGTGTCAGAACTGTCGGCCTGGAAGTGAGCACTGGGCTGGTGACCGGCCCTCCAGGGAGCAGCTCCAACATTGCTCCTGGCTTCCAGTGGGACCTTGAGTCACAGCCTTCTCCGAGGGTTGTTTCTTCCCCCAAGAGAGGAATTCTCAGCTGCACATCATTTCCATTTTTACTTGAAATAATGGGTAGGGAAGGAAAGTGGGAATAGGGAAGGGGGCTCACCAAAGTCAGACTGGGGTGAACGGGGGATGGGGTGGAGATTCCCAGGTACAGCAGTCATGGGACTTGCCTGAGGGTCAGAGACTCCCCAATAGGTCCTGGCTTTGTGGGTGCCCTTGTTTGTCCACTGAGCCCTAAAAGTGTGGCACTTTCACAATTTTTTCCATGCCTATGAGCCTCGTGTGCTCATTCTTACTTAATGCTATAACTTATCTTCAAGTTGGTTCCTTTACACACAAGAAAACTTATGTAATATAACAGGAAAACCAGGATCACTTGCCATATTGCCAGTGACTGAGAAAATATAGCCCTAGTGGAGTCTCCAAGCCTCACATCTGTTCTTATTCTTAAAAAGGTAGATTAGTGGGCTTCCCTGGTGGCGCAGTGGATGAGAGTCCGCCTGCTGATGCAGGGGACACGGTTCTTGCCCCGGTCTGGGAAGATCCCACATGCCATGGAGCAGCTGGGCCCGTGAGCCATGGCTGCTGAGCCTGCACGTCCGGAGCCTGTGCTCCGCAACAGGAGAGGCCCCAACAGTGAGAGGACCGCGTACCGCAAAAAAAAAAAAAAAAAAGGTAGATTATTAAGTTTTGGATAGATGTTAAAGACATACTATACCAAACTGGTACTTTCTCCTTGGAAAAAGTCAGAAGAATTGATAGAGGATTAAAAAGGACATCTTTTTTTTTCACGGATCCAGTGTCATTAAACCGAAGGTCTCTGTGCCACTTAAAACCATGTCAGGTACCTCTGGTGGTAAGGGCTCATTCTTGGGGACATGCTGGGATGTCCTCAAAGTAAGGCTGTTTTCTCATCTGGAAATAAGGAGGTAGGACCAGTGAGCTTCAAATGGCCCTTTCACTGCTGGAATAGAAGTACAGGTGTCCAGGGAAGTCCCCTGAATGCCATCAGATACGCATGGTATGGAATCACCAAGCTTCTGGTGAACTTTTAGACTGCTCTGGACTCCCCTGCATAGACTCCCAACCAGCTTCAGGGCCATGAAGATGTCGTCGACACTAATGAGTTAGGAAATGTTCAAACCCAACCTGCCCCACTGGATGGCAGCCCCAGCTCTGACCTCTTTTATCTTTTTATTTCCATAGGCAGGAGGGAAGCACTACCACCCAACCTGTGCCAGATGTGTACGCTGCCACCAGATGTTCACTGAAGGAGAGGAGATGTACCTCACAGGTGAGCAAACCTGACCCTCTGCAAGGCATTCCTATTCCCTCATGAGTAGAAAGGAGGTACAGTCTCCTTCCATCTCCGTGTTGTCTGTGCTTTTGGCTTGTCCTCAGAATTGTGATTCATCTGCCCCTCTCTGGGTGGTTCGGGAAAGTTGCCGGTGTGGCTAATGTGAAGTGACGTGTAATCTGCCTTCTGTCCCTGTGTGCCTCCACCGGCTGCTCGGCTGGCCTGCTTCCCTGGCAGTTCTCTGAGCAGACTGCCCTGGCTCTGCCAGTGGGTGGGAGGTTGAGCTGCTTGGGGCCAAGGGGTCAGAGAACAGGAGGATGTCTGAGTTACAGAGTGTCTGCACCATCACAGCCCCCATACCCCCACCTCCCTCTCCCATCCCTTCCCCCCCCATCTCAGAGCATCCCACCGGGCTGCTGCTTAGTCTTCCCACAGACTCTCAGGATGCACCAAAAGGAATGGGGGGGAACCAAGAGTCTCCAAGAAGCAAATCAGAGCTGCTTTCCCTCTGCCGCTTCCCGGGGTCCAGCCCTCTGACCCCAGGATCCTTGCACCAGTCTCCTAATTAGTCCCCAGGTGCTGCTCAGTCCTCCATCCTCTGCCCAGTCCATCATTCCCAGGCATTACAGTGTTCTCGGCAGACCCCTTTCGAGAGGCCTCCAGGGCCCATCCCTGCTCACCCGTGAGATACACACACTCCAGCCTAGGAGTTAAGACCCTCTCACTGAGGGCTCAAACTGCCTTGAACAAACTCAACACTTCAGCTGCCCAAGCCAACTTCCAATCATTCCTTCGTCCATTCAAATACTCTTTCTCGAGCCCCCACCAGGTGCAGGCTCTGCACCAGGGTCCACAGTGAATTCCAACCTCAACCCTACCTCCATTGCCCTGTAGTCCAGGGGGGAGGTGGACCATGGTCCGTAGTCACACAAATACCTGTCAACTGTAAGAAGCTGTACGAAGGGGAGGAGTGTGGGACTGTGAGAGCACATGACGGGGTGGGGAGGGCAGCAGGGAAGGTTCCCTGACAGTGGGCCGGGAGCTGGGGTTCAAAGGACGAGTGGGTGTTAACTGGGCAAAGAGGGGAGGGATGGGATTCGCCAACCTGAGGGCACTGAATCTGCCAGCCTCTGGGGGAGCGGTGAGGAAATGGCAAGTGTGGGAGACCGAGAGGAGCCAGTGTGTCCGGGGTGCAGCCAGAAGGTGAGAGATGAGGTGGGAGTGGGCAGGGCTGGCCAGGCTGGACCTTGTGGCAGGGACGGTGTTCAGCCCCTCGGATGATCTCATGGTCCTAGTGCCTCCGAGTAGATGCTCTTCACCTGCGTCCTGAACTCTGTGTCCTGTGTGCCTTACTTTGGAGCGCCTACCATTGTAGGCTCAGTTTAGGCACTGCCCACTTCAGAAACTCCCCAAATGGCCCCAGCCCCACCCACAACTCACTAGTCCCTCCTCCTGGAACCCCCTCAGCCCTTTGTTTGCACCTGGTCTCCTCCAGCTTGCATTGAGCCGTTGGCCATCTCCCTGAGAATCTTGCTTCTGACGTTGGCCCCTCAGCCCTGGCATTGACCCACATGCGCTCACTCTACAGGTGATCGCTGTTGGCTGAATTGCTGTACTAGCCATCCGCAGCTGTTTGAATAGCCGTCTTGGGGAGGGCATTTCTTGGGGAGAAACCTTCCTCCCAGTTTCCCCACAAGGCAGATGGAAGGTCAGGGGGGCCATTACAAGGAGCATATGTTCCTATCAAGCTTGTCCTAGCCACACATGCTCATGCCAGGAGTTCCCTCAACATGTAATGAATCCCCTTTGCCTAGAGCCAGTTTCTCAACCTCAGCACTGTTGACATATGGGGCCAGATAATCTTTCCGTGTGGAGACGTCCCTGTGTACTACAGGGTGTTTGGTAGCATCCCTGGCCTCTGCCCACTAGATGCCAAAAACGTACCCCTTCTCATTGCGACAACCAAAAATATCTCAGACGTTGCCACATGTCTGTCCCCCAGGAGGCATAATCAACCTGGGTTGAGAACCACCAGCCTAGAGCTATTCAGCAGAATCTCATGCCACCTCCTGGGCATGTTAGAGCAGGGTTCCTTTGTTGGACTGAGCGAGATGACCATTTCTAAGATGCTGTGAGACTCTACAGCTACTTACTTGTATGTACAGTCATGCAGGTATTAGAGGTGAATCGATCCCAGGAGTCACTCTAGGCTGTAAAGTAACAACCCTCATTGTATAGATGGGGAAAGTGAGCCCCAGAGACACGAAGAGATTTGCATGAGAGCTCAAGGGTACAGGGGGCAAAGGGGGACATGGCCTTATGACTCCCACTCCAGGGCTCTCCCCATCTTGCCTCCTGAGACCCAAGCCCTGCCCTCTACTCTGATCTCTGAAGGACTAGGCCTCCTCCTTTCCGTGAGCACTGATCCCTCAGTGCCTGGGTCCCTGAGTGGTTCCTGCTGCAGGACCCTATGTTATATGCTGGGAAGCCCACATGAGTCTCAGCAAACTGTGTGGTATCTTCATGGACCCTGAGAATCTGGACTTTGCGCTTGGTCTGAAAGTTTGTTGCATGAATTCCTCTCCCCCTTCTTTGATGAAGATATTTCCTAGTGTTGAAACTGCTCTCATGTTCATATCACGAGAAATCAAGGTCTTGCCCTTACTGCCTGAATTACCAATCCTAATCGCCCATTTAGTGCTTGGAATCCTGGCTCCACTGTTTAGTAAGTTTTTGACCTTGAGTAAATCTCTTTACTCTCTAAACCCTTATTGCCTAGGCCATAAAATGGGCTAGTAACAGTCCCTATAATAAAGCAATATAGTAAGTTCCTGACACACAGAAAGCTTTTAGTTCCTTCATATAGCAGATACCTGTTGAGCACCGCCTGTGTGCCCAGTGCTGTCCTAACAACCAGAGACGTAGCCGTGAGCAAGTCCCACAAGTTCCCTGCTCTCCTGGGGCTCACATCCTCATGTATCAGTATCTTCTAAGCCCTGCTTTGGACCAGAACTTCACAGAATGCTGAAAGAGTTAAGTGATGGAGTAGCTTTGTCATCATGAGAGAGAACGCACAATCAAACCTTCAGCAGAAATGCCTCCAGGACGTGGAGACAGTCTTGGTGATAAAGAAGGGCCTGTCACCCCCCTCCTTAATTATCCCCATCCCTGCCCCCCACCCCAACCCGGGCTTCTGGGAGAGTGGGAGTAATTGTAGGGCATTCAAGGACCTGCCTCGAGGGATGCTGAGTGATCCTGGAATGAGGGGGTCCAGGCCATCTGCTGCTAGAGTCATGCTGACTCGGGCTGTGGGCTTCTCAGGGGTGGCAGCCACCAGGGGTTTCTGCTATCACTGAGAGCTGGCCTTGTGTTTGCCTTGGACACCCTCTCCAGGCAGGGGTACCAAGACTCAAAATTATATTCCCCAGAAATGGCAAGAAAACTGTCCTTCCAGGCAGCATAGGAGTGGTGAGAACCAGCCAGGAGGACACCTGGGTCCAAGCACCAGCACTTCTGCTAATGGGCTGTGACCTTGAGAAGTAACTTCTTTCTCTGAGGTCTCTTCCTTCACCTGTAAAATAAGGATAATTACACCGTCTTTCATTCATCCACTCAAACTGAGGGCATGTTTGTGCCAGGCGCCCTGAAATGAACGAGGCAGGGGTGCTTGCTTCTGTGGTGGAGTTTACTCTCAGTAGCGGGAGACCGACTTTAATCAAACAGAAGTGCAAACACGCAGTGACAAGCTGCGATGAACGCTGTGAAGGGGAGGTTTGAGAGTAACTGGAGTATGTTATAAGGCTCCTCATCTAGTCTGGGAGGCCCGGAGGGGCTATGCCGAGGAAGGGAAATTGCAAGCCAAGACCTTGACATTGAGTAGGAGGTGGGAGCGTGAGGGGGGGAGGGAAGAGTGTGGCAGCAGAGAGAACAGCAGGTGCGAAGGCCCACAGGGCAGGAAGCGTTAACGCGGTGGAGAAACCGAGGCAGGCCCACATACCCACTGCGCAGAGAGCAAGCGTTCTCCACAAGGGCCTCAAGAATATTAGAGGGGAGGACGAATGTGAAGATGCCAAGTGCCCCACAAAGCGACGTGCACACAAGAGAGTGGGTTAGGAAGCCTGCACATCTTACAAACCCTGTCTTGTCATTCCCATGGCCGGACATACTATGTAACTGGCAACCAGCCTCAGGAGGTTCTTTTGGTCAGTTTGTTTGTGTTTTAATTGCTATGTAATGGCTTTCTGATGGACTCTAATTGGGAGAAGTCTGACATCTGTCTGGATAAGAATTTCCGGGGCGCCAGGAGACAGTTTTCTTTTATTTGTTTCAAGTTCTGTTGTGCAGTCTTTTAACTGTTTTTGTAAAGTTGCCAGATTTCTAATCTGTTTATTGTCCAAACCCTTCATTTGGGCTTCACCAGGAAATTAGGTCACTGGTTTTATGCAGCAAAATATTAACCAAAATGCTGCAGGTTAAGGGCAAAACTTATACAAATATCACAAAGGTTACAGTTGCTGGATCTGTGGGAATTTTTCTAAACCCAAAATGTGGTTTGTGAGATAGATTTTGCTCTTGTTCTAAATGTGCCTGTACCCGGGAAAAAGGAAAGGTAGGCTTTTTTTTTCCTTCTGTCTACACTAAATGCACTCCTATTCTGCGGACCTGAGACAGAGCATAACACTGGAAACATAGGATTTAAGCTGTATGTTTTCGAATAAGTCTCTGCTCTCATTTGTATATTTAATTAAAACCTACCAGGCAGGAAATTATTTATGAGATCCTAGGACAAATCTTGCTGCTAAGGAAAAGTATTATAACAAATTGTAGGTCCTAATAATAATAATAATAAATGCCACCGGCTGATATATGCTGAGCATTTACTATGTGCCAAGCACTTTACTTTTAAATGCAGTATCTCATTTTATCCTCACAACCCTGTGAACTAAAAGCCATTCATAGACAGGTTATATCCCTGAGCCAAGGTTAGCTGGCCTGTCTTGCTTGGTTTGTTAAAGGCAATTTTTTCCATTTATTATCAGGATTCTTAGCCTGTGGTTCATAATTGCCCTTCTGAATTTGATGAATCCCCCTGGCATTGCTTGCCAGATTTTGCATATGGTGTGTTTCTCTAAGGATAGGGTCTGTAACTTTTATCAACTTTTCAGAGCTGTCCATGGCCCAAAATAAAGTGAAAAGCTTTAGTTCTGGGTTAATGCAAATCCAAAACAGAGCCCTGAAAGCTTCTTTGATAATTACACCAAAGCCTTCTCTTGTATAACTGACTCTATTTCAGACCATATATTTTTTTTCTTCAGTTTAGATGATATAAGATCCTGGTACCAGGAGGTGTGTCTTTCTGGCTCAGGTGGAGAAGCCATTGGTATTTAGCTGAGGCCTCATTTCCCTCTGACAAGTACCTCATAAGAGGTGCCCTGAGCTGACAGATGTTCAAGAGAGGTGCCGCCCATCATTATGGACTGTGGACACCAGCCCTCAGTCATCATCTCCACATCTCGTCAAACCACACTTTAAAAGGCACTAACGTAATATTGGTGCTATAATTTAGTAGCTTAACATTGTTATTTTAAATTGGATCTCTCTACTGACAGCTTAGGTTGTAGGAGTTATGCTTAAAAACTTTAAATCTTCTGTTTCCCCAATCCTGCTACATAATTTTAGACTCTTCAAATGTAGCCTGTTAACTGAACTAAATTGACATTTCCTCAAGTCTGAGTCTTTGAAGCATATTTCATTTTAAACAGAGTGCATTTTCATTTTTGATGAGCTGCAAATTTGTTTTAGATTTTTAGGGTTACCAAACATCTTGAATCATACAGAAAATATTACAGCATAGTAGCTTAAGGTTTGTATGTAGATAGTCTGTTTCCAACTTGCTCCTCACGCCACAAACTCAAGACAGCGTGGCAATTTTCTCACCAGTTACATGTCACATCTACTTCACCAGCCAGTTTGTCCATGTTGGTCAGAATTAGGTCCAGAGTAGCAATTTCCCTGGTTGCTTCCTCTGTTTTCTGGGAAACAAAATTGCCTGCCGGGCAAGTCAGGAACTTGTCAGATGCTCGGGTGTTAGGTCAATGAGATGTTTTATTGGTCTGGACTTCTTAGGTGGCAGGAACTCAGCTCGAGCAGCATTGGGTAAAAGGGGACTGATGAGCTCACAGAACTTAGGAGAGTCCAGGAGCAGCACAGCCGGGTTGAGGGGCCCACGGGGGCAGCAAGTGGGTCTTCTCCCTGCTCCTTTTTGTGCATGGCCTCATGCTCTCCTGATCCAGACTGACTGCCTCCCTGTCAGGGGAAGGAGGGCACGGCCAGCTCCTGGGCACCGTGGGCACAGTGAAGCCCCAGAGACTCCAAGGAGCCTGACTTTGGCTGCATGCCCACACCCAGGCCAGGGCAGGGAGACAGCGATGGGCGAGCAAGCAAAACATCTAAGCTCCCCGAACCCCAGTTTCCCTCTCTGAAAACGGTGATACCCATGGCCTATGTCAGCAGGCTCAGTGAGGACTGAATGAGCAAATGCATGGGAAAGGCTTAGCATAGAGCCTGGCGCCACCAGCTCCACCAGTGCAAGCTCATGATAAACACCCAGTCGTGTAGAAATGGCCATTCCCCTGAGCCATGACTAATAAATGCTGGTTACTGTCAATATTACCATCATTATTGATAACACTTAGCACAGGGCTCAGCATATGTTATTGATCATTATTATTTTTTACTCAATTACCATTGTTATAAAGTACATAGCATAAGGCCTGGCACAGACACTCTCTAAATATTAGTTATAATAATAACAATAAGAATAATAAGAATACTCAGTGCCTGACACAGGTGAAGCACTCAATACATTTGAATTATGGTCCTAACTGTTATTAGTAGTATCCTGTGAATTACTGGGCATCTCGGGACTGCCATTCTCTTTTGCTTGTCCTGCCTGATATCCTCATGGTAACCAGCATCACAGTAGCCAAGCACTTTTCTCCCTTAAGCTCTTTATTAAGCTTCAAGCCCACTTGATCATGTCAGGTCCAGGCAAACCGGTCTTTTCCACTTCTCCCGTAGTGCCTCATCCCTGGGCACCAGCCCAACCTTCCAGGAGGGTGCGCCGGCAGCTAAGCCCAGCTTCTGCTCAGTGACTCCACCTGCCCAGCCAGCCCTCTGCTCTGGGAGTAGGAGAGTAAACACCACCCACCACCTTCAAGTCTCTCCATTACTCCTTTCCCCTCACCCAAACTAGATCTTGGCAAACAGGGGGTTTTGGTAGGGGACAGGAGATAATAACAACAACTACACTTACATAGCGCCTGCTCTTGGCAGACACTGTTCTCAGTGCTCTACGTACATTAACTCATGAATCCGCACAACAAATGTACAAGGCAGGTACTGTAATCATCCCATCTTCTAGATGGGAAAACTGAAGCACAGAGAGGTAACTGACTTGCTCTAGACGATGCCGCTAGTAAACGATGTAACCAGGATTGGAACGTCTTAAGAATATTACACTAAATAATATATAAATTGCCTCATATATGGTGAAGATTTCCCAGTGACCAAGATTATAGCAATGATATTGTTGTTATTACGTGTCAAATTCAACAAAAGGGCTCACTCTTTTCCTCCTGCTGAGATTGGAACACTTAGTAGCAAGTGAAGAGAAGAGTGCCCCATGGTTCACAGAAGTAGTCCCCCTAATGATGGGGGTGGGGAGGAATTTTTTTAATTGAGGTAATATTCACATAAAATCAACCATTTCAGAGTGAACACTTCAGGAGCTTTTAGTACATTCACAATGCTCTGCAACCACCACCTCTATTTAGTTCTGAAATATTTTTATCACCCCAAAAGGAAACCCATAGCCATTAAGCAGTTGTTCCCCATTCCCCTCCCCTGAGCCCCTGGCAGCCACGAATCTGCTTTCTGTGTCAAGACAGAATATTTTGGGTATTTCATAAAGCTGTGGCCTTTCGTGTCTATCTTCTTTGACTTAGCGTAATGTTTTCCAGATGCATCCACATTGTACCATGTGTCAGTGTTTCCTTCCTTTTTACAGCTGAATAATATTCCATTATATGGATACACCACACTTGTTTATTCGAGTGTGGATTTTAAAGGAGCCTTTCCAAGGTCCTAGCAAGGCTGTGTCAGAAAGATAGTGCTTCTACCATAAAGGCAGAACTCGGAAACCTCACCCTGTTACGATCAAGAGAAATCCAAAGAAACCTAACAACCTGGCTGGGATCAGAAGCTGAAAACTCAATGCCTACTTAAACGAGCGAGAAAGGCCAGGAGGCAGACAGCAGGGTCTGAAAGCATTCATCTTCAAAAATACTTCAAAACAAAACAAAACAAAACAAAAAGCACTGCGTTGGCCAAACAGAACCTTCGGGTGGGCCGGTTTCAGTCCCTGCTGTGTCTGTAAGCCTGGCTGGGCTTCTGGAAGACTGTGGCACCAGCTCCAGCTTTGGTATTGTAATCTCCACTAATGTGAGAAAAAAAAAAAAAATGGTGTTAGCAAATTGAATTTACAGGCCTGGCAGAGAGGTGGGTGGGTTCCCAAACCTTAAATAATCCACAGAGTTACAGGTATGGTGTGTGCTGTAACCAGTCAGAGAGAGAAGGCTGAATGCTGACTCCGCTAAGGATTAAAAACAGCCTTAATGCCTGGCTGAGGGACAGTTTTGGAGATCTAGGTTTCTATCTCTGAGTCAGCTGATACAGAAATAGCTAATCCTTCACTTCTATCACATTTACAGGAGGTTTTAACTGCAGAATCTGGAATTGTGGGTGATAGTCTCAGAGGATGAGCGTGTAACTCGTGGAATCAGGAGTCTAACAAGCAAAAAGTGCACCCAATACTTCGTACTTCCCACTCCCCTGCCCTTAATCCTTGTTCTACTTTATAAGACATGATGAGCAAGTTAATCTCTCTTCCCACAGAGAGGCATTAAAATATTCAAAAACCCTTTTCCCCATTCTGTTATGTCTTCTCTTCTCCATGGAGAAGACCCTGCCTTAAGGCCTAATTTTGAGTCACCTCTCCATCCTGATTACCGTTGTCCTGTGGGTGCATATCAGTCTGTCTCTTTTTCTACAATACGAAGATGGGATCCAACCAGTCACTCATTCATTTCTGAATCAGGTAGTCTTTTAGGATGAGAGCTATTGACTGATGACATATGCAGACCCTAATCTTACAGGGGTCTTCATGAACAAATCATCTTTTCTTACCTTCATTTACCTAAGTTTATTGCTAACCTCCAACAAATCCTTTCCCTCTTTAATTTAAATGATCTACTGCCAAAACCCAAACTTCTGCTTTTTTAAAATTTCTAATTATAGTTTCTTTCTCCCTTTTGATCCCTCCCCCACCCATCCACCCCCCACACACACTTCTTATAAAAACCTGCTTTCCTGTATGCAGAATGCTGAAGCCATCTGTGGTTCAGCCTTATTTCAGAACAGATACGTCAATGGCACGGAGAGACCATCTAGTCTGATGCCCTCGCTTTACACACCATTTCCCCCTCTGAGAACCTCTGTCTGACCTTTTACCTTCCCTGTGCCTCTGCCTCTTTCACTTAATCTCACAACCTTCTGAGGCATCTGTGTCCACCTCATCCATTTCCTACAGTGACCTGTAACGTGCTTCCTGCCAAAGCCACTGCAATAAACAACTTCTGGTGGATTCAGCAGCAACTCGGAGAGGACCAGAAATGCTCTCCCTAATAATTCCCGAAGCTAGGATCCCAACCCCACCACTTGGTAGTGGACACACCCTAAGATTGCCGAATCAAGCTGCAGACCCAGAGTCCCTCTACTGGGCTTTGAGAGCCATTGCACTTTACATTCGAAGGAAGTAATCTCATGCAGAACCCATTAGGAACACCCAAGAACATCAGCAAAGAAGAATCAGAGAGCCCCATCCCACAAGTGACAAAACTGGCCCTAGAATTAGGATTTTTAAGATATAATCTCCAAGACCATCCAAAGCCCTCCTCGTTGTTATTCAGATGAAGCAAGTGGGACGGAGCAGAGCCCCAGCAGGGCTCCTTACTTTGGGCCCCTCCTCTCACCACCATGTTTTTAGGCCTCATTGTTCAACCTTACACCACCCCCCTGTCACTTAGCCAGTATCCAGTCCTAGGGGTTCCAGGCAACAAACCATAATGGAAAAGATATTCTAAAAACGAAGTCAGACAGATGCCATCTGGGTGCTCAGGAATCTAGCCATTTGCTGGCTCCTTTCCTTTCAGGGTTGATTACAAGAGCAGTGGCACCAGAGGGATAATATGTTCCTATTTTTCCCTCTAATCCAGGACACCTGTCCTTTCTTTGGGGAATGTGTAATATTTGGGGCTTCTTCTCAGCACATGACCAGCCACCTGTTGCTCATGCCTTTCCAAATTGGCCTCTCCGATTTGGGGCTGGCCAACTGGACCCCCATCCACAAGAGAATGTGGGCAGCCGACTATGCTAAGTTTGAAGAGTCTGGAGTCTCTTAGAAATTAGCAGGTCAGGATAGTGCTCTCAAGCAGAATATATACATCATGACACCCCCTCCCCTTAAATGTGATAGCTCTGGTGGACTGTCATTAAGCCTTTGAAGAGAAAGGAAGGCTGGAGTTCACCGCAGTCTGTCACTTTATTTCACCTCCACTGCCATTCATTCATTCAACAAATATTTATTGACCACCTGCTCCGTGTCACTCACTGCCGATCGTCCACTCATGTAATCACCCCACAAACATGTACGGGGCCTCTGCTGAGACCAAAGCCCCATGCTGGATGCCATGGGAGACCCAGCAATGAAGAAAGCTCAGCTCCCACCCAGAAGGAGCTCTTAATTTAGTGGGAGTGATAAATCCACAAGCTACTATGTTTTAAGACCATATTGCTGGGACAAAGAACGATGGATCATAGAGGAGAGAGAAGTCACTCCCAGCTGGCAGGTAAGGGTCACAGGATGTCATGTGAGAGGTGGACCTCGAGGAAGGGCAGGGTTTGGACAGGCAGAGTGCGTGGGTGGTTGAATCGATGTGGCGGCAGAGATCTGAAAACCAGGGGGTCCTCCTAGCTGCTGTGCAGGGGAGTAAACGGAGGTGGAGGATGGGGAGAGACCCCAAATTCTAGTAGGTGTGAAAGGTCTGAGGCTTTGTTATTTTCCTGGCCCCTTAGGCTCTGAGGTTTGGCACCCCATCTGCAAACAGGCAGCCCGGGCAGAGAAGAAGTTAAAGGTAAGCAAGCTGGTGGTGATACCAAACCAGCTACTTCTAGCCACAGGCTGGGGGCACTGTGCTTTACTAGAGAGTCACTCCTTAGTGTGTACACTTTCAAATGTGTGCCTGTATCCTTGGATTTCCTTAATAGTAACATCCACCTCAATGGGGTTTTTGAAGGGATTAAGATGTTGGATGTGAGAGCACTTTGAAAACGGTAAAGCACTGTATGAATGTGAGTTTTTAGTGTTTCTGGGGTGAGGCTATACCCTTCCCATTACTTACCAAGATGGTGACCTCTCTGAGGCACGTAGGCCATGGTTTTTCCCCAGCCGAAGGTCATTAATAACAGTGGTTAAAATTGTCACAGAAATGGACAGCTTGCAAGGCATCTTCACAGCCACCGTCTGATTTGATTTAACACCATTGGGCAGGTGGGTTAGGAATTGTGTCTTTGCTTTGCTTGTGAGAAAACCAAGGCCTTAAAGAGGGCGGTGACTTGCCCACAGTAATGCAGCCAGGCAGAAGCACAGCCAGCGTCCCCAGGCACACGCTAGAGCACCTGAGGACCTGTGTCCCTCTGAGTGACTGTGCTCTGACAAGTACTAGGAAGTCCTGTGAATCTGGGTTCTTGATCCAAGGACTGCAAGAGGGGTGGGGCACAGCTCCTGAGTCCTTGATGGTATGGAGGGGAGACCTGGGTTGTGTGCTGGGGTGTCTCTACACTCTGGCCCCCAGATATCAACTTGGCCCTTGGGATGCTATTAAAGTTACCTGCTAGAATCTCAACTAAAAACACATGTGTACAATTTCTGACCGGCTGGTTAAACATTATCCCCTTTGCCATCTCATCTGTTTCATTTGTGAAAGAGCTGGTCTATTGATGCATATTTTTTTTGAGCTGTGAGTTTTTTCCCCTGTTTCTTCCAAGGCCTCTCCCTTTTAAGGTCTAAGAAAACCTTATTGTCCTTTTCTTCCACAGTTTCCTTCTCTTTGTTGGCATTTCTCAAATTTCAGTTATCCCTCTACAACCCCGATGCTTTTTGCTGTATCTGTGTATCACCCGTATTATTATATGCTTCATTTTTTTCTTTACATCAACTCACTACTTTTTACTTCATCAAACTTATTTTAAAATAAAACTTAATATCACCCAGTGGAAAACCAGTATTATTTTTTATAAATAGAAGGTTAACCCTAAAATAAATTCATTGAAAATGAAATATTTTGTAACAATAACTCTTAGAAATTCTAGCTAAATCATGTTACCTGAACTCTCTTTATTTAAAAAAAAAAGGAGGGGTGGGTGAGGTGTGGAAGGTGGAATTAGCAATTGTTATTGAAATGTATTAGGACCAAATTAAGACTTCCTCCTTGATCTAACCAAGGGGACTGAAGTAGAATTTTACATTTTATTCTCTCGCTCTGTGACTCAGTATTATCAAATTTTCTGCCAAAATTCATCTCCCCAGAGCCACACTAGCTCACAGTCTACAGTTTGGGAAACAGTGCTATATAGTCCAACTTAGAATGCTTTAAGTTGCAGGATGAGAGGTCTGGGAGGGAATGTAGCAGTCCTTGAGACCAGCCCCTGCATTTCACAGATCAGGAATTCAGGATCCCCAAAATCGCATAGTTTACCAGCGGTCCTTGATTTCCAATCTGTTTACTTTTTAACCACATCGTGCTCTTAGATGCAGCAAGATAAACTTCGTGCTGTTCTGTTAAAGGAGCCATGAGTCCATCATTGCCATTGTCCAGAGAAAGATTTTTTAAGTTTCTCACTTAGGTTGATGTCATTTTGCAATGGATACACTATAAAAAGAATCTGTATGTTGTGCAATTACATGACGTTTAACCTACCTTTATGTTTTGTATAAACAAACTGCTAAGGAATGATGCTAACCAGTTTTATTCCTTTAAAGTAATACATTATTGACTGGGATAAGCCAGAATGAAGAGTTTTATGAGTAGCTTCCTATCTAAAAGGCCAATTAAAAATATGTTAAAAAAAATCCTGTTCAACAGCATAAAGTCCTGTGCATTTCCAATTTCATTCACAATCAGACATTGATTAAAAAGGCAGAAAATAAAGAGACAGTACAGAAACAGCCAGAGAGTGCTTTCAGCAGTATTGCTAATGTTCCCCGAAGAACTGCGTTCTTATAGCCGCATCTCCCCCCTCCCCACAAGGTTGGACATGCCGTCTCTCAACCTCTGTCTTCATCTCTCCCACAGCATAGGCGGACGTCTGAAACTTCCATCTCACCCCCTGGATCTAGCATCGGGTCACCCAACCGAGTGATCTGCGTATGTATCACTTTTCAGCCACCGAACAGCCTTGCTCATCCCCAGGCCTGTTAATTAAAGAGTCTCTAAGGACAGCCAAAGACAGCAGTCAGGTTTCCATCCAGCCAATGTCTAGTGTGTGCCTGTCATGTGCTAGACTCCGTGCTAGGTCCTGAGGATGCAGTCGGGGACAGGGAGGACACGGACCCTCACGGAACCCACAGCCTTGTGAATAGTTACAGGGATGACATCAAGAGCTTCAGTAGAAGCTCTGAAACCAATAATGATGTGCCTCTTCCCCCTGAGTCCTTGAGGCCAGGGCAAAGTGAAATTTGGGTCAGAGTGGTGTTTGGAGTGGGTCTTGGGGGGGATGTTGATGTGGAGATAGTGGCGTGTGATAAAGAGGCAGACAGGAGGAAGAAGCCAGATGAATGTGGAAACATGACTATAAAGGGTTTGCAAACATAAAGAAGAGCTTTCTAGTCGTGTGAGAAGTCCAGGGATGGAGCAAACTACGCGCATGTGTCTGAGTTCCCAGCCCCAGAGGCATTGAAACACAGAGACACTCCTCATTTGCAGGGATGCGGCAGAATGGACAAGAGTTGAGTCAGATGACCTCACAGGTCCCTTGGATATGTAATTTATTCATTCATTCATTAAGCAAATGCATCCTTGAATGTCTCCTCTGGGCTAAGTGCTGGGCTCTGGCGAGCTGCACCTGCCTGTCCTCATGGCGTTGACCCCATAAGTCCATGGATAATCAGATGCCATTCTAATAAGTGCCAGGGAGAAAAAGTGCAGGGTGCTCTGATGATGCTGCAGATGGACAGAGGGACCTGACAGTCTAGGACCAGTTGGGAGAAGAGTCCTGAGGAAGAAACAGTTAAGCCCACGCCCGAGAGGTAAACAGAAGTTAGGTAACGGAGGTGAGGAACGCAGAGCCGGAGAGGACTGCAGTGAGCAGGGGAGGGGCCTGGCAGTCAGCAAACCTCTTGCAGCCTTTCTCATGTCAAAGGGCCATGAAGACCAGAAAGGAGGGAAGTGGTCCAGAGCAGGAAACCCACTCCTCATGAGAAGCTCTAGAGACAGTCCCCAAACAAGCCAGCCCTGAGTACGCCCTGCCCACCATTGCTTCATCATTATTTCACTCCAGATCCACATTCAGTTTCATCCTCGATCCCTGGATAATGCCCATCGATGAGACTATTTCCTTTCCTTTCTTCCTCTGTTCAAATGAAAAAAAGACGTAAGAGTTATCATTGACTGCAACTTCAATATGGGTCAGCACGGCCATGTGGCTCCCACAAAAGAGAAGAGACTTTGATCACAGGCTGTCCTCATTGAAGATTCCAGTACAGAACAAGAGAGATGATAGCTCCCCTGGTGCTGTGAATGGGGCCAGACCACAGTAGGATTAATGAGCTTAGTTTCAGAGCCCGCAGGGTGAGAAGGTTACTGACAAACGTGCGCATGTCTCCAGAAGAGCGTTACCAGACACACCCAGCTGCATAGAATGCCACTACCCCCCAGCTGGCCTCCCTGTGCTTCTGGGAAGCCGCCTTAAATTTTGTGAATTAAGTTAGGCCCAGATGACGTTCACCCTGGCATTCTGGAGGAAGCTCGTAGAGTTGCCCCTGTGAGAAGCAGCCCCGCTACAGGTGAACAGCAGCAGCTGGAGACACCTGCCATTGTGCCCTTCAAATGGGGGCTTATCCACTGAGACCAGTTACCCCTGGCATATCCCAGCATTGGCCTGTGTCTCCCCTCCCGTATTCTGCTCTCCCCTCCAGCTGCTCTGGGGAATGGCTGCCCTTGTCATGTGAGCCACGTTTTAAGTCAGACCGTTCCACACATGGTTTCCAAATTCAGGGAAGAATCCATCCAACCACTTTTGGGACATTTAGTAACAGGCAGAGAGATCCAGTATTGGTTCAGCGTTCATAAATACGGAGGTTTGGTATTAAAATAGAATGATCAGTGAACCTGGAGGGGGCAAGTTCTTTCAAACTTTGCTCCACTCCCCACTGACTGCTAGAATCATCTCCAGCCCAATGTGTTCTCTTCCTTCCTTCCTGGCTAATTATGTTAGGATGCCTCTGTTCCCTCACTGTGCCTCCAGACCTAAGGCTCATTTATAACCCAGTAAACAAGGAAGTATAGGAAGAAATATAAATTTAGTATTTTTGAGGTTTGGAGTAAAGTGCCCAGATAAATATTGACAAGTTTGTAAGATGCCAAGAGCTCTCAAGGTCAAAACCTAACATCCCATGATAAAAGGCAGCAGTCAATTCAGCAAGTGGACTCTCCTAATAAGGTTCGCTCTACCCACACCCTGCCGAATTGGTACAGTTGTGGGTGTCTGGGCTGGGCAGTCTCTGGCAGAAATGAGATGGCACACCTCAAAGGGTTTAAGTGTGGAGGGAGTGTGTACAGAATTGTGGACAGGGTCAGGGGACCCACAAGACCTAGTGCGGCATCCAGAGTCAGCAACAGCAGGAGGCTGTCACCACCCTAAGCCTAAAGGGAAGGGCTGGCCAGAGCTGCATCTGTGGCAGAGCAGCCAGGACGGGAGCCAAGTCCATCACGGCCGGGCAGGGCGGGTGCAAGGGAGACATGTACACAGCCCCTCTCTCCACTCAGCCTCAGCCTGCAGGTGCCCCTCATTAGCCAAACCCAGCTGAAAGCCAGGGAGCCTGTGACACAGTCCGTGGGACCTCAGAGCTCAGACCAGGGCCAGGAGGAGTGGGCAGTGGGTCTCAGGTGAGCAGACAATGAACAGCATGGTGTCCAGACAGCAGTAGGATGGGATGGGGATGAAGGAGTGGAAGGGCCTTGGGAAGTGTTTAAAACATCAACAGTCCCAAGGTCTTTATGAAAGTTGCTCTCTCTATGGCAGTCTTGGCCCTGAGACTTACCTGGCCGCCCAGACACTGGGAGAACGTTATAGGATAATACAGTCTCCTTGGATTCTCTCTTAATCTCCCTCATCTCAGGACCTTGTAAGACACAGTGGTTTTGGGGGACAGATCCTGACTGACCATAGCAGAAACCGGGTGACCAGAAACAGAGGGAATGGCTGGAGGACGCAGATGTGGAAAGGACGTGGCTTCAGGAGCCACGAGATGGAAGCTGTCCTGAGCGGGGGAAGCTGTCTAAGTCCTTGTGGTTCTAGAGGGTTGCACTCAGGCCAAGGCAGGTGGTAGGTAGAGGCTCACTTCAGTTCGATGCGAGGAGCAGCTCTCTGAGTGCAGCCCTCTGCCAGTTGTTAAGACGGTGAACTCGCCATCCTGGGAAGCCAGGAGAGGCCAGTGGAGGGGGCAGGCTCCCAGGCTAGACTGCCTGGGTTTGAATTCTGGTACAGCTACTTATTAGCTGTGACCTTGGGCGAGTTCACTGATGTCTCTGTGCCTGTTTCCTTATGCAAAAACGAGGATAATATTCGTATGTACTATTAGAGTTGGTGGTTGTATGGATTAACGGAGTTAAACCATATGAGGGACTTAGGATGGAGTCTGGCTCACAATAAGTGGTCATCAAGTGTTAGCTAGTGTTTTACTGCCGTGATTAATTCTGTCTTTACAACCTTCATCATCTTCTTCAAGGATGCTGTGAATGAAGATGCCCTCACTGTGTGGGGTTTGGAAGGCTGGATTCAGCCCTACTGGCTAAGCGGTACAAGTTGCAGAATCTTTTGAGCCTCAGTTTCCTCATCTGGAAAACAGGAATCATATTTTTTTAATTTACTTTTTATTTTATGTTGGAGTATAGTTGATTTACAATGTTGTGTCAGCTTCAGGTGTACAGGTGTACTGTAGCTAAGTCAGCTAAAGTGACTTAGCTATACAGACACATATCTCCATCCTTTTTCAGATTCTTTTCCCATATAGGTTATTACAGAATATTGAGTAGAGTTCTCTGTGCTATACAGCAGGTCCCTGTTGACTGTCCATTCCATGTATAGTAGTGTGTATATGTCAATCCCAAACTCCCAGTCTATTCCTCCCCGCTCCCACCTTTCCCCCTTGGCAGCCATAAGTCTGCTTTCTAAGTCTGTGAGTCCATTTCTATTCTGCAAACAAATTCATCTGTATCATCCTTCTAGATTACACATATAAGTGATATCATATGATATTTGTCTTTCTCTGTCTGACTTACTTCACCCAGCATGACAATCTCCAGGTCCATCCATGTTGCTGCAAATAGCATTATTTCACTCTTTTTTATGGCTGAGTAATAATTCCATTGTATATATGTACCTCATCTTCTTTATCCATTCCTCTGTCGATGGACATTTAGGTTGCTTCCATGTCTTGGCTCTTGTAAATAGTGCTGCTATGAACATTGGGGTGCATGTATCTTTTTGAATTATGGTTTTCTCCAGATATATGCTCAGGAGTAGGATTGCTGGATCATATGGTAGCTCTATTTTTAGTTTTCTGAGGAACCTCCATACTGTTCTCCATAGTGGCTGTACCAATTTACATTCCCACCGACAGTGTAGGAGGGTTCCCTTTTCTCCACACCTTTTCCAGCATTTATTGTTTGTAGACTTTTTGATGATGGCCATTCTGACTGGTACAAGGTGATACCTCATTATAGTTTTGATTTATGTTTCTCTGATAATTAGTGATGTTGAGCACCTTTTCATGTGCTTTTTGGCCACCTGTATGTCTTCTTTGGAGAAATGTATATTTAGATTCTTTTGAATTTCATTGTTTTACATGTAGGTGTCCAGTTTTCCCAGCACCACTCATTGAAGAGACTGTCTTTTCTCCATTGTATATTCTTGCCTCCTTTGTCAATAGATTAATTGACCATAGGTGTGTGGGTTTATTTCTGGCATTTCTCTCCTGTCCCATTGATCTATATTTCTGTCTTTGTGCCAGTACCATACTGTTTTGCTGACCATAGCTTTGTAATATAGTCTGAAGTCAGGGAGCCTGATTCCTCCAGCTCCATTTTTCTTTCTCATAATTGTTTTGGCTATTTGGAGTCTTTTGTGTTTCCATACAAATTTAAAAATTTTTTTGTCCTAAAAAATAAGAATAATATTGACACTTACTACACAGAGGCATCCTGACATTTGGAGGAGATCATTCCTATACAGCACAGGACCTCACACATATGTTCTGTCAATGTGGTGTCAGCGTGAGCCCAGGTGGAATGAATGACCTGTCTTATTCTCACATTCTGCGAGTCTTCCATCCTAGCTGGAGAAGCTCATACCCCTCTGTGCCTGGCTTTTGTTTCCTCTCCCCTTTTCCGCTTATCTTTCTGCTTCTTTCCTGTCCATTTCCCTCTTCCTCAGGCTAAAGTGGATAATGAGATCCTTAATTACAAAGACCTGGCAGCTCTCCCCAAGGTTAAGTCCATCTACGAGGTACAACGCCCCGACCTCATTTCCTACGAGCCTCATTCCAGATACACGTCCGACGAGATGCTGGAGAGGTGTGGCTATGGAGAGGTACGGCATCTCGCCCTCTCTCTGGGGCTATTGGAGGAGAGGAGGGCCCTCAGGGTCCCCAGGCCCCTCCATCACAGAGACTTCAGCCTCCATAGTGTTGGCCCCCAGACTCTTTTAAACTGGTATTTACAGTCGACACTTAAAAATCAAGTAATTTCATCCAAAATCTGGCTTCTCTTGAAAAATCGGAGCTGGGAACACTACACCAGTGTTTTCCACCACCTAGAGATGGGGAGCAGCTCCCTCTATAGGCAGGACATGGGCTCCCCAGTTCTCCCTGATCTCCACTACTCTCTGAGAACCCCAACATAAAAGCCAAGAACCTGTGACCACTTATCACCTGAGGTGTTGTTTCTCTTACAGTGGAGAGATTTTATACATAGCCTACGGCTCTCATCCCCAGCTGTGCTCAGTGGCCACTTAGGTTTATAACCCCCAGTTAGGTAGGTTCTCTGTGTGCTGCCCCTGGCCTTAAGCCCCTGTGCTCAGAGCAAGAGACACTCATAAAAAGTACACATCAGAAGGCTTTTGAAATCATTAAATGGTTGCTGGACAAGAGAAAGTGTTTCCTGGAGAAGGCAGGGTGGCTGTTACCCTGGAGGTCCTGACAGGTTACATCCCAGGAGGTTTTCTCACCCCACCCCAGGCCCCTGAGCTGAGATCATTTGGGGCTTCAGAAGGAGCCCTGGCCTCATGCGTACTTCACCACTATCCCCTTCCTCTCTAAGGAGAATGGGGTTCCATTTGGTTTAAGAGCCTAATGCTGAGATTCTCTTAAGTTCTGGCCTCTGAAATGGACCAGGAAAAGGGGGCCAAGCGTTTGGTAGAAGCTGATTCTCCTGAAGCCAGAGATGGCAAACTGGGGCCACAGCCAGCCCCCAGATTTGTTTTGTTTCACTCACAGAGTGTCTTTTTAAAATGTAAATGAGTTGTCAACGTTTAAACATTAGGAGATTTCACAGAAGAGTCTGCACTTCTGCCTTGTCTTGGAAACTTAAGAAGCTGTGTTAGCATGGGATGGACGGTCCAGCCTTGCCTGGGTGCCCTGGAGCTGAGCGCCATCCCCTCTGCAGGCAGTGCCTTCCATCCCCAGCTTGCCCCCTACCACAGGCCCAACTCCTGCATTGATGGCATCAGCCTGGCCCTTCCTTGGCCCTGCATTTGGGAGCCTTGCCCTGGGTCCTGTCCTTATGAGCCACAGAAGGGCGTGAACTGGTAGAGGCACAGGGAAAGGCCATGAACTGGCTCTGAGCTTGCGGTGGGGAAGCCTGGGCCCAGGTGAAGACCCTACCGCTTCTTCCCTGAGGGCCCCCGAGCCATCTCATCCCCTCTCTGGGCTGTGGTTTTTTCCATTTGTAAAAAGAGCATAGTCTCAAGGTTTCCTCCCAACCGTGAGCACTGCTGATATTCTGGGGAGCTGAGGCCGTTCTCTGGGGTGGGGGACAAGGGGCAGCTGCAGGCTTCTCTCTGCTCCCTGTAACCACTCTCTGTCCCTCCCTCTTGCCCTCCTCTCTCCTTTCACTCCTTCCATGGCTGCCTTCAAACTTCGCTTCCAAGTCGCTGGGGACCTTATCTCCCTACTCCCAGGTAATTAAACTGGTTCCAGGAGACCTTTTCTATAGTTGTGTCCTTTATGCTGACCAAGCAGACCCCCAATTTCCACCCCCCACCCACTGAAGCCCCTGAAGGTGCTCCCCCAATGCAAGCAGAGACAGGGAGACTTAGAAGCATGACCTGGAGGAAGTGGCAGTGGCTTAAAGGGTATAGAGATGGCTGGGAGCGAACCTTTCTACCCAGAGATGGCCTCCCTGATGCTTCTGTGATCCTTGGCCAGGATTCCAGGGTCCTGACCCACGGGTTCCATTCAAGGGCATGTGAGTGATGGGT
This sequence comes from Pseudorca crassidens, assembly GCF_039906515.1. Classification (NCBI taxonomy): domain Eukaryota; kingdom Metazoa; phylum Chordata; class Mammalia; order Artiodactyla; family Delphinidae; genus Pseudorca; species Pseudorca crassidens. Next base: position 125,419,728 of record NC_090298.1, read on the forward strand.
GAAGGCCCTGGAAAGTCTCTGCAGCCTTCCTCAGGCTGTGCATGTAACCCAGGGAGGGGGGGTCTCTGTATTCAGAAGGGCAAAATGGTGCTTCAGCCCCTGGGATCCCAGATTCCATGTCACTTCCCCACCTGACTGCTGGACCCTTGGGCTATAGGCCCCCCTAATTGCAGATCTTGCTTATGGCCCTGCTTCCTCCCCCAGGACATCTATGAGAACCTGGACCTCCGGCAGAGACGGGCCTCCAGCCCAGGATACATCGACTCCCCCACCTACAGCCGGCAGGGCATGTCCCCCACCTTCTCCCGCTCTCCTCATCACTATTACCGCTCCGGTAAGGAAGGGGGAAGCTCCCAAAGGGACAGGAAGAGCCAGGGGTGACAACACAGTGCCTAGATGTCCCCAGCTGCTGAGACAGCATGGGGCTTCCCTGGGTTATCTCCATTACAACTTGGTCCTCTGGAGGCTCATGGCCACCCAGGCCTCACTGAGTCCCTGCAGATGCCACTGGCAGGGGAAGAAGAAGGGTACATGGTACTGAGATGCAGCAAGAAGGTGGGTGGCGTGCTGCTGCGGGGAGGGGAGTGGCAGGAAGCCCAGCCATCCTGGCTGGTAGAAAACGTCTCCATCCTCATCCTTTGTCCTGTCCCATCCAGAAGGCAGAACCAGAGGATCAGAAATGGGGAAGTGTCCTGGCCTTCACCTGAGGGCCACCCTGAGGTTAGGGATGAAGCAGGCAGAGCAATTAAGGGAGGGGCCCAGGTGGGGAGCTAAGAGGAGCAAGGATGCCTTCCTGAAGCTCAGTGCTGTTGATTCTTACAACCCACAAAATCTGACTTTGGGGTGAAGCAAGACAACAGGGTCAAGCCTGTTTCTGCAGACCCGGTGCATGAGAGCACAGCCCCCATCCCTGCTGTCATCACCTCACTGCTGCCGTAACCACCGCCACTGCATTAATGCCTGTTTTCTCTGTGCCTCTGCTCTCTCTGGGGACCACTGCCTGCGTGCTCCAGGGCCCGAGAGTGGCCGGAGCTCTCCATACCATAGCCAGTTAGATGTGAGGTCCTCCACTCCGACCTCTTACCAGGCTCCCAAGCACTTTCACATCCCAGGTAGGCTGCCAGCCCGGAATTCCGGGCATGGGTGCATGCTCTGTGGGGTCGCTGGGCGCCCTACACCGGCACCGAGGAGAAACTGGGTGCTGGGGACCCTCCCTAGCCAGTCACCCGCACTAACTGGCCTCCAGCTCCGACACACCCACTGGCCTTAGCCCACTCCCTAGACAGAACCAGCCTTGATTAGGACCACCAGGAAGCAGCCCAGGGAAGTGCCTTGAATGTCCAAGGGCTGTGATGGAACATGGCAGTAACTGTGCTGAAGGTCATGGGCTTTTGGGATTGAATCCTTGATTCTGCGGCTTATAAGCTTGTGACCTCAGACCAGCTACTTAGCTTCCTTGAGCCTATGTTGTTCCTTCTGGACAGCCAGGCACTGTTCTGGGTCCTGAAAGTGCAACTGTGCTCAAACCAGCCCAGATCCTTCAGGGTGTTTAAGTTCTAATGTGGGGAGAGAGCTAATAAATGAGTAAACAAATAAGTAAAAGGATAATTTCAGGAGATATAGGTGCTAAACATAATAAAACAGGGCACTGCAATAGAGTGATGGCATGGGGGAGGCTGGGCTATGTGAGGTGGTCAGGGAGGGCTTCTTGGAGGAGGTGACAATGAAGCCAAAAGAGACCCTAGGGAAAAACATCCTGGGCAGAGGGAACAGCAAGTCCAAAGGCCCTGAAACACTGAGCCTGCAGCTGGCCAGCATGGCTGGAGGTGGTGAGCATGAGGTTGCCCCAGAAAGGTCCCATCCAGCCTACTGGGGAGGAGGGGGTGAGAGTGCTAACTGTGGCTGTGAGGTTCTGGGGACGCCCACGTGGAATGAGGCATGGCTGCTGGGTGGGCACCTTCCCGCATGGGGTCTTGCTGAGCACGTGCCTGCCTTATGCCTTCATGCCCACCATCCAAACCCCAAGCCCCAAGCCCCTGCCTCAGCCCCATTTGAATCCATCCATTCCTTTCCCCTCACCTTTCTTGGAACCTGATGGGATGAGGTTGGAAGCTCACCTTTGGAAGAGGAAGTCCACTGGGGGAAAGATGGGAGAGCCTTGGGAGAAGTTGCTAACCACCTCTCTCTTCTGGTACCCACTGACCAACTGGCTGTCTCCTTTTCTCCTGTCTTTCTCTCTCCTCCCCACTGTCCCTTCCCGGTCTGACTGGCAGCTGGAGAAAGTAACATCTACCGGAAACCCCCGATCTACAAACGGCATGGTATGGTCGGGGGCAGAGAGGGCTTGGCCAGGCAGGGGGAGGGGCAGTTAATCATCTGTGCAGATGGCTCTGTAGGGCCACCAGAGGGACACAGACAAGGCTGCAACTCAGTCCTTCTTGTCGGCTGCCCCCCAGTCACTCAAGGTGGCCTTGGGGAGGGGGTTGGTGTCATTTCAAAACGGCAAGGAAGTCCTTGTATCCCCTACATCCTTTCCCACCATCTCCTCACTACCCCCCTTGCCCTGCTGTCTGCTATCCTAAAGCCCATGGTCAGAGAAACCCTTGTCAAATGCATGTAGCCCTGGGAGAATGACACTCCAAGGTGCTGGTACTCAAACTTGGACGTTCGTTAGAATCATGTGGAATGCACACAGATTCCTGGGCCCACCCCAGACTTAATGAATCCAAATTTTGTATTTGTTACAGTTTCTCCAGGTGATTCTAATGTCCAGCCCAGCTTGGGAACCACTGCTCTAAACTGTTCTCAGTCACCATGTCCTGAGAGTAGACGGAGGCCTGGAGAGGGGATACGGATGAGAAAGGAGCTGAGGGTGCCTTCATTCATTTATCCATATAGTGTTTCTTACAGAACTGTCTGTGGGCCAACTGCACCCAAGAGATTTATTTAAAAAACAGATACCTTGGCCCCCTCCCCTGCCCTAGACTTCCTTAATTAGAAATACTAAGAGTTTGCCCTACGCATCTGCCCTGTAACCAGTTCCATTCACAGTTCCTACCTGTGCTCCCTGTGGGAGCCACCACTGAGACTTGTTCGTTCTTGCAAAAGCACTCAGTTGAATGAGCACTCCCCTTCCTCTGAGGATGCAGAGGCGCAGCTGCCACCCTGTATCACCCTTAGGTACATATGGGTGCCTGTGGGATCACAGGGGGAACACAGAATTGGACGAGCATGGAGACAGGCAGAAGCAGCCCTGTACTGGGATCTAAACTCACCGGGATGATGGAGGAGGTGGTACGAGTATAAACAGTGGCTCTGGGTGCTTACGATCTGACAATTTAGATAAACATCCTCGACTTCAGAGCGGACTGGGCTGGGGTCCAGGTGAGTCCTGAGCAGTGCACATCTACCTGTGGCTGCGGAGGACATGCCATGTACCCCAGTGGTCACAGAAAGGCACCAACCCTGACAAAGGTAGTTTAGATTTACATCCAGAAAAGGCTCCCAGGTCCCAAGCCCCTCAGGACTGTGGGATTTTGTAGGTGGGCCTGAGGGGCAGCACCAAAGCAGGCTCAGGAGGAGTCTGGGCTAGAGGTGGATTGTGCAGGTAAGAGGGTGGATGAAACGGCTGGAGTGGGAGGGGCTGCACAGGACCCTCATCAAAGAGGATTTGCAAGCTTTGGGAGCAAGTGCTGCTGGCTGGCTGAGAGCCATCCCAGGACCCTCTGCTGCTCTGGCTCCACGGAGCCTAGGGCTTGTCACTGTAGCTTCTCCCTCCTGAGAAATGATCAGCGGCCCCATCTCCTTTCCCCAGCCCTCTCTCTGACCTGGTCAGTTTCTCACCAGTCTTGGGCGTGACAGTCATTGCCTTGGAAGGTTTTGTGCCTATGGTGGGTTTGATGGTCACCCCCATGTTGTGGACTTCAGGGGGAAGCTTAGAGCTGGATGACACCTCAGCCAGCAGACCAGTTCTGATTACAGACAAGGAAACTGAGGTGGAGAGGAGCACGATTTGCCCAGTGCTACAGCTCAGTTAAGTGGCAGAACTGGAACCAGAACCCAGCGTTGCTGACTCCCTGGCCAGTGCTCCTTCCCTCAGGCCATCTAGTCTCCCCCAAGCAGGATGTGTCATTTCAGTATGAGGAGAAAGGTGACCTGACTCAACATACAGCAGGCCCTGCTTGGCGATCCCACCCAAGATGTGGCTCGAATCCACAAGGCTGGCTTCTAGAGGGTGAGGAAGGACTCACCTGGGACCTGTCTAATCTTACTTAAAGGAGCCACGGTCTTAGTGTTCACTTAGGAGAGTCTGTGGAATTGGTAGAAGGAGCCCTGAGCTGGGGTCTGATCCAGTTCTGGTCTAACTTGCTGTGTGGTCTGAGCAAGACCCTTCCCCTCTCAGGTGTTCAGATTCCCAACCGTAAAATGAGAGGCTTGGCCTCAGTGCTTTTCCAGCTCCGATGCTCCGTGTCCCAGACCCTGGCCTGGACATGGCCTCACTCCCCAGGGCTGGAGCCTGGCTGAGACAAGGGAGAGTATGTCCAGTACACTCTTCTAGGACATACTGCCTCCCTGAAGCTCTCTCTTTGGGTCCTTTACAGGTGATTTGTCGACAGCAACCAAGAGCAAAACAAGTGAAGACATCAGTCAGGCCTCCAAGTACAGTCCAGCCTACTCGCCAGACCCCTACTATGCTGCGGAGTCTGAGTACTGGACCTACCACGGGTCCCCCAAAGGTATCACCCCTCACAGGGGAGCCAGGACCAGAGCCCCATCACCTGCGCCAGGGACCCAGGGCCAGCACAGACAGTTGCCCACTCCTTCACACGATAGTTCATTTATTCATTCAGCAAACAGGTACTAAGGGCAGCCATGGGCCCTAGGGAGATACTAGGAAGCAAACCAGATCAGGTCCTTGCCCTTGTGTATGAGACATCGGCCCCAACTGAAGAGGGAGGTGAGGTACAGGAGGTAGAAGCACTGATGGTAGGGGCATGCTGTCCAGTCTGGAAGATGACAAAAGCTGCTCAGATGCAGAGCCCCAGCTACCACAGGAAGGGTGAGGAGCAGGTAAGCCAGCAGAGTGTTGAAATGCACCTGCAAAGACCCAAGATGGGAGGGTAGGCTCCACTGGAGCAAAGGAATGGCTGTCAGCTCAACCTTGAGCTCAGAGAGGGAGGGGAGGGGGTGGGGGATGAGAGGCCAGATCCCACAGGGCCTTGTGGGTTGAGGTCAGGATTTTGGTCTTTATCCAAAATGGGAGGAAGTTGTTTAAAGTGGTGACATGATCAGATTTGTGTTTTTAAGAGACCAGTTTGGCTGTAGGTGGCAAATGGTTTGGAGAACAGAAGAGAGAGGATGTTGGGAGATGGAAGTCTCTCACGGGCACCCCGGCAAGGGGTCCTAATGGTCCTCAAGGTGCCATCCCACCTAACCAGACATCCCAGGCTGTTTCTTTTAAGTATGTGGAGGAGTTGTCAGCAGGTGCCACTTTGATTCAACACATACCTTTAGTAATGAATGTCCATTTTGAACGAAGCTTCATGGGAGCTCAGAGATGACCCTGTGCCGCCCTCAAAGAATTCTCCACTTAGAAAAGGGATAAGACACAAGCACAACTATAACCCAAAGTGGACAGTCATCAGTGCCCATGGGAGATAGTGTTCAGAGGCTGCACAGGCAAGAGAGACCAGACCCAACAGGCATGAGGGGGGAGAGGGGGATCTTAGATGAGACTGTTTCAATCACACACACACACACACAAAGAAACAAAAAAAAAGAAAAACCACCTCCAAAAGCCTTAAGCCAAAACAGGGATTTCTGGGTCATGTGACTGAAAGTTTTTGAGGCATAGCTGGATCTAGAGGTAGATGAACATCATCAGGACTTGACCTGTCCTGTGGGTTGGGTGGCTCCAGTCTCAGGCTGATTCTGCCCTTATCATGGGAAGACGAGTTCTGGCAGGTCCAGATTACCTCCCATCCTTGGCAGAAAGAGGGCTTTTTCTCCTACCAGCGGCAGGAAAAGTCCCAACGTTGAGGTTTATTAGATCTGTCTGGGCAGTCAGCTTCACCTGCACTTTCCAGCCCAAGAATGGGAAGGGATGCTGGCCATCTCAGTATAGGGAGACCCATGGTGGAGGCAGTTCACCAAAGTGCACTTGTGCGGGGTCACTCAGCTAGAAACTGGTGGAGCCAAGAGGCCCCCCACCTGTCAAGGCTGTACTGCCCCTCATGCCCCCTCGCCTGAGCAGGCTGAGTGGGAAGCATGGGCGGGAGCTGATCCTAGCTGTCTTTTGGCAGTGCCCCGAGCCAGAAGGTTCTCGTCTGGAGGAGAGGAGGACGATTTTGACCGCAGCATGCACAAGGTAAGCAGGCCACACCACTGAATGAGATGCTTAGATGGTATGTTACTGAGGATTTTTTCATTTGTGAGGGACAGAAACCAAATCCAAACTCACTCATGATAGAAAAGAGAAATGCAAAACTTGGCAAAACTGGAAAGTCAACTGGCAGGATTAGCTGCAGGTACAACTTGATCCAGCTGCTAAACAAATTGCCACAGGGAAATTCTCTCTCTCTGCTCTTACGCTGGATTGCCTCTGCATTGGCCTCATGCTCAAGCATGTTCTTCTCACGTTGTGGTCAGTGGATGCCAGTGACTTGTGCATCTCTGCTGGGGATGGAAGGTGGTGCAGCTGCTGAGAAAGAGTTTGTGGTCCCGCAAAAAGTTACCACATAGAACTACCACAGAAACTGTCGACTGAAAATAACAAACCAACCACACAACCCAGAAGTTGAGAACTATGTTTTATTCAGCAGACATACTGAGGACCTCAGCCCAGGAGACAGCCTCTCAGATAGCTCTGAGAGAGTGTTCCAAAGAGGTAAGGGAGGAGCCAGGAATACGTAGGAGTTTTTGCAAAAATAAAATCAGGAAGTCGAACATCACAAGATTGCTGCTAATTAATGAAAAAAACAGACATCTACAGTTAATGAATTTAGTGCTTTTCTATGTATGGGAAGATGCAAGGCCCTTGGCTCATTGAAATCATTCCTTTAATATGCTCCTTAACTGTCTAGGGCCAGTATCGTGTTTTTCTCCATTCTGAATCCCCTCAGGCTGCACCATTGGTGGGGGCTGCAGAGGTTGATGGCTTCATGGCTTGTTTACTGATACGGCAGGTGACAGTCTTTGCTCACAGTGCTTCCTCTTGGCCATAAATTCAACCAGTATTTGGGAGGCATTTCATGACCAATTTTGTCCCTCAGGGCTAGGAAGGCTCATCCCTTGATCACGGGAAGATTCTGTTGCTAGGCCACTCAATGTGCTGATTTGTTGTGGATTAGACCCTGTTGATAATCTAAAATTCTCTGGATCACCTGTCTTATTAGTCTGTTGTGATCCAGGAAATGTTTTCCCTCGTTGCTTCTTCCCAGATCTAGAATTGCACTACTACAATTATTCTATGTAGAGTTATGTACATGATCAACTAACTCGAGATGTCATTAATTTTGCTGGAGGCTTGGTTACACTTTGGTAATGTAAGAGATAACAATCTCATAAAACAGACAGGACATAAGTAATACAGCTAGTAACATTAATAAACTGATAGTGCAGCAGAGAGAGGCACAAGGCATAAGTAATTTGAAAATGCCGAGAACAAACTAAAACAGTGTAACAGTTTAACAGTATAACTAGTTGTAATCTGGTCAAAATAAGCCATCAAGTCCACAGGGGAGCCAACTGGAGAAGCCAAATTCTGGAGGGATCAGGTAGAGAGAAAAAGATAAATGTTTCATCTTCGTTTACAAAGGTATACTTTATCAACTTGTTGAAGGTCATAGTTAGCGTAAGAGGGAAGGTTTTCTGGAAAACAGAGATTAAAAACCAGTATATTTCAGAAAAAAGTCATAAAATTATAAGTCATGTTCATCAATTCATTCAGTCCATGTAATTAATTCCTGTTCATCTAGATGAAGTTGTCAGGTTTTCCATTAGTCTTTTAAAATTTCTTACCCAGTTCAGGAGTAAGATCTAAAAGTTATCAAAAACTTGTATTTATCAAAAGTGCTTTTTATGAATCTTCACTAAGATCTTCATATATAAAAGCATCAGAGTAAAACAATGATTGTGTATAAACAACAAGACTTAAAGTGGCATGGTTAAAGATCTGATTGATTATAATGTAATTGACAAGAAACTTGGATATTTCTGTGACATACAACATCCTAAGATAACATCTAGAATTATGACTGATAACCTTATACCAGGACATACCAGATTTTTAGGAATTCCGTATAATTTTGGAATATCTGTATTAATGACATTTACCCATACCATATAACCTAAGAAGGTTTATCTCCAATCACTTGACAGTGCTTCTCAAGTAATTTAACATACCAAATTAGCCTAATTAGCTTAACGTTTCTCTCTGAGATGTCGCAGGGTTTCTTTGAAGCATCCCAGAGTTATCTGGAAGTCAAAAGAACTTCAGTTAGAATTTGTTATTTGGGAAGTTTTGTCAAAAATATCAAAAAGGTTTCAAAACACTTGGTCAAATAGGATCATAGGTCACTGTGAAACAATACTTATTCACTTAAAGTGACAAAAGATTTCGGGCTTCCCTGGTGGTGCAGTGGTTGAGAGTCCACCTGCCGATGCAGGGGACACAGGTTCGTGCCCCGGTCCGGGAAGATCCCACATGCCGCGGAGCGGCTAGGCCCGTGAGCCATGGCTGCTGAGCCTGTGAGTCTGGAGCCTGTGCTCTGCAACAGGAGAGGCCACAACAGTGAGAGGCCCGCATACCGAGAAAAAAAAAAAAAGATTTCAAAAACAAAGATGACTTACAAAATCTGTTTTCAAAAGCAGTATTTCAAGATAACTTTGTTCTCTTAACAGAGGAACCAAGCCTACTTAACCAGCCTACTTTTAATAGTAATATCCACTTACCTAATTAAATTTAATCCAATCCCAGCCTGACCATGTACAAAACTCCTTTTCAGGGCTCCCTTTTTACGAACCTTCCACAACTTTCTCTGTTCCTGTTACTCTGTCCCTTATTTTTCCATCCAGAAACAACCAGCTCTAGGACAAAATCATTCTTTCCACTTAACAAAATGCACTTCCATTCTTCATACCTTCTTTTGCCGAAAAAAACACACCCTACTTTCCCTGCATACTGAAATGTTTCCCTTATTATCTTTAGTAGCTTTAATTACATATTATAATTTTAACCCTTAAAAACGTTAATCTCTAGTGAAAATTGACAAGTAGCAAGTAATTGTGAACTGTCATACTAGCATTCCTGATGGGCATATCACTTAACCTCTAGAAACATACATCTTCTCATAGCATAATTTCTTTCCTCAATGTGGTACAAAAGTTGTGTCTAGTAAACCCAAACATCTTTAGTTTCCTTCTTGTAAGGAGACAAAAGTAGGTAAATATAGACCTGTTTAGCAAATAATGTTTGAGTATTTTATCTTATTTGAAGTGACCTGGATAGTCAGTGGATTCCCATTAAGTTAATTTAGCAAGGGCTGAGGAATCAGGATGGCAGAGGAACAGGACATGGAGCTCACCTCTTCCCACAGATACATCAAAAATACATCTACAGGTGGAACAATTTGCACAGAAAATCTAAACACCACTGGCCTCAGACTTCTGAAAGGGCAAGAAAACCTCCACATAACCAGATAAGACAAAAGAAAAAGAAAGACAGAAAGGAATCAGGACAGGACCTGCGCCCCAGGGAGGGAGCTGTGAAAGAGGAAAGGTTCCCACACCCTGGGAGGTTCCCTCACCTGTGGGGAGATCAGCCTGGACACAGGGGGAGCTTCAGAGCCTCGGAGGAGAGTGCAGCAACCAGTCTTTGGAAGGCAAAACGGACAGTGACCTGCACAGATGGTCAGTACTGCCGCCCTGTGCTCCCCAGCCTGAGACCCTCATCCACCCACATGGGCAGGGGCTGGGTGCTGAAGCCTGGGCTTTGGAGGTCAGACCCAGAGAGAGGACCAGGATTGGCTATGCGGAGACAGCCTGAAGAGGGTGGAGTGTGGCAACTGAGGGTGCATTTGGAAGAAGCCTGGGACTGCTATGGAGGCAAGGTACCATTGTTGGGGGCCATGCAAAGAGAGGGGTGGGACCACCATAGGAGCTTCTTTCCCTGTGCGCACGTTCTCAGGCAACAGGACACCACCTACATGAGCTCCAGGGGCGGGCGCAAGCCACCACTGCCATCGTGGCTCCAGAGGCAGGCACGGGCAGCCACTATCGATAAGAGAACCGTGAGCAGGTGCCAAGTGCTGTCCCCGCTGTTGCAGGAGTGCACAGGCCACCACCGCAAATACGAGACCCGCAAGCAGCCAGCAAGCACTGTCCCTGCTATCGGGAGTGTGGGGGCCACTGCCACCATTAAGAGACCCACGAGCAGGTACTACTCACTGCACCCAATGTCTGGGGAGCACGCACAGGCCATGAGCAAGCTCCAGTCACCGCCCCTGCTGTCCTGGGAGTGTGCGGGCCACCACTGCTACTAAGAGATCCGGGAGCAGGCGCCAGTCCCACCCCCACCATCCAGAGAGTACGCACAGGCAGCGAGCAGGCACCCGTCATGGTCCCTGCTGTCCCGGGAGTGCGTGGGCCATCACTGCTGCTAAGAGACACAGGAGCAGACAACAATCTCTGCCCCTACCGGCCTGGGGGCACATGGGCCACTTGCTGCTGGGAGACCCGCAAGTAGGCGCCAATTGCTGTTCCTGCCATACCAGGAGTGTGCACAGGCTGCCACACATCCACACACCATTTGAAAGGAATAACGGCCAGCACACACTAAGGAAAGAGGCAGAAAGCATCCAAACTAAAAGCATCTCAATTCCGGACAAGATGGTGGAGTAGAAGGACTTGAGCTCACCTCCTCTCACAAAAACACCAAAATCACAACTAACTGCTGAACAACCACTGACAAAAAAGATTGGAACCTACCAAAAAAGGTATTTTACACCCAAAGAGAAAGAAGAGGCCACAATGAGATGGTAGGAGGGGCGTTTTTGCGATATAATCAAATCCCATGCCACAAACAATCCCATGCCACATCACCGGGTGGGTGATCTACAGACTGGAAAATAATTGTATTGCAGAGGTTCTCCCACAGGAGTGAGAGTTCTGAGCCCAACGTCAGGGTCCCCACCCTGAGGGTCTGGCATTGGGAGGAGGAGCCCCCAGAGCATTTGGCTTTGAAGGCCAGCAGTTCTTGAGTGCAGGAGCTCCACGGACAAGGGGAAGCAGATTCCACTCTTGGAGGGACCCAGCACAAAGCAGTGACTCCACAGGAGCCTGGACTAGACCTACTTGTGGATCTTGGAGGGTCTCCAGGGAAGGTGGAGGTCAGCTGTGGCTCACTGTGGGGGCAGGGACACTGGCGGCAAAGGCCCCAGGGAATACTGATTGGCATGAGTTCTCAGGGAGGGCACAATTTTGGCACCGAGACCTGGCCCAACCCAACAGCCTGTAGGCTCCAGTCCTGGAACACCTCAGGCTAAACAACAACAAGCAGGGCGGGGGACACAGCCCCACCAATCAACAGACAGGCTGCCTAAAGCTGTACTGAGCTCACAGCCACCTCTAAACATACGCCTTGACATGGCCCTGCCCACCAGAGAGACAAGACCCAGATCCACCCACCAATGGGCAGGCACCAGTTCCTCCCACCAGGAAGCCTGCACAAGCCCCTGGACCAACCTCACCCGCCAGGGGGCAGACACCAGAAGCAAGAGGAAATACAATCCTGCAGCATGTGGAAAGGAGACCACAAACACAGAAATTTAGAAAAAATGATATGGCAGAGAAATATGTTCCAGACGAAGGAACAAGATAAAAACCCAGAAGAACGACAAAGTGAAGTGGAGATAGGCAATCTGCCTGGAAAAGAATTCAGAGTAATGATAGTAAAGATGATCCAATATCTCGGAAAAAGAATGGAGGCACAGACTGAGAATAAAAGAAATGTTTAAAAAAGAGCTAGAAGATCTAAAGAACAAAGAAACAGAGATGAACAATACAATAACTGAAATGAAAAACATACAAGAAGGAATCAGAAGCAGAATAAACAAGGCAGAAGAATGAATAAGTGGAAGAGAGAGTGGTGGAAGTCATTGCTGTGGAACAGAATAAAGAAAAAAGAATGAAAAGAAATGAGGATAGTCTCAGACACCTCTGGGACAACATTAAATGCACAAACATTCACATTATAGGGGTCCCAGAGGGGAAGAGAGAGAGAAAGTGCCTGAGAAAATATTGGAAGAGATCATCACTGAAAACTTCCCTAACATGGGGAAGGAAACACTCAATGAAGTCCAGGAAATGCAGAGAGTCCCATACAGGATAAACTCAAGGAGGAACATGCCGAGACACATATTAATCAAACTGACAAAAGTTAAAGACAAAGAGAAAATAGAACAAACAACAAGGGAAAAGCAACAAATAACATACAAGGGAATCCCCATAAGGTTAACAGCTGATTTTTCAGCAGAAACTCTGCAGGCCAGAAGGGAGTGGCATGATATATTTAAAGTGATGAAAGGGGAAAACCTATAACCAAGATTACTCTACCCAGCAAGGCTCCCATTCAGATTCGATGGAGAAATCAAAAGCTTTACAGAGAAGCAAAAGCTAAGAGAATTCAGCACCATGAAACCAGCTTTACAACAAATGCTAAAGGAACTTCTCTAGGCAGAAAAGAAGAGGCCAAAACTAGAAACAAGCAACTTATGAATGGGAAAACTCATCAATAAAGGCAAACATACACTAAAGGTAGGAAATCAGCCACACACAAATATGATATCAAAACCAGCAATCTTGAGGAGAGTACAACTGCAGGATATTGGAAATTCATTTCAAATTAAGAGACCAGCCACTTAAAAAATCTTGTATATGTATATAGACTGCTACATCAAAACCTCATGGGAGCTGCAAACCAAAAATCTACAATAGATATACAAATAAAAAATGAAAAGGAATCCAAACACAACACTAAAGAGAGTCATCAAATCACAAAAGAGAACAAAAGAGGAAGGGAAGAAAAAAGACCTACAAAAACAAACCCAAAAGCAGCCACATAGCACAGATAGATCAGCTCAGTGCTTTGTGACCACCTAGAGGGGTGGGAAAGGGAGGGTGGGAGGGAAACGCAAGAGGGAGGAGATATGGGGATATATGTATATGTATAGCTGATTCACTTTGGTATAAAGCAGAAACTAACACACGGTTGTAAAAAAATTATACTCCAATAAAGATGTTTAAAAAAAATACACAAAACAATTAACAAAATGGCAGTAAGAGCATACATATCGATAGTTACCTTAAATGTAAATGGATTAAATGCTCCAGCCAAAAGACATAGGCTGGCTGAACTGATACAAAAACAAGACCCACATATATACGTCTACAAGAGACCCACTTCAGACCTCAGGACACATATAGACTGAAAGTGAGGGGATGGAAAAAGGTATTCCATGCAAATAGAAATCAAAAGAGAGCTGAAGTCGTGATACTCAGACAACACAGACTTTAAAATAAAGACTGCTGTAAGAGACAAAGAAGTATGCCACATAATGATCAATGAATCAATCCAAGAGGAAGATATAATAACTGAAAATATATATGCACCCAACATAGGAGCACTTCAATATATAAGGCAAACGCTAACAGGCATAAAAGGAGAAATTGACAGTAACAAAATAATAGTGAGGAATTTTAACACTCCACTTACATCAATGGACAGCTCATCCAGACAGAAAATCAGTAAGGAAACACAGCCTTAAATGACACACTAGACCAGATGGACTTAACTGATATTTATAGAACATTCCATCCAAAAGCAGCAGAGTATACATTCTTCTCAAGTGCACATGGAACATTCTCCAGGATAGATCATATCCTGGGCCAGAAATCAAGCCTCAGTAAATTTAAGAAAACTGAAATCATATCAAGCATCTTTTCTGACTACAACACTATGAGACTAGAAATCAGTTACAGGAAAAAATCCTGTAAAAAACACAAACACGTGGAGTAATGAACATGAAAACAAAAATAAACAAGTGGAACCTAATTAAACTTAAAAGCTTTTGCACAGCAAAGGAAACCATGAACAAAATGAAAAGACAACCCACACAATGGAAGAAAATATTTGCAAATCAAGTGGCTGACAAGGGATTAATCTCCAAAATATACAAACAGCTCATGCAGTTCTATATCAAAAAAACAAACAATGCAATCAAAATATGGGCAGAAGATCTAAATATACATTTCTCCAAAGAAGACATACAGATGGCCAAAAAGCACATGAAAAGATGCTCAACATCACTAATTATCAGAGAAATGCAAATCAAAACCACCATGAGGCATCACCTCACACCAGTCAGAATGGCCATCATCAAAAAGTCTACAAACAGGGCTTCGCTGGTGGCGCAGTGGTTGAGAATCCGCCTGCCAATGCAGGGGATACGGGTTCGTGCCCTGGTCCGGGAAGATCCCACATGCCGCGGAGCAGCTGGGCCCATGAGCCATGGCCGCTGAGCCTGTGCATCCGGAGCCTATGCTCCGCAACGGGAGAGGCCACAGCAGTGAGAGGCCTGCGTACCACAAAAAAAAAAAAAGTCTACAAACAATAAATGCTGGAGAGGATGTGGAGAAAAGGGAACCCTCGTACACTGTTGGTGGGAATGTAAATTGGTACAACTGTTACGGAGAACAGTATGGAGGTTCCTTAAAAAACTAAAAATAGAACTACCATATGATCCAGCAGTCCCACACCTGGGTATATATACAGAGAAAACCATAATTCGAAAAGATACATGCACCCCAATCTTCACTGCAGCACTATTTACAATACCCAAGACATGGAAGCAACCTAAATGTCCATCTACAGAGGAATGGATAAAGAAGATGTGGTACATATCTACAACGGAATATTAGCCATAAAAAAATGTAATAATGCCATTTGCAGCAACATGGATGGACCCAGAGATTATCATACTAAGTGAAGTAAGTCAGACAGAGAAATACAAATATCATATGATATCACTTATATGTGGAACCCAAAAAAATGATACAAATGAACTTATTTACCAAAGAGAAACAGACTCACAGCCATTCAAAATAAACTTAGGTTACCAAAGGGGAAACGTGGTGGCGGGGGGGAGGGATAAATGAGGAGTTTGGGATTAACATATACACAGTAATATATATAAAACAGATAATCAACAACTACCTACTGTATAGCACAGGGAATCTACTCAATATTCTATAATAACCTCTCGGGAAAAGAATCTGAAAAAGAACAGATATATGTATAGGTATAACCGAATCATTTAGCTGTATACTTGAAACTAACACAGCATTGTAAATCACCTATACTCCAATATAAAATAAAAATTAAAAATAAATAGGAAAAACTCTAAAGTTTTAAGTTACCAAAAATCTGGACAAACTGTTTTAAATCAATATACCCAAAGCATAATTATTCCTAAAGGGTTCACCTGAAAACTCTTATTTTCCTTTATAATTTATGAAAATATCATCATACCAAGTTAATTTTTTTGCTGACAAACTCTGCAACAGAAATAACATGAACTTATTAACCTTCAGTGAACCTTGGTACACTGAAGGTGTACCAAGTAAAATATGTCTGTATTGACTGATTAAACCAGCAAGCTGAAGCTAGCTTTAATACCAGATATTAATTTAATATTGAATATTTCCTAGATACATGAACCTGAAATTCATTCTGGCCAGTTTCTTTTATGTTTAGAAGTATTTAATTTGTAAGCACTTACTTTTAAGTCAATTAAATGGAACTCTTTTATAAATTTAATTTTAACAGTATTTTCCGGAGGTAGAGACATCTCATATGTATAATATGTACACAGACATATAAACAGACCTAACTAGAGATCTCATAGCTTCACCTTAAAAACTTAGTTATGAATCAGGTATTACAGTATAAACTTACTAGTTTATAAATAACAGTGGGAATAAGTTAAATTTGCTTGCTCAGATGACTAAGGCTTTGCTATTTGCGGAAAAGACTTTTAAGATTTGTATTTATCCTTGATAAACCCTTAAGGAGGCTATGAATTAGATTTGGGGTGAGGGAGCCTTTCCAGCAGTTTGAGTTTAAAAGGACTTTTTTGCTTTTTTTTTTTCCTCCTTGGTTTCAGGTTTTACCTGATTGAGCTAATTAGGCTCAGTCTCAGATCAATGTGGGCTGTATTTACATTTCTTATTTGCAGAGATTTGCAAAACAAAGACAGTTGCTTTTAATTCTCAGAAAAACTGGTCTGCTGCCTAAATGATATTAAAAGATTGATTTGCCCAACTGTACTTTGTTTAATTTGCTTTTTTATATCAGTGAGAAGATTTCTGACTTAGCCAAAATTCAAGAGTTCTATGTTCTAGAATTTTAGGGTTTAATTTATCATGCTTTCAAAAGCTTGCATAAGGCATTCAACAAAGGTCCTTTTTCTGAGTGCACAGGTGAGACCCAGAGCAAAATCTCTATTATTATTTTTATTAGCCCCTGAATATTGCTCCCAGTTTTTACATTATATTATACAGGCTCAGGTAACCCTACTGGTTTCCTTTTGTATGTTTAATAATATTTCCTGAGGGCAGATTCATACTCCCTGTCTTATGAAGCATTCCCCAGTGAAACATGTATATCACACAATATAATTAAACAAAAGAGAAATAACCATCTTATATAAAGCCCGTTTAGGTATACCAATTTTTATAAACTTGCATCTCAATTCTATCAACTTTTATACCTTTACCTTTATCTTCCATTAGGACCCAATCATCAAGCCTTGGTCTTTCAAGGAGTCCTAGAAGCTTTCCTTTCTTTTTATCCTCTGACTCTTTTATCTATTTTTAATAAAAGGCTCTGGGGTCCCCAGTGAGGGGTTGAGCCAAGGGACTCAGGCCCTTTTGTCAATCTTTTACTTGATTAATCGGCCTAACTGTTGCCCCAAGTAATTTTTGGCCAGGTATCTCAGTGTAATTTACTTCCAGCCATTTAAATATATATGTATATTTTAAAATATTTATTTTGCCTGCGCTGGGTTTTAGTTGTGGCATGTGAGCTTCTTAGTTGCAGCACACAGACTCTTAGTTGTGGCATGCATGTGGGATCTAGTTCCCCAACCAGGGATCGAACCTGGGCCCCCTGCATTGGGAACACGGAGTCTTACCCACTGGACCACCAGGGAAGTCCCTAAATATATATATTTTTTAAGTGGGGTAAATAGAGTGGACTTGTTTGGGGCCCTTTAATGTTGGGGACCTATAGAGGGCCCCTTTGTTCCATCCAGCCTTACGTGATGTTCTATCAAACCTTTGTTTTAATCCCATTAACATCCATTTTATTTATCCCATTTTTAAAGAATCATCTAAAGATTTCTTTATCCTTTTGGGATAAGTCCCTTTAAAATTTCCACCTTTTTGGGAAGAAGTCTCTAAACTTTCTCTTCAGTTTACTTCCCTGTTAATCAACCTAATTAACATGAATTATCCTAATGTTTTTATTAGCATCTGTAAGACTCACTGAGGGGAAGCAGAGACCACAAATAAGGCTTCCCAAACCAGTTTTTTGTTGTTGTTGTTTTCAATTAAGGAAGTTCTTAGGTTAACCGAATATATGTTTTCCACCTTCTAAGTTTTTTTCTTATAAGTACCAGTAACACAGCTCTTTTAAAATTTGCCAACTTAGAAGTTTCTCCAATATAAAGGATTCATCATGTGGCCATTAATAAGATGTATCTTATTGATGCAAACCAGTAAGACACCAGAGAAGTCCCCACAACAGAGTATGAAGATGTAGCCTTCACAAAACCTAGAAAGTTTACTCCCCAAAATAGCCTAAGAAAGTAAAGGGCTTCCTTGCACAGGCCAATGCAAGGAAGGTTAAGAGGGCAAAAGCCCCTGAGAGTTGGCACAGTCAGACAAAAGACTGCTCAGAATCCCAGTCTATTCGGTTGGCTGCCGAATTGTATACCATATGTGTACCTTCCAGGTGGCAAAGACCAAGTACTCAAAACACAGAAACAGACATATACACATACATACACACAAAATGCCTAAGAAAATCAGGTAGAACATTTACATCTCAAAGACACAGGGAGAGAAATGCAAGTTCCCCCTAGAAGGGCTTTTGTTTCTTTAAGGTCAGAATTCTGAAAAGATGTTTTATCAAGCAGGCTTTCTCTAACTTAACTGCGTATGCAATAGAAGAGCCTCATCTTAGTCATTTTCAGGGCGAGATTTCCTTTAATTCCCAATTAAGTAAGTACTTGTAAGTATACGTGTTGTACATATATGTCTGGCTGGGGTATTAGTTAGAAGCTGGCAATCTGTCGTTCCTTTTTCTTTTTGTTTTGAAAGCTTTGTTCCCCATTCCAGAGCCAGTTTGTGGAGATAAAATCGCTAGTGATGATCGTGTGGTGAGCCAATGTGCTGTTGTGAGCTTAACTCCTCTAGATTTTACCCTAGATTCATTTTAGCCCTTTTATGAGTCTTGGTTTCTCCCTTCAGTAGCCTACAACCACCATGGGTACTCGGATTATGGAGTGGCCGGCTCTTACGCATGTCCCTGGCAGGCAAGTGTTTAATTGAAAATGTGGGTTTCCCTTTAGGGACAGCTGCACAGTATGAGGACTTGCCTCTACCGCTCCCACAAGTTTGTGTTCAGGGACACTGAACAGCCTGAGGAAGCTGTTGCCAGCCAGGAGGTGATGTTCCTTCTGAGCTGAAAGCTCTCATGAGATACCTTCACTTTTATTTTGACAAATTCTATTAAAGTAGCCAATTCAAGGAAAAACGACAGGCCAGTCTTCCACCTAATTACCCAGTCCAACCTTACTCAGTGTCTTTCAACTGAGCATAACCCAGGTACCTCTTCTTGAAACTAAGTTTCAAGGATAACCTACTACTCTTCCAGTGAGGAGTTTAACATCACTGAATAAAACTTACGATCATCAGCCAATAACAGGAGATCTGAGAATCAGGAGAGACTCACCCAAATTCATCCAGACTCTCTGAGGTGGCAGATGGGCCCAAGAATCCTCTGCTGGTACCTAGGCTCTGGATCCTTGGAGAGTTCAGGCAAAGGAGAAAAGTCTGCTCTGGGTCCCTTTGTAGCTGTCAAAACTGTTGACTGCATAACCTAAAAGTTGAGAATTATGTTTTATTCAGCAGACATACTAAGGACGTAAGCCCGGGAGACAGCCTCTCAGATAGCTCTGAGGGACAGTTCTGAAGAGGTAAGGGAGGAACCAGGATATAAAGGAATTTTTGCAAAAACAAAACAAAACAAAGCAGATAGTCAAACGTTCGTCAAAAGATTCTAATTAAAGAAAAAAACAGACATCTCACGTTAATGAATTTAGCCCTTTTCTGTGTACGGGAAGATGCACTGAAATCATTCCTGTGATATGCACCTTAACTACCTAGGCCCAGTATCCTGCTTTACTCCATTCTGAATCCTCTCAGGGTATACTGTTGGTGGTGGCTGCAGAGGCTGATGGCTGGATGGCTGCAACATCCTTTGTTTACTGACCCATGTTAGGTGACGTTCTCTGTTCACAGACCCATCAGTTCCACTCCTAGGTATATACCCAGAAGAACTGAAAACTGGTACTCAAACGAATACATGTACACGCAGGTTCCTAGCAGTACTACTCACAAGAGCCGAAAGACGGAAGCAGCCCAAATGTCCATCAACTCACAAACGAATAAACAAAATGTGGCATATCCATATGACAGACTATTATTCAGCTATAAAAGGGAATGAAGCGCTAATACATGCTACAATGTGTATGAACCTTGACAACATTATGCTTAGTGAAAGAAGCCACACACACAAAGCCCACATATTGTATATGGGCTCTGGTACGTACCACCAGAGCCCCACCCTGACCACAGGACTACTTGTGGAAGAGAAATGAAGTCCCACAAAGGAAAATATGGGTGCTGCAAGGAAAGAGGGACATTGAAAAGGCAAAAAGTGCCAGAGGTTCACTATAGAGAATCTGGTCCCTCAGCCTTTCCTAAGCCTGTTCCATCTCAGTGTTCTTTGCTTCCTTCTAACTTCATCTTGTTTCTCCCCCACCCCCAGCTCCAGAGTGGAATTGGCCGACTAATTCTGAAGGAAGAGATGAAGGCCCGGTCCAGTTCCTACGCGGATCCCTGGACCCCACCCCGGAGCTCCACCAGCAGCCGAGAGGCCCTGCACACAGCTGGCTATGATATGTCCCTAAATGGCTGTAAGCACTGCCCTGTAACCTGCCGGGGTGGGGGCACTCTCTTCCCCATCAGTTCTTCCATTAGTGAATCTAACCTTCTATGGCCTCACCAGGGTCTAGAATACAGACTAAATAAGACCATGCTCCGTCCTGAGCAGTCACTTCTGCTTCTTCGGGTCATCTGAAGCCATGACTTCCAATCAGTTTCCATGTAAAGAAAAAACTCTTCTAATAGTCTGAAGATAAAACAGGATGCCTCTTGAGGTAGCAAGCCTCCCATCACTGGAGGTATACAAGCAGAGGCTTGGCTCAAGCACTTTGCCCTGAGAGTCTTTCACTGTAAGCTCCTCCCTGTTCCTGGACTCACACATCCTCTTCCTGCCTCCCCTCTTACTTACCCCTGTGGGATTCAGTCCTGCCAGGAAATCCTATCTCAGGTCAATACTTGATGGATAATAAAAGGTACCATTTATTGCAATCCTGTGTGCTGGGCATTTATAGATACATTATCACCCTTGGTCCTCACAAAGACCCACAATGTAGAGGGATTATTATCACCCACTTTATAGATGAGACCTGAGGTTAACCCTCTTGCCCAAGGTCAGAAAGCCAGTAAGTGACTGAGCCAGGATCAGGCCCAGCATAGAGTGACTTCAAGGCCATAAGCTTTTCCCTCTTTGCTGTACTGCACCTTGATTCTAGGTGAGCTCAAACATGACAGTGGTGGTGGTGGTGATGATGATAAAGCCAGTTTTATTGAGGGTTTTTATCTGTCAGGCACTGTGCTAAGCACCTTACTATATTGTGTCCTATATTCTTCACAATAACCCTATAAAGGAGACACTATCCCTCCCATTTTACAGATAAGAAAACAAAGCATGATTTACTTATCTGAAATTGGGTATCTATTAATGGCCAAGCCAGGATGAACTGATGGGCTGTTTCCCTGTTTCACCACTGAGAGGCACTGTTTTCAACCCCTGGCTCTGTACACTGCACCAGTACTGCTCAAAATTCAGTTCCATTCAATGGCATTTGTGCAACAAATATCACAGAGCACCTGCACTGTGCCAGGTGCTGGGCTACAAGCTGGGTGGGGGAGGGAGGATCGGGTGCAGGTGCAACAGTTAGAAACTGACCAGTGGGAAAGGAGGTACTGAAGGAGGGCTCTCCTCCCCGCCGGCCAGGGTGGCCCAGGTATGGGAGCAATTTCTGTCTGTCTCCATGAACGCTGATCTCTGGCTTCCCTCTCTTGCAGCCCCTCGGTCCCACTACCTGGCTGACAGCGGTATGTTCTGCCTGCCCTTCCTTCAGCCCATCATGTTCTGTGAGGGCCAGAGCTGAGTCAGCGGCAGGTCCCCCTTAGTTGTGATGACCATACAACGTGGATGTCCCAGCACAGTCCCCATCTGAAATAGTCCACCCCATGTGTTTGTCAGATAGTGGGTCTTAATCTTTGGTCCTGGAACCAGTGTTGCCATGCCCAACAGCTCCCAGAGAGAAAGAAAGAGCACATACCTCTTCCACCCACGTGGGAGCCTGCCTGTCTGAGTTCCAGCTCGACCCCAATTCCAGGACACATGGGTCCATCATAGGAGGATAGATGTGTGCAGGTTAACACCAGAAGACTCTGTGAGTGGGTACTTGGGGTGGGCCTAGAATTCTGCCAGGGTGAGGCACCCCTAAGACTGTTAGTTGTAAGCCTGGAGAGCAGTGGAAGGAGCTGGTGGTCCCTGTCTGTCCCCCTTCCCACAAGTAACATTGGCCATTTGTAGCCAGATGACCTCAGGGAGAGGAAACCCTGGCTTGGGGCCCCTGGTAATTGTCTTGGCTCCTTCTTTTCAGACCCCCTCATCTCCAAATCTGCCTCCCTGCCTGCCTACAGAAGAAACGGGCTGCACAGGGTAAGAGAGGCTGTTCCAGGGACATTATCCCCAAGAGGTTCACAATTCCTGTGTTAGCTCAGGAGTGATGACTTACGGGTGAAACTTGGACAGAGGCCTTGGGGCTAGAGGTGCATTAACAAAAGAGCCCCCTGTGAGAGGGGCTGGGAGCACCTAGTATCTCTGGCACAATTACTCCATGCTGAGCACTTTACAAGCACTCACTCATTATAACCCTGCAAGGTAGTTACTATTTTTAATAACTATTTTGTGGATGAAGATGGAGGCACAGAGGGGCTCAGTGACCTGCTTGAGCTCTCATTCCTAGTAAGTGCTGAGCCAGGATTCGAGCCTGGGCCAGCTGCCCCCGACAGCCCACACCTGACTGCTGGGTTCCACTCACCCGTTGTGGCTTGGAGCCTTCTGAGCTCTTAGATGTCCTGCGGCGTAAAACCTTCATGGAAGCTGTGAGGTCGTTTAAGGACTAAAAAGGGGATGAAAAATATGTCTTGTTGGCAAAAGGAGAGGCTCTGTGAATAGACAAGTGATGGGGGAAAGGGGAAGGACACTAAGATAGACATTTATTTACTGAGCACCTACTAAGTGTCAGGCACTGTTCTGAGTGCTGGAAGTCCTGCAGTGAATAAATTCGCTGCTCCTGTGGAGCTCACATTCTAGCTGGGGAGACAGACAACCAATAAGTGCATGTGTGACTTGAAGTCAGCAGTCATAAGTGCTCAGATGGAAGACAAAGCAAGGAGGCAAAGAGAGAGAAGGTCAGAGAGTGAATTTAAACAAAGGCCTGAGTGCAGGGAGGGACCTCACCTCTCCAAGACCAGCAAGAGCCACCCTAATAGAGGGAAGCACAGTGTCAGAGTCCCTGGGTGGGGAGGATGTGTGGCTGGGATGGAGTGAGCGTGGAGATGAAGCCAGACGGAGATGTCATTAGGGCCCTGTGTGCTGGTAAGGACTCAGAAGGGTTCCGGTAGGTGTGCTGCACCATCCAACTCAGATTTTTTTTTTTTTTTTTTTTTTTTTGCGGTACACGGGCCTCTTACTGTCGTGGCCTCTCCCGTTGCGGAGCACAGGCTCTGGACGCGCAGGCTCAGCGGCCATGGCTCACGGGCCCAGCCGCTCCGCGGCATGTGGGATCTTCCCAGACCGGGGCACGAACCCGTGTCCCCTGCATCATGTGGTTGAGGCGGACTCTCAACCACTGCGCCACCAGGGAAGCCCCCAACTCAGATTTTTAATGGGATCCCTCCTGTGTAGAGAAGAGACTGCAGAGGGACAGAAGTGGTAGACTTGTTAAGAGACAATTCTAGGGTTAAGCACACAAAAGGGATCAGAGGTCCATAGTAGAGCCACGGCTGGTGTTGGGGCCCCACCCCCTCCAAGCAGGGAAGAGACAGACCCTGTCCTCAGCACGCCCAAAGCCTAGACATTTGTTCATGAACAGACAGATGTTTATTGAAAGCCTTTTATGTATGTCAGGCACTGCTCTGAGTGCTTAGAATACCTCAGTGACCGAACAAAACAAAGACCCCTGGGCTTGGAGCTTATATTCTTATAGGGAGAAATTGAAAGCAAGCAGTAAATAGTACACAAGTCACCTTATACACAATGTAGAAGGTAGTAAGTGCTATGGAAAAAGAGGGGGAAATTGAGCAGGATGAGGGAGGTTGGGAGTTGGGGAAGGGGCGATTTGCAATTTTAGATAGAGTTGTCAGGGCAGATCTCAGAAAAAATGATACTTGAGTAATAAAAGAAAGCATGAGCTGTAATTCACTAATAAATGAATATTTACTGAGTGCCTACTATATGCCAGGCCTAGGCACTAGGCATATGGCAGTGAAGTAAATCACTCCACCTTGAGACCGAGGCTTCTGAGAGGGCCCCGTGTCTCACCAGCCCCAGTGCATTTTCTGGAGATGGGTGAGTACTTCAGGGAGGCAGAGGTGAGTGTGCCTCAGGCCAGCCCTGGTTCTGTCTCCCCTGCAGACACCCAGCGCAGACCTATTCCATTACGACAGCATGAACGCTGTCAACTGGGGCATGCGAGGTGAGTGCCGGCCTCTCCTGGGACTTCACAGGGACCTCATTATAATGCACTGCTCATAATAGCCCGTTTGACAGACGATTCTCGTCCCACGCTGGGCTCTGTGCAAACCCCGAGTTCCCTTTCACTTCCCATTCCCTCCCTTTTCCCCTGCTCTTCTCTCATCCTCTCAAGTCCCTGGCCTTGGGTGATCTCCAGGCCATCTGTCCCATCTGGATTCCCAGAGCCATCACAGAGTGCTTGCTGTTCTCCCAGTACTGCTGAGCTAGAGTTGCCTGCCAGCCCCGGGTGGAGGGAAATACTCAGAGCCAAATGCACATTCTTCCAAGAAAAAATTCCATGAGCCTCATGCTCTCTTCCAGTGATGCTCTCCCACCAGCCTCTTCCAGCTCCTACAAGCAGGCTCAGGCAGGAAGGCAGGCCCACATCAAACCCTGGAGGGTTCCCCCCAGAAGATGAAGGATCTCACCCATGTGCTTCATGGTCCCAGACTCTTCTTATTTCTATTCTAAATATCTGAAATGTCATTTTCCCCCTAAAAACCTATCTCTGGATCAGCCCAACCCCTTTCTCCATTGTGTTCAAATCATCCTTGATTTGGGATGAATTCAATAAGGACAGTGTCTCTATGACAGAGGCCAGTGTAGTGATGCAGAGCAAAGACTGATGGTTTCTACTTTGTGTGTGTCTCTTTTCTCTCTACAGAGTACAAGGTAAAGATACACAGACCCTGGGGGTCTCCGGGACCCTGCATGTTGCTACACTGGGGACCAGCAGGAAGATGACAGCACTGTCTATGCAGGGAAGGGAACATCGATAAATAACCCCAAGGGTCCTCTCAAGACTAGCATTTCAAGTGCCTCCTTGGCCCAGTTTCCCTGAATCCTGCCCTACATCTCTTGCCTCCTGAAACCAGACAGTTCCCCCGGGCCTCGGAGACTCTCTAGAGGCTTGCCAATCACAGATATGAGACATTTACACTCAGGAGCCCTTGTGCTCACATTAAGGCCAAATGCAACCAAGCTCATCCCTGGCAGTATTCAAGGACTCCAGGGCCTTGCCTTTTGGGAGAAGGTGCCTTGAGGCTGCCAGGAAGCCCGAAAAAGGACATACTCAGCCCTTCCTCCAGACTTTAATCTCTGGCTCTTTCTGGACAGAGGAGGGAGCCCCAGCCAGACACAAAATATGTCTGAAGGGACAAGCCCACCACCCTCACCCAACCTACAAATATCCCCCCCTCCTCTCTTCTTAGATCTACCCTTATGAACTGCTCCTGGTGACCACAAGAGGGAGAAACCGACTGCCCAAGGATGTGGATCGGACGCGTTTAGAGGTATGTGTAGAAAACTGAGCAGGCGCCTTTGGGTTTGAAGTGATTCCAGAAATTGCCTGGTCTAACCCAGCTTGGGAGGAGCAGGCAGAATGAATGGCGTAAAGGTCACACAGCTGGTTAAAAAAGCAGAGATTCCAACCTGGTTTCCTTAGCCCAAGACTGTTCCCTGCTGTTCTATGCAGCCTCCTCAATTCAGTTAGCATCTGTGGTGCACAGCTACAGCATGTCTCCAAGTGGGGCTGATGCTTCTGCAGACATAAGAGAAGAGCTAGATTTGGTTCCTGCCCTCCAAGAGCCTGCAGTCTGTCCGATAAGAAGAAACACAGCACTGGTGTTATACAGGATTGTATAGAAAACCAGTGCCTGTGACAGGCAAGGATGGTGGACAGCTCTGTGCAGAGGGTAAACATATAAGCAAGTCTCAAGCAATACTCCCTAGGTTCCAACCCTGATGCTGCCATGCCCAACTGGACAGCTTGGCCACATGACAACCTCTCCAAACTGTAGTTTTCTCCTCTGTAAAATGGGGTGACTGTCATGCTTCCCTCAGGCTGCCAAATGACATACATGAGACAATACACATAGAGCCCTTCACACAGAATCTGGCAGTGTACTGAGTAGAAAATTCTTCATAAGTGTTTCATTGCTGTTACTCAGAGAAGACCACTAAAGCTGGGTGGGGTGATACAGGCTTCCAGGAAGAGGAAGGATTTGGATGGACTTTTGGAGGTGGGCAGGTTTAGATGGATGGAGAGGCAGGAGAGCAACATGAGCAGTGGGAACAGCATAAATAAGGCGCAGACATGGCCTGACCGTGGCACTGGGCTCTCAAGCCATCCAGTCCACTTGGCATGGAGTCCCGGTCCCTGGTTACATTAGTTCCAGGAGCACACGCTGCCCTTTTCACCCCAGTGCCTCTCCCTGGAACACCCTTTCCATCTTGCCAGCCTCCTCACTCATCAGGGCCCCATTCTAGTGATGCCTGTGCCCCAAAGCCTCCCCTAAGCCTTCTTCAGGATGTGTCGCTAACCTCTTCCTCCAGCCTCCCCAGCCCTGCGTCCAGAGCACAGATCCAATACCTTTCTTTCTCCTTTGCATCAGATCATCAAGCCATCCATTTCCTCTGCCTGGACTAGGGGAGGTGTCAGGAGATGTCTGTGGAATTGAATGCAGGCTTGTAAGAGCGGAGGCTCAGCACTTCTTGGGACCACCCCTGACCTGACGGCTGATGAATTTGCCCAGAGTAGAGGGTTGGAGCTGCAGGAGGGAGATGGGAGTGGGTCAGGAAGCTCTGTGAGTCCTTTCAGCTCTAGCATGCTGGGGTAGCAGGGAAGGAAGCAGATGATTCTCCCCACATTTATAACAAGGGCTTCGTTGCACAGTCTAGCAGTGAGTGTCTGCCGGTGCTGAAGGGGACAGCTCCGACGGCAGCTCACTGGAGCCAGCACTTAGGGGTGGAAATGTTCACGAACCTGGTTCGTAATGGAGGACCAACTGCTCTCCTACATCCTCCAGGACACCCAGAAGCTCAGACCAGGAAAACGCAACCTTCTCTAAGCATCAGAATCACTTAGGGAGCTTTTTTTAAATACCAATACAGGGCCCCATCTGAGTCCAATTAAATTACAATCTGGGGAAGGAGCTCAGGCATCAGTATTTTTCAGAGGCTCCCAGGGATGTCTAATATATAGCCTGAGCGGAGACCACTGGGCTAGAGACACTGTCCTAGCTGTCTGCAGCAGTTCAGGAAGGGCACGGAAGAAGGAAACCCCTGACTCTCTCCTCAAGGAGCTCGGAGTATAGATACTTGTTCACTCAATAAATATTTATTGTAACCTATTATATACACCAGGTGCTGTTCTAGGTGCCTACAACATATCAGTGAACAAAACAAGGACCCCTGCCCTCTTGGGGCTGACGTTCTCATGTGAGGAGACAGACAGTAAATGACACAAGTAATAAATAAAGGATATAGTATGTTGGGAAGTAACCGGGCTGAGGGAAAGGGTAAGAGGAGAACAGAGTGAGGGGGGTTGGGAGTTGGAGGGGTGAGTTGCAGTTTTCAACAGGGTGGTCAGAGTAGATCTCATTGAAAACATGACATCTGAGCAAAGACTTCAAGTAGGTGAGGGAGTTAGCCATGCTTATATAGGAAGGAAGAGCATTCTGGGCCAAGGGAACAGCTGCTGACAAGGCCCTGATGCAGGAGTGAGTATGGTGTGTTGGAGGATGGCAGGAGGTGAGTGTGGCTGGGGCCACGTGACCCCAGAAGAGAGGATGAGGAGATGAAATCAAAGGAAACAGAGACCAGGCCATGCTATGTGACAGACACATGAAGAGATCACTGCACTAATGAGAGTGCCGGTGATTGAGTGCCAGCCACTGTGCCAAGCATGTGACCCGCATCATCTCAGTCACCCTCACAATATCCGTGAGGTAGGTACTGGGATGCTGCCACTCTCAGAAGAGGACATTGAGGCTCAGTGAGGTTACCATGTCCAAGGTCACACGCTCCTATCTGCCTGGCTGTAAAGCCTATGCACTTAACCTTTATGCTTTAAAATCTGCGGTGAATGTCAAATGGACAGGGCTGCCATTGTGTGCTCTGAGAACTCAGAGGAGAAAGGAGGCTCCACGTGGCCCTTAACAGGAGGAGAGAAGAAAAGCCTCAGACTCCTTCAGTGTGTCCTACAGTGTTTACTTGAGTAGTTTAGTCTGCCATTCCTTTAAATTGAGTCTTATTTAAAAAAAAAAAATTTTTTAAACACAGTGGAGAAAGCCAGCTAGAGAATCAGTAGTAACCATCACTCTCTAATAACAACAACAACAAAAAGAACAAATGAGACAGTTCCCCTCAGTCTTTACTATGGAAGGAGCAGAGAATGCTCTCATATCCACATAGTTTTCAGCACTCGAGTGCAAGTAAAACAGATTTGGGCGAGTCAATAGCATGAACAAAAGAAGAAGGGCACTGTCTAGACTGGTGGAGTCTAACAACCAAATGTGATGTGTGGATGCTGTCTGAATCCTTATTCAAACAAACCAACTATAAAAAAAAACACTTTGAGACAATTAGGGGAATTTTATTGTAGACAGGTATTAGGTAATTCTGTGGAATTACTGTCATTTTTTCCTTGCCCATGCTGTTGTGATTATGTAAGAAAATAGCCAGTATGTTTTGAGATGCAAACCGCTGTATGTAGGAGTGAACAGACAGTGTCTGCTTTAAGACACTTCAGCAAAGGAAACAGATGAAGCAAATGTGGTAAAACTCTTTGAATCTGGATGATGGGCATGGGTGTGCATTTTCTCTCTTTTGTGTGTTTTTGAAACTTTTCATAAAAGAAAGACATATTTATGAAATTCTTAATGGGATTGACCAAGAGGGGCAGTGAGAGTACACTGCATTTGGAATCAGAAGCCCTGGACTTTGGTCTCAGCTCTGCTATTTACCTAGTCTCCTCTCCTCCCTCCCTCTTGGGCAAGTCATTTTAATTCTCTGACTTTTGCTTTTCTCATCTTTCAGTTGGGTAGAAATAATTCCTGGTTTTCAGAAGAAAATCAGGTCAGAAGAATTAAAGGAGAAAAATGAGGGTGAATGTACATTTATGAACTACTGAGCATAATACAAACGCAATACAAGGAATTGGTGGTAGTGTTAAATATTAAGTACTAAAAAATCAACTCAGAGTCATCGGCAGCCAATGATATCTAAAAAAAGTATCAAAGTTACTTTTACCTAAAGTTCTGGAAATGTGGCGAAAACATTAATTCACAGGGACAATAGGCCAGAGAATTGTCTAATTGTTACGTGGCTGTATACATGATTCTCATTCAATCTCCCTCAATACTCAATTAGCTAATATAATTGCTACCGACAGCAAGTGAATGCAGGAAGTTTACAGGCAGGATATATGCCATCTATTTCTATCTTTAAACATAATTGTAAATTTTATTTTGAAAAATAAAATTTCAGACCTCCAGAAAAGCTGCAAGAACTGTAAAATGAGTATCCATCTACCCTTCACCTAAATGTACCAATTTTTCACATTTTGCCACATTTTAAGTGCCATATATTTCTAACTCTAAAAGCTTAGGATAATGTATCAACTTTCAAGGCTGATGGGAAGGGGCAGGAGAGAGGGCAGGCAGAAAGGGGTTAAAAAACCTGCCAAGGCATGCAGAACAATGTTTCATTATATGGCATACTTGTTTTCAAATAAGAAAGAGATGAAAGGACATTTCAGGGAGTGGGGGTTGGAAAAATCTGGACAGTAACTTTTTTTCATTGACTGGCCTAAGGAACAACCTTCCAGATCATTTGTAAAATAATTAGTCAGAGGAAATACGCCCTAAAATCTTGGGCATGCCTCCTTTTTCTTCCAAAGCAAAGAGCCATAACATTAATCCATACACACTCCTGAACACAACGCATGGAGCAGGGACTGCAGAAAGGGGAGGTCAACTGGGATGCATCGAGAGGCACTTCGGTGAAGCAGAAGTCCCACCTGAGTCCTGGGCGGGGGAGGCCTTTCCAGCCAGACCAGCTACAGAGGTCCCTCCCAGGAAACAACCACTCACACACTGATCCATTCAACAGATATTCATCATACACCTTCCATGGGTCAGACACTGCCAGGCACAGTGTACCCAGAGGAAACGTACAGGAACCACTCCTGCCTCCACCTGCCCCCAGCCTGCACCTCACATCCTCAAGCTGTTCCCTCTGTCTCCTCCCACCTCCTTGCAGCGCCACCTGTCCCAGGAAGAGTTCTACCAAGTCTTCGGCATGACCATCTCCGAGTTTGACCGGCTGGCCCTCTGGAAGAGGAATGAACTGAAGAAGCAAGCCCGGCTGTTCTAGGCAGAAGCTCTATAAATATATATGCATTTATATAAAGATATATGTAAAGTCTCTATACTGAAGCTCGGTATAATCCTCTCGTGTAATGGGACACACTGCCTGCCATGAGACTTGCTTTTCTGTATTGTCAGGCAAGCCCACATCTTCAAGATATTTTTATGCTCCTTCCTTTCTCTTTTCTAAGTGCAATGGGATTTGGGAAGGGGTTCGTGGGGACTCCCATCCTTTTACTGGGAAGCCTTTTTATACTGAAACATCTCTCCTGACTTGAGTCCCCTAAGGTCCAACTCTCTTCGCTAAAGGAGATGCCTGAAGGAGTCTCTCTTCTCTCTGCTTCTCGGCTCTTTTCCCCAGTCTCCAGGGAGGATGCTGCAGTTTTCATACCTTATTGGCCCCAGAGGGGCCCTCTCATGGGAGGATCCACAGCATTCTCCCCAAGTCACTGAGTACCTTTGAGAGCTCTGAAGAATTTTCTCATCACCCCGACTAGGACCTCAATGCTGTCTGGGGGTGATGCAGCTAGAAATGTGGGTTTCATGTCTACTCGTTACAGAAGTAAACAAGTGGATAGGGCCCTGGCCTCTCCTCTCCTCTTCAATCCTCCTCCTATCCTTGATCCTCACCTCTCTCTAGTCCAAATCTATGCCTCATGGTAGGAAAAGAAAAAGCACTTCCCTTCCTTGCACTATTACTTCCAATGGCCCCCTGCCTGGCCCCTATGTGGAGAACCAGAGGGAGGGAGCAGGAGCTGGAAGCAGGAGACAGAGCAGGGCACCCGTTAGCACTGGAGCTGCAGGACCTCTTGGGACCCTCCCTCATTGCTCCCAGAACCTCCTGACCCTTCCCCCTTTGGAGGAGAGGCCCATTATTGAAGCTTGTATTTTTCAGCCTTACTACAATCTATGTGCCTGACAACTCACCACAGGGCTAATGTTCCCACCACAGCTCCAACCGAACAACTAGACAGACAACCTCTAACACTCCCCGCCCAAAGGTAATATAGGCCATGTCCTATAGAAAGTTTCCCGGCCTATGTCTTCTGGTCCCTGGGCTGGCAGAGCAACCCAACCAGACCCCCACCAGTCCTCGGCTTGCATTGCAAAGTTGGCCATGGTTCATGGGGGAAACTTTTGAAGAATGACTACTTATGAGATTCCAAAATGGAGCATTGGCCAACACCACTCATGGTCATACTGATTTCCCCAGTGGCTGCCTTTCCTGCCTCCTTGGCTTCTGGAACAGGGGTGAAAGCTTAACCTTCTCCCCACCCCAAACCTGCAACCACGAGTTGGTGATATCTGGTGGGGTCTGTTCCTTCCTGGAGATGGCTGGAGTCAGACCACTGAGGTCGTGGAGGAAGAATGAAGAAGTAGAGATGGCAGTTATCACTCTCAAGAGGTTATGTGTGGTGGCAAATGTAGAACTGACTTCAACTCAACAAGCCCTCACTGAGCACCTGCTGTATACTGAGCACCTGCTGTATACTGAGCACTGGATGGGGGAGGGAGACGGAAATACTGGGATGAGCAACATGGGGCCCGACTTCAGGGGCATGCCTACCAACAATGGGTACCGTAAGGCAGGTACCCAAACATGATGGATGTGAGGCAGAAAGTGATAGGAGACAGCACGAGAAAATGTGACATTACTAAGAAGGCATATGCAGCTGGTGCAGACCAAGGAAAGCTTTCTGGAAGAGACTGCATTTGAGCGGAGTTCAGGAAGGATCTTTGTAAACTGGGAGGAGACTAACTTGAAAGGGTGATAGGATTAGGGGCCATAAGGGAGGTCTAATATGCTCTCATTTAAAATGTCAGCCCTCTCTGCATCTTTTCTTTTTGGCCAATATCTTTCAACTGTCCTGACCCCTTTGGAAATGTCCCCAGCCAGACACATTCATTGAAACTGCCTCATTATCACTGGTTGAGAACTTGGCGAGATTGAAGGGCTTTTGTTATTGTTGGATATTTTTTT
Organism: Pseudorca crassidens; assembly: GCF_039906515.1. NCBI lineage: Eukaryota > Metazoa > Chordata > Mammalia > Artiodactyla > Delphinidae > Pseudorca > Pseudorca crassidens. Next base: position 125,452,138 of record NC_090298.1, read on the forward strand.
CCCATAAATGCACATAATTTCAACCCAGACTCGTGTCCTTCTGTTGTTTCTAGTGTGAGTGAAGATGAGTGACGTGGGCAGAGACTGAACCATGCACATTTTTCAAAATAAAAGTGTCAGAGAGCAGCCCTCCCTTGGCCTCAGTTTCTCCTTCTGTAATAAAGTTTGACCAGGTAAGCATTACCCAAATTGTTTCCTGCAGAACACAGGGTCCTGCAGGATGGAAGAGGATGTTCCAATAACAAATAAGGTTTGATGATCAGAAAATAATAATAAAACCCAGGTGAGCTGGCGACTTCCGAGAGGTAGTGAACCTGGAGGTAGGGAGGCATGGTGAGTGTCAGAGTACTCATGGTCAGTAAACCACCCAGCCTCTGCATTTGACCTCATCTGATTCAGTGTTGCAGTTATTTGACAAACAAGAGGAGGGAGATCAAGAGTAGAAGGACATGGAACTCACCTCCCCCACACGCACACATCAAAAATACATCTAAATGTGGAACAATTCTCACAGAAAACCGATTGAAAACTAGCAGAAGATCTCTTATACAACCAAAGCTGCAAGTAAGATCCCCTTGTAACCAGGTAGGACAAAAAAGAAAATAAGGCATCAGGAAGGGACCAGTACCCCTGGGAGGGAGTTATGAAAGAAGAGAGGTTCGCTCACCCTGGGAACCCCCGTTGCCAGCTGGGAGGTCCGCCGGGACAGATAGGGAGCTGAAAGGGCCTGGTCTCTACTCATGAGGAGTGTGTGTGTGCTGGCTTGCTAACAATCAGGGCAGAGAGAGACCAGCGCTTGACGGCTGCCACGTCGTCACACTTCTCAACCCAAAATGCAGTCAAGGAGGGCCTGCTAATAGGCACAACAGCTAGGCACTGAAACTCGGCCTTCAGGAGAGGGACCCTGGGAGAGGACTCAATCTAGCTGTGCAGAGATAACCAGAAGGGCCTGGAGTGTGGTCTGGGCCACCACTGTTACCGCATGCCACAGGGGCACAGTCCACCATAGGAGCCCCAATTACAGCATGCGCAGGGCAGGACATGGGTCTACCATAAGAGCCCCACTGTCAGCGTGCTCACGGAGGGATGCAGCACCAGTGGTGGTGGACTTTGTGAGTCCACACATGTCAGGAGTGGGGCTGACATCAGAGCCAATTATCAGGGCTCCCATAGTGGGGGCGGGTCCAAGAACAGGTCCAGCAACAATGGACCATGTTGCTGCACACACCAGGTGGCATAGCCATCACAGAATCACAAATGCCCTGCGACAGCCCCTGAGGAGGAGTTTGCAGTGGTTCCTTTCCCAGCAGGGACACTCCAGTCCTGCCTACTTCACACCACAGCTTGCAGTCATATCTGGGGCAAACAAGCCCTGGGAGAGCCCTATCATAGAGGCACCCCAGGTGCCAAGTGGCAGCACAACCACCTTGATTCCTGCAGCCACAATGCCCCGGCCCCCAGTGCCCGCCTGACACTAGGTCTCGGACAAACACTATGGAGAAAGGGACATAACCTTGGGCTGCTTCTGGGCAAAACCAGGGATGCCTGCACAAGGTTCTCTGTGACCACACAGGCCTCACTTGCTTCAGCACTCACCTCCTTGGGGACAGAGCACACACTTAAGGGCAATGCAGCCTTACTAAACCCGACCCTCAGGGCTTCTACTTCAACAACTGGGGAGCAGACCCCACCCCTGACAGGGCTGTGACAGCCACAGGGGAAAGAGGAGGTCCCACCCAACTTCCAGTGCAGACTCAGGTTACCACAACACCAATCACACCCCCCATCAAGGGGATAATTTCCACTCTGAGGAAAGACATGGCTGACATCCATACCAAAACTACTGGATTCACACAGTCTACATAGGGACACTCATACATTAAAAACAGCCCTTCAATGGGACTTCCCTGGCAGTCCAGTGGTTAAGACTCTGCCCTTCCACTGCAGGGGGTGTGGGTTCAATCCCTGGTTGGGGAACTAGGATCCCACATGCCACAGAGTGTGGACTAAAAAAACCAAAACAAAAACCAGCCCTTCAAGACCACAGTAGATAAGCGTTTCTCCTAAATTCACAGAAACAGAGAAATTTAAGTAAAATGAAAAAGCAGAGGAGCTACTCCAACTGAAAGAACAACAGAAATCCCCTGAAAGAACAAACAGTAAAATCTCTCTAGTCTGCTAGACACCAAGTTCAAAAAGGAGGTAATAAAAATGCTAAAGGAATTAAGAAAGGTTATCGACAGAAATGCAGATCACTGTAACAAGGAACTAGAAACTATGAAGAGGAACCAATCAAAACTAGACAACTGAATTGCCAAGATAAAAACCAAGCTAAAATCAATGAATAAGACAAAGATACTACAAAAAAAGAAAATCACAGGCCAATATCACTGATGAACATGGACGCAAAAATCATTAATACAATACTAGCAAACCGAATCCAACAACACGTTAAAAGGATCATACACCATGATCAACTGGGATATGTCCCAGGCATGCAAATATTCTTCAATATACGCAAATCAATCAGTGTGATCACCACATTAACAAACTGAAGAATTTAAAACCATATGATCAGGACTTCCCTGGTGGTCCAGTGGTTAAGAATCCGCCTCCCAATGCAGGGGACATGGGTTCGATCCCTGGTTGGGGAACTAAGATCCCACATGCTTCAGGGCAACTAAGCCTGCACACTCTAGAGCCCAAGCGCCACAACCAGAGAGCCCATGTGCTGCAACTACTGAGCCCATGCACTCTAGAGCCCACGTGCCACAACTAGACAGAAGCCCGCACACCGCAACGAAAGATCCCACATGCCACAATGAAGATCCTGTGTGCTGCAACTAAGACCTGACGCAGCCCCCAGAAATAAATAAATAAATAAATATATTTTTAAAAAACCATATGGGGGACTTCCCTGGTGGTCCAGTGGTAAAGAATCCACCTTACGATGCAGGCGACACGGGTTCGATCCCTGGGTGGGGAACTAGGATCCCACATGCCTCAGGGCAACTAAGCCTGCGCACCACAACTACTGAGCTTGTGTGCCTCAACTAGAGAGCCTGTGCGCCTCAACTAGAGAGCCTGCGTGCCACAAACTGCAGAGCCACACGCTCTGGAACCCATGCGCCACAACTAGAGAATAGAAAACTCACACGCCACAACTAGAGAGAAGCCGAAGCGCCTCAGTGAAGAGCCCGTGCGTTGCAATGAAAGATCTCGCATGCTGCAACGAAGATCCCGCGTGCCGCAACTAAGACCTGATGCAGCCAAAAGTGAATAAAATAAATAAATAAATATTTTAAAAAATATACGATCATCTCAAAAGATGCAGAAAAAGCTTTTGACAAAATTCAACACCCATTTATGATTAAAAACTCTCCAGAAAGTGGTCACAGAGGGAACCTACCTCATCATAATAAAGGCCATATATGATAAAACCCACAGCTAACATCATCCTCAACAGTGAAAAACTGAAAGCATTTCCTCTAAAATCAGGAACAAGACAAGGATATCCACTCTTGCCACTTTTATTCAACATGGTTTTGGAAGTCCTAGTCACAGCAATCAGAGTAGAAAAAGAAATAAAATGAATCCAAAATGGAAAAGAAGTAAAACTATCACTGTTTCCAGATGACATAATACTATACCTAGAAAACCCTAAAGATGCTACCAGAAAACTACTAGAGTAGCTCATCAATGAATTCAGTCAAGTTGCAGGATACAAAATTAATACCCAGAAATCTCTTGCACTCCTATATACACTAACAACAAAAGATCAGAAAGTAGTTGTGGCATGGAGCCTCAGTAGTTGTGGCTTGCGGGCTCTAGCGCACAGGCTCAGTAGTTGTGGCACACAGGCTTAGTTGCTCCACAGCATGTGGGATCTTCCCAGACCAGGGATCAAACCCGTCCCCTGCACTGGCAGGTGGATTCTTAACCACTGTGCCACCAGGGAAGTCTGAGTTAGAACTTTTAGAACCTGTTTGAACTTATATGACTGTTCGTCTAAAGCAAGTAGATACAGGTATGGGTTAACATACTTGAAAACCAGAGTAACCACAAGTCCAAAACGTACAATAGATTCACAAAAACCAAAACAAAAGGAACTCAAGCATAGTACAAAAGTAAACCATCAAACCACAAAAGGAAAAACAAAAAGGGAGAAAGGAACAAAGAATTACCAAATCAACTGGAAAACAAGGTTTAAAATGGCAGTAAACACAAACTTATCAATAATTACTTTAAATTCTCATATCAGACAAAAAAGACTTTAAAGACTATTACAAGAGACGAAGAAGGACACTACATAATGATCAAGGGATCAATCCAAGAAGAAGATATAACAATTGTTAATATTTATGCACCCAACATAGGAGCACCTCAACACATAAGGCAAATGCTAACAGCCATAAAAGGGGTAATCGACAGTAACACAATCATAGTAGGGGACTTCACACCCCACTTTCACCAATGGACAGATCATCCAAAATGAAACTAAACAAGGAAACACAAGCTTTAAATGATACATTAAAGAAGATGAACTTAATTGATATTTATAGGACATTCCATCCAAAACAACAGAATACACTTTCTTCTCAAGTGCTCATGGAACATTCTCCAGGATAGATCATATCTTGGGTCACAAAGCAAGCCTTGGTAAATTTAAGAATATTCAAATCGCCAGGCTTCCCCGGTGGCGTAGTGGTTGGGAGTCCGCCTGCCAATGCAGGGGACACGGGTTCATGCCCCGGTCCGGGAGGATCCCACATGCCGCGGAGCAGCTGGGCCCGTGAGCCATGGCTGCTGAGCCTGTGCATCTGGAGCCTGTGCTCTGCAACGGGAGAGGCCACAGCAGTGAGAGGCCCACGTACCGCAAAAAAAAAAAAAAAAAAAAAAAAAATACCTAGAGACAAATGACAATGAAAACACGATGACCCAAAACCTATGGGATGCAGCAAAAGAAGTTCGAAGATGGAAGTTTATACCACTACAATCCTACCTCAAGAAACAAGAAATATCTCAAGTAAACAAACTAACCTTACACCTAAAGCAATTAGAGAAACAAGAACAAAAAAACCCCAAAGTTAGGAGACGGAAAGAAATCATAAAGATCAGATCAGAAATAAATGAAAAAGAAATGAAGGACACAATAGCAAAGATCAATAAAACTAAAAGTTGGTTCTTTGAGAAGATAAACAAAATTGATAAACCATTAGCCAGACTTATCAAGAAAAAAAGGGAGAAGACTCAAATCAACAGAATTAGAAATGAAAAAGGAGAAGTAACAACTGACACTGCAGAAATACAAAGGATCATGAGAGATTACTACAAGCAACCATATGCCAATAAAATGGACAACCTGGAAGAAACGGACACATTCTTAGAAAAGCACAACCTTCTGAGACTGAACCAGGAAGACATAGAAAATATAAACAGACCAGTCACAAGCACTGAAATTGAGATTGTGATTAAAAATATTCCAACAAACAAATGCCCAGGACCAGATGGCTTCACAGGCGAATTCTATCAAACATTTAGAAAAGAGCCAACTCCTATCCTTCTCAAACTCTTCCAAAATATAGCAGAGGAAGGAACACTCCCAAACTCATTCTATGAGGCTACCGTCACCCTGATACCAAAACCAAAGATGTCGCAAAGAAAGGAAACTACAGGCCAATATCACTGATGAACATAGAGGCAAAAATCCTCAACAAAATACTAGAGAACAGAATCCAACAGCACATTAAAAGGATCATACACCATGATCAAGTGGGCCTTATCCCAGGAATGCAAGGATTCTTCAATATATGCAAATCAACCAATGTGATACACCATATTAACAAATTGAAGGAGAAATACCATATGATCATCTCGATAGATGCAGAAAAAGCTTTTGACAAAATTCAACACCCATTTATGATAAAAACCCTCCAGAAAGTAGGCATAGAGCGAACTTACCTCAACATAATAAAGGCCATATATGACAAACCCACAGCCAACACCGTTCTCAATGGTGAAAAACTGAAACCATTTCCACTAAGATCAGGAACAAGACAAGGTTGCCCACTCTCACCACTAATATTCAACATAGTTTTGGAAGTTTTAGCCAAGCAATCAGAGAACAAAAAGAAATAAAAGAAATCCAAGTTGGAAAAGAAGAAGTAGAGCTGTCACTGTTTGCAGATGACATGATACTATACAAAGAGAATCCTAAAGACACTACCAGAAAACTACTAGAGCTAATCAATGAATTTGGTAAAGTAGCAGGATACAAAATTAATGCACAGAAATCTCTTGAATTCCTATACACTAATGATGAAAAATCTGAAAGAGAAATTAAGGAAACACTCTCATTTACCATTGCAACAAAAAGAATAAAATACCTAGGAATAATTCTACCTAGGGAGACAAAAAACCTGTAGGCAGAAAACTATAAGACACTGATGAAAGAAATTAAAGACGATATGAACAGATGGAGAGATATACCATGTTCTTGGATTGGAAGAATCAATATTGTGAAAATGACTACACTACCGAAAGCAATCTACAGATTCAGTGCAATCCCTATCAAACTACCAATGGCATTTTTCACAGAACTAGAACAAAAAATTTCACAATTTGTATGGAAACACTAAAGACCCCGAATAGCCAAAGCAATTTTGAGAAAGAAAAACGCAGCTGGAGGAATCAGGCTCCCAGACTTCAGACTATACTACAAAGCTACAGTAATCAAGACAGTATGGTACTGACACAAAAACAGAAACATAGATCAAGGGAACAGGATAGAAAGCCCAGAGGTAAACCCACACACATATGGTCACCTTATTTTTGATAAAGGAGGCAAGAATATACAATGGAGAAAAGACAGCCCCTTCAATAAGTGGTGCTGGGAAAACTGGACAGCTGCATATAAAAGAATGAAATTAGAACACTCCCTAACACCATACACAAAAATAAACTCAAAATGGATTAAAGACCTAAATGTAAGGCCAGACACTATAAAACTCTTAGAGGAAAACATACGCAGAACACTCTATGACATAAATCACAGCAAGATCCTTTTTGACCCACCTCCTAGAGAAATGGAAATAAAAACAAAAATAAACAAATGGCACCTAATGAAACTTAAAAGCTTTTGCCCAGCAAAGGACACCATAAACAAGACCAAAAGACAACCCTCAGAATGGGAGAAAATATTTGCAAATGAAGCAACTGACAAAGGACTCATCTCCAAAATTTACAAGCAGTTCATGCAGCTCAATATCAAAAAAACAAACAATCCAATCCAAAAATGGGAAGAAGACCTAAACAGACATTTCTCCAAAGAAAACATACAGATTGCCAACAAACACATGAAAGAATGCTCAACATCACTAGTCATTAGAGAAATTCAAATCAAAACTATAATGAGGTATCACCTCACACCACTCAGAATGGCCATCACCAAAAAATCTACAAACTATATATGCTGGAGAGGATGTGGAGAAAAGGGAACCCTCTTGCACTGTTGGTGGGAATGTAAATTGATACAGCCACTATGGGGAATAGTATGGAGGTTCTTTAAAAAAATAAAAATAGAACTACCATACGACCCAGCAATCCCACTACTGGGCATATACCCTGAGAAAACCAAAATTCAAAAAGAGTCATGTACCAAAATGTTCATTGCAGCTCTATTTACAATAGCCAGGAGATGGAAACAACCTAAGTACCCATCATCGGATGAATGGATAAAGAAGATGTGGCACATATATACAATGGAATATTACTCAGCCATAAAAAGAAACGAAATTGAGCTATTTGTAATAAGGTGGATAGACCTAGAGTCTGTCATACAGAGTGAAGTACGTCAGAAAGAAAAAGACAAATACCGTATGCTAACACATATATATGGAATTTAAGAAAAAAAAATGTCATGAAGAACCTAAGGGTAAGACAGGAATAAAGACACAGACCTACTGGAGAACGGACTTGAGGATATGGGGAGGGGGAAGGGTGAGCTGTGACAGGGCGAGAGAGAGTCATGGACATATACACAGTAACAAACGTAAGGTAGATAGCTAGTGGGAAGCAGCCGCATGGCACAGGGATATCGGCTCGGTGCTTTGTGACTGCCTGGAGGGGTGGGATAGGGAGGGAGGGAGGGAGGGAGACGCAAGAGGGAAGAGATATGGGAACATATGTATATGTATAACTGATTCACTTTGTTATAAAGCAGAAACTAACACACCATTGTAAAGCAATTATACCCCAATAAAGATGTTAAAAAAAAAAGAGTCATGTACCACAATGTTCAATGCAGCACTATTTACAATAGCCAGGACATGGAAGCAACCTAAGTGTCCATCAACAATTGAATGGATAAAGAAGATGTAGCACATATATACAATGGAATATTACTCAGCCATAAAAAGAAACGAAATTGAGCTATTTGTAATGAGGTGGATAGACCTAGAGTCTGTCATACAGAGTGAAGTAAGTCAGAAAGAAAAAGACAAATACCGTATGCTAACACATATATATGGAATTTAAGGGAAAAAAATGTCATGAAGAACCTAAGGGTAAGACAGGAATAAAGACACAGACCTCCTGGAGAACGGACTTGAGGATATGGGGAGGGGGAAGGGTGAGCTGTGACAGGGCGAGAGAGAGTCATGGACATATACACAGTAACAAACGTAAGGTAGATAGCTAGTGGGAAGCAGCCGCATGGCACAGGGATATCGGCTCGGTGCTTTGTGACTGCCTGGAGGGGTGGGATAGGGAGGGAGGGAGGGAGGGAGACGCAAGAGGGAAGAGATATGGGAACATATGTATATGTATAACTGATTCACTTTGTTATAAAGCAGAAACTAACACACCATTGTAAAGCAATTATACCCCAATAAAGATGTTAAAAAAAAAAAGAGTCATGTACCACAATGTTCAATGCAGCACTATTTACAATAGCCAGGACATGGAAGCAACCTAAGTGTCCATCAACAATTGAATGGATAAAGAAGATGTAGCATATATATACAATGGAATATTACTCAGCCATAAAAAGAAAGGAAATTGAGTTATTTGTAGTGAGGCGGATGGGCCTAGAGTCTGTCTTACAGAGTGAAGTAAGTCAGAAAGAGAAAAAGAAATACCATATGCTAACACATATATATGGAATCTAAAAAAAAAAAAAAAGGTTATGAAGAACCTAGGGGCATGACAGGAATAAAGATGCAGACGTAGAGATTGGACTTGAGGACACAGGGAGGGGGAAAGGTAAGCTGGGACGAAGTGAGAGAGTGGCATGCATATATATATACTACCAAATGTAAAATAGATAGCTAGTGGGAAGCAGCCACATAGCACAGGGAGATCAGCTCAGTGCTTTGTGACCACCTAGAGGGGTGGGATAGGGAGGGTGGGAGGGAGACGCAAGAGAGAGGAGATATGGGGATATATGTATATGTATAGCTGATTCACTTTGTTATAAAGCAGAAACTAACACACCATTGTAAAGCAAGTATACTCCAATAAAGATGTTAAAAAATAAATAAATGAAACAATTACTTTAAATGTCAATGGACTAACTGCTCCAGTCAAAAAACATAAGAGTGGCAGATTGGATAAAGAAACAATACCCTACAATGTGCTGCCCACAAGAGACTCACTTTAGGGCAGAAGACATACACAGATTGAAAGTGAGAAGATACAAAAGATACTTCACAAACGGAAATGAGAAGAAAGCAGGGATAGTAATACCCATATCAGACAAAATAAACTTGAAAACCAAGTCCATAAAGAAAGACAAAGAAGGACATTATATAATGATAAAGGGATCAATACAGGAGGAGGACATTACACTCGTTAAAATATATGCACCTAATATAGGAGCACCTAAATATACAAAACAAATACTAAGAGAGATAAAGGGAGAAGCTGACAGGAATACAATAATAGTAGGAGACTTCAACAAGATCAATGGACACATCTTCCAGGCAGAAAATCAATAAGGCAACAGAGATACTAAATGACGCAACACCAGCTGGATTTAATTGATATCTATAGGACACTACATCCAAAAAAAAAAAAAAAAACCAGAATGCACATTCTTCTGAAGCGTGCAAGGAACAGTCTCTAGGATAGACCACATACTAACACACAAAACAAACCACAACAATTTAATAAGATAGAAATTATTTCAAGCATCTTTTCTGACCACAGTATGAAACTAGAAATCAACCACAGAAAGGAAAATGGAAAAAAACTGTCACATGGAGACTAACAATATGCTACTAAAAAAACCAATGAGTCAATGATGAAATCAAAGAGGAAACCAGAAAATACCTCACGAGAAATGATAATGCAAAAAAACAACCATACACAATCTATGGGATGTAGCAAAAGCAGTTCTAAGAGCGAAGTTCATAGCAATACAGGTCTTCCCTAAGAAACAAGAAAAACCTCAAATAAACAACCTAACCTACCACCTAAAAGAATTAGAAAAAGAAGAACAAACAAAATCTAAAGTCAGCAGAAGGAAATAAAAAATATCAGAAAGGAAATAAATAAAATAGAGATCAAAAAAAAACCACAGAAAAGATCAATAAGCCAAGAGCTGGTTTTTTGAAAGGATAAACAAAATTGACAAATCTCTAGCCAGGCTCACCAAGAAGATAAAGAGGACCCAAATAAGCAAAATAAGAAATGAAAGAGGACAAATAACAACCCATACCGCAGGAAAAAAATTTAAGAAAATGTTATGAACAGTTATATACCAACAAATTGGACAACCTAGAAGAAATGGACAAGTTTCCAGAAACATACAGCCTTCCAAAACTGAGTGAAGAAGAAACAGATAATTTGAAGAGACTGATCACTAAAAGTGGAATAGAACCTATAATTTCAAAATTCCCTACAAACAAAAGTCCAGGGCCAGATGGCTTCACTGGGGGATTCAATCATCTACAAACATCAAAGAAGTTATACCTAGCCTTCTCAAAATATTTCAGAAGACTGAAGAGGAGGGAACACTCCCCAAGTAATTCTATGAAGCCACCATCACCCTGATACCAAAACCAAGGACACTATAGAAAAATTACAGACCAATATTTTTGATGAATATAGATGCAGAAATCCTCAACAAAGCATTAGCAAACCTAACCCAACAATATATGAAAAGGATCATACACCATGATCAAGCTGAATTCATTCAGGGTCACAAGGATGGTTCAACATATGCAAATAAATCAATGTGATACACCACATTAACAAAAGAAAAGACAAAAACCACATGATCATCTCAAAAATTCAGAAAAAAATTCAGCATCCATTCATGATAAAAAAATAAATAAACAAACTCACCAGAGTGGGTACAGAGGGAACTTATCTCAACATAATAAAAGCTATTTATGACAAACCCACAGCCAACATAATACTCAATGGTGAAAAGCTGAAAGCCTTCCTGCTAAATTCTGGATCAAGACAGGATGCCCACTCTCACCACTTCTATTCAACATAGTATTGGAATTCCTAGCGACAGCAATCAGACAAGAAAAAGAAATAAAAGGTATACAAATTGGAAGGGAAAATGTAGAACTGTCATTACATGCAAATGATATGATACTCTATATAGAAAACCCTCCACACAAAAAGTATTAGAATAAATGAGTTCAGCCAAGTAGCAGGATACAAGATTAACATACAGAAATCTGTTGCATTTCTTTTCACTAACAATAAAATAGAAAAAGAGAGTAAGAAAACAATCCTGTTTAAAATTGCTTCAAAAAAAAAAATACCTAGGAAAAAACCTAGCCAAAGAGATGGAAGACCTAGACCCTAAGAACTATAAAACTTTGTTAGGAGATCGGATCAAGATCTAAGGAGTAGGACATGGAGCTCCCATCCTCCCATAAATACATCAAAAATAAATGTGGAACAGTTCTCACAGAACATCTACTGAATGCTGTCAGAAGACCTCAGACTCTCAAAAGGGCAAAAAAATCTCCAGGTAACTGGATAGGACAAAAAAAAAGAGAAAGAGAGAAAGGAATATGGATGGGACCTGTGCCACTGGGAGGGAGCTGTGAAAGAGTAAAGGTCCTGACACGCTGGGAAATCCCCTCGCTGGTGGGGAGATCAGCAGGGAGAGGGTGGAGCTTCGGAGCCTTGGAGGAGAGTGCAGCAACTAGTATACAGAAGGCAAAGCAGAGAGAGACATGCACAGACAGTCAGTGCCACTGCCCTGCACTCCCCAGCTTGAGATGCTGGTCTGCTGGTGCGGGAGGGGTTTGGGTGCTGAGGCTTGGGCTTCGGACATCAGACCTGGGGAGAAGACTGGAATTGGCTGCAAGGAGGAGCCCCCTGAAAGGGCTAGGATGTTGTACACCATAACAGAGGGTGTACAGGAAATAGCCTGGGCCTGCTAGAAAGACAAGGTACCATTGTTGGGGGGCAGGCAAGGAGAGGGACAGGACCACCATAGGAGCTTTCTTCTCTGCACACACGCTCTCAGGCAACAGGACACCGCCTACACGAGCTCTGGGGGCAGGCGGGAGGCACCACTGCCATCTCAGGCTCCAAAGGTGGGCGTGGGCCACTGCTGCCGCCGAGAGTCCTATGAGCATGCGCCGATCACTGCACCCAACTTCCTGGGAGCACATATAGACCACGCACCTACACACCCCCTATCAAGGGGATAACGGCCAGCACACACTGAGGAAATAGATGGCAAGCATCCAAATGAAAGCAGCCCGCATGCCAAAAAATTATTAAACCCACACAAGCTACACAGGGACGCTCCCACATATAAATAGTCCTCTAAGACTATAATAGATAACTGTTTCTCCTAAACTCACAGAGTAAGAGAAATATAAGTAAAATGAAGAAGCAGAGAAACCACTCCCAGTTAAAAGACCAAGAGATTTCCCCTGAAGGAAGAAACAATGAAACAGACCTCTTCAAGCTAATAGACACCGAATTCAAAAAGGAGGTAATGGCACTTCCCTGGTGGCACAATGGTTAAGAATCCGCCTGCCAATGCAGGGGACATGGGTTCGAGCCCTGGTCTGGGAAGGTCCCACATGCCGTGGAGCAACTAAGCCCATGAGCCACAACTACTGAGCCCACATGCCTAGAACCCATGCTCTGCAACAAGAGAAGCCACTGCAATGAGAAATCCACACACCACAACGAAGAGTAGCCCCTGCTCACCACAACTAGAGAAAGCCCAGGTGCAGCAACAAAGAGCCAGTGCAGCCAAAACTAAATTAATTAATTAATTTTTAAAAAATTTGTTTTAAAAAAAAGGAGGTAATGAAAATACTGCAGGAATTAAGAAAGGCAATTGACAGAAATGTAGATTACTGTAAAAAGGAACTAGAAACTATGAGGAGCAGCCAAGAAAAATTAGAAAATTCATTTGCCAAGACGAAAGCTGAAAAGGTAATGTACAGCAGAACGAATAATGGAGAAGAAAGAAAAAGTGATCTGGAAGAGAGAATTATAGAAATTACCCAATCAGAACAGCAGACAGAAAGCCAAATGAAACAAAAAAGAAAGCAATATAAGAGACCTATGGGCCTAGCGTAGTAGTGTAGACCACACTACCGTAGCGTAGACATATGGGTCTACACTACCAAAGTGTGCCAATCCACACATAATAGGGATTCCAGAAGGAGATGAAAGAGAAAAGGGGATTGAAAATGTATGTGAAGAAATTATGGCTGAAAACTTCCCAAACCTAAAGGAAATAGATATCCAGATACAAGAAGCACAGAGGGTCCCAAATAAGATGAACAAGCAGACCTACACCAAGAAATATTATAATAAAAATGGCAAAAGTTAAAGAGGGATTCTAAAAGCAGCAAGAAAAAAACAAAGAGTTAATTAAAAGGGAACCCCCATAAGGCTGATTTCTCTATAGAAACGATGCAGGCCAGAAGGGAGTGGCAAAATATTATTCAAAGTCTTGAAAGGGAAAAATCTGCAACCTACAATATTCTACCCAGCAAGATTATCATTTAAAATAGGAGGAGGGACTTCCCTGGTGGCACAGTGGTTAAGAATCCGCTTGCCAATGCAGGGGACATGCGTTTGAGCCCTGGTCCGGGAAGATCCCACATGCTGAGGAGCAACTAAGCCCATGTGCCACAACTAATGAGCCTGCACTCTAGAGACTGTGAGTCAAAACTATTGAGGCCGCATGCCACGGCTATTGAAGCCCGCGCGCCTAGAGCCCATGCTCTGCAGCAAGAGAAGCCACCACGGTGAGAAGCCTGCATACTGCAACGAAGAGTAGCCCCCACTCGCCGCAACTAGAGAAAGCCCACGCACAGCAACAAAGACCCAATGTAGCCAAAATAATTAATTAATTAATTTTAAAAAAATAATAGAAGGAGAGGGACTTCCCTAGGGGTCCAGTGGTTAAGACTTCGCCTTCCAATGCAGGGGGTGCAGGTTCGATGCCTGGTCAGGGAGCCAAGATCCCACATGCCTCGTGGCCAAAAAACCAAAACAAAAAACAGCAATACTCTAACAAATTCAATAAAGACTTTAAAAATGGTCCACATCAAAAAAATCTTTAAAAAATAAAAACTAAATAGGAGGAGAGATAATTTCTCAGACAAGCAAAAACTAAAAGAATACAGCAATACTAAACCTATCCTAAAAGAAATACTGAAAGGTCTTCTCTAAATAGAAAAGAAGCAAGAAGACATAGGAAAGAGAAAATTACAATTGGAAAGTAAATCACTTAAATAAGCCAGTATACAGATCAAAAAGAAAAAAAAAAACCTATTTGGAAAGTGATGATAAACACAGGAAGAGCAAAAGGATAAACATGAAGATGTAAAAGAGGACATCTTTTTTTTAGAATGTGTTTGAGCCTATATGACTATCAGTCTAAAGCAAGCAGATATAGGAAAGGGTTAACATAGTTGAAAAGCAGAGTAGCCACAAATCAAACACATACAGTAGATCCACAAAAACCAAAAAGAAGAGAACACAAGCATAAGATAAAAGAAATCATCAAACCACAAAAAGAAAACGGAACAAGAAGAAACATAGAATCAACTGGAAAACAAGGTTTAAAATGGCAATAAATACATATTTATCAATAATTACCTTCAATGTCAATGGACTAAATGCTCTAATCAAAAGACATAGAGTGGCAGACTGGATTAAAAAACAAGAGCCTACAATATGCTGCCTACAAGAGACTCACTTTACAGCAAAGGATACACATAGATTGAAAGTGAGGGAATGGAAAAATATATTTCAGGCAAGCGGAAATGACAAGAAAGCAGGAGTCGCAATACTCATACCAGACAAAATAAACTTTAAAACAAAGGCCATAAAGGAAGACAAAGAAGGACACAATATAATGATAAAACGCTCAATAAAAGAAGAGGATTTTACACTCATCAACATATATGTACCCAATATAGGAGCACCCAAATACATAAAACAAATACTAACAGACATAAAGGGAGAAATTGATGGGAATACAGTAATAGTAGGAGACTTTATCACCTCACTCACATCAATGGACAGATCTTCCAGACAGAAAATCAATAAGGCAACAGAGGTCCTAAATGATACAATAGAACAGTTAGACTTAATTTATATTTCCAGGATATTACATCCAAAAAAACCCAGAATACACATTCTTTTCAAGTGCACATGGAAGATTCTCTAGGAATGACCACATACTAGGGCACAAAACAAACCTCAACAAATTCAAGAGTACAGAAATTATTTCAAGCATATTCTCTGACCACAATGGCATGAAACTAGAAATCAACCACAGGAAAAGAAATGAGAAAAAAAAATCGATTACATGGAGACTAAACAACATGCTACTAAAAAACCAATGGGTCGAGACAAGGAAATCACAAAGGAAAATAAAAAATACCTTGAGACAAATTACAATGAAAACACAGCCATACAAAATCTATGGGATTCAGCAAGAGCAGATCTTAGAGGGAAGTTCATAGTGATACAGGCCTTCCTCAAAAAACAAGAAAAGTCTCAAGTAAACAACCTAACCTACCTCCTAAAAGAATTAGAAAAAGAAGGACAAACAAAACCTAAAGTCAGCAGAAGGAAGGACATAATAAAGCTCAGAGAGGAAATAAATAAAATAGAGATTTAAAAGATAGAAAAATAGTCAATAAAACCAAGAGCTGGTTCTTTGAAAGGGTAAACAAAATTGACAAACCTGTAGTTAGGCTCACCAAGAAGAAAAGAGAACCCAAATCAACAAAATAAGAAAGGAGAAATCTCAATACCACATAAGTGCAAAAAATCATAAAATAATACTATAATATGAACAATTATATGCCAACAAATTTGACAACATAGAAGAAATGGACAACATTCTAGAAACATACAGTCCACCAAAACTGAATCAAGAAATAGATAATTTGAACAAACTAATCACTAGAAGTGAAATAGAATCTGTAATAAAATTTTAAAAAACCAAAAAATTCCCTACAAATGAAAGTCTAGAAACAGATGGCTTCACAGGAAAATTCTACCAAACATACAAAGAACTTATACCAATCCTTCTCAAATCCTTCCGAAAGACTGAAGAGGAGGGAACACTCCCAAAGACATCCTATGAAGCCACCATTACCCTGATATCAAAACCAGACAAAGATATCACCAAAAAAGAAAATTACAAAATTCATCTTTGATGAATATAGATGCAAAAATTCTCAACAAAATATTAGCAAACTGACTCCAACAACACATAAAAAAGATCATACACCACAACCAAGTGGGGTTTCATCCCAAGTTCACAAGGATGGTTCAACCACTGTGATACACCACGTTAATAGAAGAAAAAACAAAAACTACATGATCATCTCAATAGATCCAGAGAAAGCATTTGATAAAATTCAGCATCCATTCATGATAAAAACTCTTAGCAAAGTGGATACAGAGGGAACATATCTCAACATAATAAAAGCCATTTATGACAAACCCACAGCCAACATAATATACTCAATGGTGAAAAACTAAATTCTGGATCAAGATAAGGATGCCGACTCGCACCACTTCTATTCAACCCAGTATTGGAAGTCCTAGCAACAGCAATCAGACAAGAAAAAGAAATAAAATATATCCAAATTGGAAGGTAAAATTGTCACTATATGCAGATGATATGATACTATATATAGAAAACCCTAAAGACTCCACACAAAAACTACTAGAACTGATAAATGAATTCAGCAAAATATCAGGATACAAGATTAACACTCAGAAATGGACTGCATTTCTTTACACTAACAATGAAATATCAGTAAGGTAATGTAAAAAAAAAAAAAAAACCCGTATCTTGTAAAATCACACCAAAGAAAGTACCTAGGAATAAACCTGACCAAGGAGTTGAAAGACTTATACACTGAGAGCTATAAAACATTAATAAAGGAAATTAAAGATGACTCAAAGAAATGGAAAGACATGCCATGCTCTTGGATTAGAAGAATTAGTATTGTTAAAATGGCAATACTATCCAAAGCAATCTACAGATTTAATGTGATCTGTATCAAATTACTCATGACATTTTTCACAGAACTATAACAACCCTAAAATTTATATGGAACCATATAAGACCCATAATTGTGAAAGCAATCCTGAGGGAAGAAAAAAAGCAGGAGGCATAACCTTCCCAGACTTTAGACAATACTACAAATTTCCTATAATCGGAACAGTGTGGTATTGGTACAAAAACAGACATACGGATCAATGGAACAGACTAGAGAGCCCAGAAATAAACCCACACACCTATAGTCAATTAATCTTCAACGAAGGGGGCAAGAATATAAAATGGGAAAAAGTCTCTTCAGCAAGTGGTGCTAGGAAAGTTGGACAGCTGCATGTAAATCAATGAAGTTAGAACACAGCCTCACATCATGCACAAAAATAAACTCAAAATGGCTTAAAGACTTAAAACATAAGACATGACACCATAAAATTCCTAGAAGAGAGCACAGGCAAAACATTCTCTGACATAAATCATACCAATGTTTTCTTAGGTCTGTCTCCCAAGGTAATAGAAACAGAAACAAAAATAAACAAATGGGACCTAATCAAACTTACAAGCTTTTGCACAGCAAAGGAAACCCGAAACAAAACAAAAAGACAAGCTATGGAATGGTAGAAAATATTTGCAAATGATGTGGCTGACAAGGGCTTAATCTCCAAAATATACAAACAGCTCATACAACTCAACAAAAACAAAATAACCCAATCAAAAAATGGGCAGAAAGCGCTTCCCTGGTGGAGCAGTGGTTAAGAATCCGCCTGCCAATGCAGGGGACACGGGTTCGAGCCCTGGTCTGGGAAGATCCCACACGCAGTGGAGCAACTAAGCCCATGTGCTGAAACTACTGAGACTGCCTGCGCTCTAGAGCCAGCAAGCCACAACTACTGAGCCCGCACGCCACAACTACTGAAGCCTGCGTGCCTAGAGCCTGTGCTCAGCAACAAGAGAAGCCACCGCAGTGAGAAGCCTGCACACCACAACGAAGAGTAGCCCCCGCTCGCTGCAACTAGAGAAAGCCCACGCGCAGCAATGAAGAGTCAACCCAGCCAAAAATTAATTTTTTTTTAAGTGAGCAGAAGACCTAAATAGACGTTTTTTCCAAAGAAGACATACATATGGCCAATAGGCACATGAAAAGATGCTCAACATCACTATTAGAGAAATGCAAATCAAAACTACAATGAGGTACCACCTCACACCGATCAGAATGGCCATCATTAAAAAGTCTACAAATAACAAATGCTAAGAGGATGTGGAGAAAAGGGAAACCTCCTACACTGTTGGTGGGAATGTAAATTGGTACAGCCACTATGGAAAACAGTATGGAGGTTCCTCAGACAACTAAAAATAGAATTACCATATGATCCAGCAATCCCACTCCTGGGAATATACCCAGACAAAAATATAATTCAAAAAGATACATGCACCCCTATGTTCACAGCAGCACTGTTCACAACAGCCAAAACATGGAAACAACCTAAATGTCCACTGACAGATGAATGGATAAAGATGTGGTACATATATACAATGGAATACTACTCAGCCATAAAAAAGAATGAATAATACTATTTACAGCAACATGGATGCAACCAGAGATTATCATACTAAGTGAAATAAGTCAAAAAGAGAAAGACAAATACCACATGATATCACTTACATATGGAATCTAAAATATGGCACAAATGAATGTATGTACAAAACAGAAACAGACTCACAGACATAGAGAACAGACTTGTGGTTGCCAAGGGGGAGGAAGGTAGGGGAGGGATGGACTGGGAGTTTGGGGTTAGTAGATGCAAACTATTACATACAGAATGGATTAACAACAAGGTCCTACTGTATAGCACAGGGAACTATATCCAGTATCCTGAGATAAACCATATAACTGAGTCACTTTGCTGTGTAGCAGAAATTAACACAACACTGTAAACCAACTATACTTCAATTAAAAAAAAGCAGATCAGAATTGCTTGGGGATGGGAGTGGGGAATAGAGAGGATTATTTTACAAAGGGGGAGGAGGAACTTTGGGGGTTGATGATTTCATGGGTGTATTCATATATCAAAATTCATCAAATAGTACATTTTAAATATGTGCTGCTTATTATATGTTAATTATACTTCAATAAAGTTGTAAAATATATTTTAAAAAATAAAACACTGTTAAAGGAAACTGAAGATGATTCAAAGAGATGGAAAGATATCCCATGCTCTTGGATAGGAAGAATTAATATTGTTAAAATGGCAATACTACCTAAAGCAAACTACAGGTTTAATGCGATCCCTATCAAATTACCCATAACATTTTTCACAGAACCATAACAAATAATCCCAAAATTTATATGGAACCATAAAAGACCCAGAATTGCCAAAGCAATCCTGAGGAAAAAAAAAAAAAAACAAGTAGGAGGCATAACCCTCCCAGACTTCAGACAATACTACAAAGCTCCCGTAATCAAAACAGTGTGGTATTGGTACAAAAACATACAGATCAACGGAACAGACTAGAGAGCCCAGAAATAAACCTACACACCTATAGTCAACTCATCTTTGACAAAGAAGGCAAGAATATAAAATGGGAAAAAGTCTCTTCATCAAGTGGTGTTGGGAAAGCTGGACAGCCTCATGTAAATCAAGAAATTAGAACACGTCCTCAAGCCATATACAAAAATAAACTCAAAATGGTTTAAAGACTTAAATATAAGACATGATATCATAAGATTCCTAGAAGAGAACACAGGCAATACAGTCTCTGACATAAATCGTAGAATATTTTCTTAGATCAATCACCCAAAGGAAAAGAAATAAAAGTAAAAATAAACAAATGGGACCTAATCAAGCTTAAAAGCTTTTCCACAAAACAAAAAGACAACCTTATGGAATGGGAGAAAATGTTTGCAAATGATGCAACCAACAAGGGGTTAATTTCCAAAATATACAAACAGCTCATACAATTCAATATAAAAAAAACAAACAACTCAATCAAAAGACAGGCAGAAGACCTAAATAGACATTTCTCCAAAGAAGACATAAAGACAGCCAACAGGCACATGAAAGGATGCTCAACATTGCTAATTATTAGAAAAATGCAAATAAAAACCACAATGAGGTATCACCTTACACAAGTCAGGATGGCTATCATCAAAAAGTCTGCAAATAGGACTTCCCTGGCAGTTCAGTGGTTGGGACTCTGAATTTCCACTGCAGGGGACGCAGGTTCAGTCCCTGGTCGGGGAGCTAGGATCCTGCATGCCACATGGTGTGGCCAAAATAAATGAATAAATTAAAAAAAAATTTTTAATGTCTGTAAATAATAAATGTTGGACAGGATGTGGAAAAAAGGGAACCCTCCTTCACTGTTGGTGGGAATGTAAATTGGTGCAGTCACTATGGAGAACAAACAGTATGAAGGTTCCTTAAAAAACTAAAAGTAGAAAAAAAATTAAAAATAGAGCTACCATATGATCCAGCAATCCCACTTCTGGGCATACATGCAAAAAACACAAAACCCTAACTCCTAATTCGAAAAGATACATGCACCCCAATGTTCACTGCAGCATTATGAACAATCGTCAAGACATGGAAACAACTTAAATGTCCATCAACAGATGAATGGATAAAGAAGATGTGGTATATATATACAATGGAATATTACTCAGTTATAAAAAAGAATGAAATATTGCCCATTTGCAGCAACATGGATGGACCTAGAGAATATCACAATAAGTGAAGTCAGACAGAGAAAGCAAATATTATATGATATCACTTATATATGGAATATAGAAAATAATACAAATGAATCTGTTTACAAATCAGAAACAGAGTCACAGACATAAAAAACAAGCTTATGGTTACCAAAACGGAAAGGGAGTCGGGGGGAAGGATAAATTAGGAGTTTGGGATTAACAGACACACACTATTCTATACAAAATAGATAAGCAACAAAGATTTACTGTATGACACAGGGAACAATATTCAATATCTTGTAATAACCTATAATGAAAAATAATCTGAATAAAAAATAATACATATATATGTAACTGAATCACTTTGCTGTATACACAAAACTAACACAAAATTGTAAACCAACTATACTTCAATTTTAAAATAATAGTAATAATAACCGTTCCTCATTATTAAGTACCGACAATGTGCCAAGTTCTGTGCTGAGAATTTTCCACCCATCATCTCGTTTAAGCCTCTGTAACAACCCAAGAGGTAGCCATTCTTCTTACCTGCGTCTCAGAGGAGGAAGCAGCTTTGAAGAGGGCATATAATTCCTGTGGTGGAGCCAGGAGCCAATTCCCTCCTCACTGACTGAAGAAACCAGTTTAACCACTCTGATCGGTCAGGATGCTTTCAGCTGCAAGTAAAGAGTGCCTCTTAAAAGTGGCTTAGGGGCTTCCCTGGTGGCGCAGTGGTTGAGTGTCCGCCTGCCGATGGAGGGGACACGGGTTTGTGCCCCGGTCCGGGAAGATCCCACATGCCGCAGAGCGGCTGGGCCCGTGGGCCATGGCCGCTGAGCCTGCGCGTCCGGAGCCTGTGCTCCGCAACGGGAGAGGTCACAACAGTGAGAGGCCCGCGTACCGCAAAAAAAAAAAAAAAGTGTCTTAGGGCTTCCCTGGTGGCACAGTGGTTGAGAGTCCGCCTGCCGATGCAGGGGACATGGGTTTGTGCCCCGGTCCGGGAAGATCCCACATGCCACGGAGCGGCTGGGCCCGTGGGCCGTGGCCGCTGAGTCTGCGCGTCCGGAGCCTGTGCTCCGCAATGGGAGTGGCCACGCCAGTGAGAGGCCCGTGTAACGCAAAAAAAAAAAAAAAAAAAAGTGGCTTAAACAAGGAGAACACATATCATCTTCCACAACCAGAGAGAGGTCCAAGGTGCAGGGCTAGTCGATTCAGCAGCTCAGTGATGCTGTCGGGAGCCCAGATTCTTGGCACCTCTTTATTCCATCCTTGCCCAGGTTCTTTCCATTGCTCCCCTCCACCATTCTCAGGTGTGACTCCTCAGGTTTACAAGAGCCTGCTGTGGCTCTAGGCATCATGTCCTCACACAATCACATCGAAAAACAGGAAAGAAATTTCCCTTTGAGTGTCTCTTTTAAGCAGAAAAACCTTCCCAGAAGTCCTCAGTAGGCTTCTCTGCAGCTTCTGCTGGCAGAACTGCGGAAGAGGCTCATGCCCTTCCTACAAAAACAGATGGGAAATTGAGTAATTGGCATTTTCAGCCTCAATAGTTGGAGGCAGGTGCCCCATTGGCAAAGAAGAGAAATGGGGCAGACAGGGAATGGCCACTGGGTAAATGAATCAGAGTCTTGGCCACAGCCACTGTCTCTCCCCTCAGAGAATCACAAGCACATTGCCAAAAGTCCTATGAAGTTCTTTGTTTAATTTAATGTTGCAAATTTTGACATAACTGTTTAAGAAACGTTACACTTACTTTATTTCATCCATTCTAAGATATATACTTTTTTCACATTTTGACATCTCTGATGATGAGATGTGGCTTAAAGGGAGCTCCTTTTCTGACCTTTCATTCTATGATTCTTCTAGTATCATCCCCACCACAGCCCCTTGAAACAGGTGGCTCAAATTTGCAAAAGTAGACTCAAGAATGTTCCGCTGCTCCCTGGCTACACACAGGCCCAGCAAATATTTACTTATTGAGCATCTGCTGTGAAGCAGGAGCACTGGGGATACAACTGTGTGTGCAAGGCAGGTGTGAGCTCTCATGTAGCTCTGGTCTAAAAGAGGAAACAGATTGTAAATAAGTAAACAGAAAAAGAGATGGCTCACAAAGTTAACTGCCACAGAGACACAAATAGGACACCAAAAAAGAGGAGCAGAAAGAAACTCACTTCATGCCCTTACTGAAGGATGACAACAAAGTACCAAGGGAAAAGTGGGGATGGGAGCATTCTGGGCACAGAGAACAGCGTATGCAAAGGCACTGAGATGAGTAAAAGCTTGATGTACCTGAGGAACTAAAATGCATTGGGGCAAAGCAAAGGAAGGGGAGAGTGACATAACAAGAGGTGGGAAGGCAGGCAGAGACCAGAACATGCAGGGGGAATGGGAGGACACTTCTCATTCATGCAGGCTTCGTGGAGACTGTCTGGCTCGCACTATGGTTGTTAACCTACCAGAAGCAGGGGAGAATTGCTCTAAGTCTAGCCACTCAAAGTGTGGTCCCCAACCAGCAGCACTGGAGTCACCAGGGAGCTTGTGAGGAATGTAGAATCTCAGGCTCCCTCTCAACCTACTCAGTCCGAACCCATTTTCCCTTTTTTTTTTTTTTTTTTGCGGTACGCGGGCCTCTCACTGCTGTGGTCTCTCCCGTTGCGGAGCACAGGCTCTGGACGCGCAGGCTCAGTGGCCGTGGCTCACGGGCCCAGCCGCTCCGCGGCATGTGGGATCTTCCCGGACCGGGGCACGAACCCGTGTCCCCTGCGTCGGCAGGCAGACTCTCGACCACTGCGCCACCAGGGAAGCCCCGAACCCATATTTTAATAAGACTCCCAGGTGATTCACACACAGTGAAGTTTGAGAATTGCTGCTATAAACCATCTTTCTTTTTTTGGACAGACATAACAACATTTTGTGTCTGACTCTCTGAAGTTCTAGAAGGGATCCCTTTACCTGTGCACATGACCTCTCTGGACACTGGAGGGCAACCTTATGTTAATAAAGCAGAACACAACCTGGAGGGCCACAGAAATCACAGAAGGTTAGAGCTTAAAGCCAATACAATGGTTGCATTTTGCAGCCACAGAACAGGCCCACTGAGCATTTGAGCAGATCAGGACAAGCAGCCAGTTCTCCTGCATCCAGAGCTGCTCGTCCTCACAAGGCACCTGGTGTGGAAACATGGGATCTGGCTGTGGACGGTGTCAGCAGCTGCAGCTGGTCACTGAACAGAGCCAAATGTAGAGCAGAAGGGCTTGGAATTTAAGGGTAACAAAGCACGGCTAAAATTCAGAGATTATGAATTGAGTTTGCAGAGTTATGCCAATTCTGTTAATGCCCCATGTGTAATTAATTTTTTTTTTTTTTTTTTTTTTCCGGTATGCGGGCCTCTCACTGTTGTGGCCTCTCCCGTTGCAGAGCACAGGCTCCGGACGCGCAGGCTCAGCGGCCATGGCTCACGGGCCCAGCTGCTCCACGGCATGTGGGATCTTCCCGGATCGGGGCACGAACCCGTGTTCCCTGCATCGGCAGGCGGACTCTCAACCACTGCGCCACCAGGGAAGCCCTCTAAATTTTAAATACTTTATTCCACATCAGACTTCAAGTTGCCAAAACTCTTGATCTCACGGTGATAAATACCTGCTTTTACATACAGAGCTGTGGGCCACTGCCAAGCTATTTAGAAGCCCTAGAGCAAGACTCTAAATAAATAAAACCCAGAAGCCATGACGACAAGGGCTGGCGTCTCACTATCACCCAAGCGTCCACTTGCCTCTTCACCTGGCCTCCAATGTGATTGGCACAGGTGCACGGGCAGAGACACCAAAGGCCTGCAGTTGCCCCCATGGCTAGTCCTCAGGGCAAATAAGGGCCAAGTGTACAGATAAATCAGGTCAAAAAAGTAAGGTGGACATCTATGCCCATGACCAAAAGGGTTTCCTCCTCGGGGGTAAACTATCCTAGTGTTTCCCAAATTTCAGTCACTCAAACACCACCTCTACAAGTTTCATCAGATTATTTATTTACATAATGCTATTTATGTGATACTTTTCTTTCAATTGACTCGTTCCTAACTCTTCTGTTTATCAATATCAAATAAGGACCGATTTTATGCTGTTAATGCAAATTCAAATAAATTCATAACTCTTCAAATATGTTGGCCTGAGTCACATCTACACTTACCTTACATATTCAGCACTAGTCTGAATTCCACACTTTGGGAAATATTGTTCCCTCTGACAGAAGTGGGAGGGAAGTAAGGATGAGTATTCCCTCACTTTCTTCACGAGGACTGGTCTTCGAGAAGCTAAAGGAAAACAAACTGAAGATGCTTCAGGGAAAAGAAAACACAAGTACTTTGACAATCAGGCAGGACCTGGTCAGCCCCAGCCAACCCAAGAAGCCAAAACTCTCATATTCCACCAGGGACTTCCTGTTTGCTAAGGTTTTCATTGAATACCATCCCTCCCGCTGCTGGTCTGGGTTGTAAACACTTTGCCTATGTGGGCACTACCCTGAGCTGTGGCAGAAACATGACAGCACCATGGCTAGACTCAGCCTCTCTGAGTACAAATCTCAGGCTCACCATTTACTAGGAAGGGTTATGGGCTAAACTGTGTCCCCCCCAAATTCATATGTTGAAGCCCTAACCCCCATTTCCTCAGAATGTGGCTGTATTTGAGACAGGGCCTTTAAAGAGGTGATAAGTTAAAATGAGGCTGTGAGGATGAGCCCTATTCCAATTTGACTGATATCCTTATAAGAAGAGGAGCGTAGGACACAGGGAGAGACGCCAGGGATGTAGGTGCACAGAGGAAAGACCAGGAGATGAGGCAGCAGGAAGGCTACCATCTGCAAGCCAAAGACAGAAGCCACAGAGGAAACCAACTCTGCTAACACCTGGCTTGTGGACTTCCAGTCTCTAGAACCAGGAGAAAATAAATTTCCATTGTTTAAGCCACCCAGTCTGTGGTACTAATATGTTTTGGGGGGTTTTTTTTGTTTGTTTTATTTTTGGCTGCATTGGGTCTTCGTTGCTGTGTGCAGGCTTTCTCTAGTTGCGGCGAGTGGGGGCTACCCTTCATTGTGGTGCACAGGCTTCTCATTGCAGTGGCTTCTCTTGTTGCAGAGCACGGGCTCTAGGTGCGCGGGCTTCAGTAGTTGTGGCTTGCGAGCTCTAGGGCGCAGGCTCAGCAGTTGTGGCACACAGGCTCTAGAGCACAGGCTCAGTAGTTGTGGTGCACGGGCTTAGATGCTCCGTGGCATGTGGGATCTTCCTGGACCAGGAATCGAACCCATGCCCCCTGCATTGGCAGGCAGATTCTTAACCACTGCACCACCAGGGAAGTCCAGTCTGTGGTATTTTGTTACAACAACCCTAGCAAACTAATACACCACATGAAATTAGACTTGCAAAACAGGAATAACAGCACTTATTTCATTAGCTGGTAAGGACTGAATGATGTGCTTCAGGCAGAGCACCTGGCTGCAGGGGAGGTGTGTTTGCTCATCATGTCCCCCATTCTTAGATCAGGTGCTTCACCCAATCAGTGCCCCCTCTGGGCCGGTGCTGGAACTACAGGATGAAAGGCAAGCCTTTCTCACCTTAATTTCCACCAGTAAAGGTGTGCAGGCCTGGAGCCTTGTGGCCTTCCTTGCTACAGATTGAGACACCACCTGAAGACTAAACAGAGGAGGGTGGAGTCAGGAGATGGAAAGAAAGTAACCACTCTGTTTGTGTTCCTGGATCTAAGCTTACCTTAAATCCAACTTCACCCTTCAAATCCCCGGTTACCTTCTGAGCTAATAAATTGCCTTTTTGGTTTTAGCTGGTTTGAGTTGTGATTATGTCACTTGCCACTAACACAGCTGTGACAAACACAGTGGCCCCCAGGGTGAATTAATATTGTCAGCTTTGCTCTCTGTGTGAGGGAGATCACGCGATCCCAGTTTTAGTAGTGCAGGCATCTGTCCCCGCCAGAGCCACCGACGGGCCATGGGACTCACTAGGGAAGCCTAGTGAGCACATGTGAAGAGGTCAAAATGTGCCTCGGTCAGTCATAGAAAGTGCTTGTAGGGCCTGCACCAAAAGCCTTGTTTGCTCCCAAAGCTCTCTTGTAGATAAAGAATTCATTGTCATACAAGAGAAATGGGACTGCCTAGCACAGAGGGTCTTGCCCACCTGGATCAGGAGAAACTGTCAATTTGTCCTTCTGACAAAATAACAGCACTACTTAATTTTTTAAAATATACCTACAAAATGCCACCCCTTCTCAGGCTCTGTGGGTAACAGGAGCTAGAAGCTCCATAGTCCTCGTATCTAAGGGTATCAGATGTTCCTACAGGGAAGGAGGAAGCTGGCAGAATCTATCACATTTCCAATGGTCTGGTTTACACAAAACTCCCTGCAGGGGGCAGCCTGGATGTGTGGCTGAGATTTCAGTGTTCCTTAGTATTTCCATACGCATCTGACAATGTCTCCAGAGGAAACCCACTTGATTACAATAACTTGCATTTTTACACTAAGCACTTTACAGATCTCACTTAATCCTCTGGGTACAACTTTCATCCTCATTTTACAGATGAGGAAATTGAGCCCTTGATAAGTAATTCATTCATGGTTGAGCCTTTGATAAGTAATTCATTCAAGGTTTCACAGCTGTATGTGGCAGAACCTGACATCAAGTCTAGAGCCCTGGACACCACTCCCGGTTCTGTCTCTAAGATCTTGTGTGATTTCAGGCAAGCTTTCTTCCCCTCTCTTGGCCTCAGTTTCCTCATCGGACAAACGAAGCAATCAGACTGGCTTATCTCTCAGGCTCCTCTCAGCTCTAAAGTTTTTCTAGTTCCAGGTTTAAGAAATTCGCTTTGGACTCTGCACCCTGGCGTCAGCCTGCAGCCTAGAAATGAACAGGGAGAATGCAGCACAGCCTTTCAAAAGAGAGTTCGTCCCTTGGGGGCTTCCCTAGTGGCACAGTGGTTGGGAGTCCGCCTGCCGATGCAGGGGACACGGGTTCGTGTCCCGGTCCGGGAAGATCCCACATGCCGCGGAGGGGCTGGGCCCATGAGCCATGGTCGCTGGGTCTGCGCGTCTGGAGCCTGTGCTCCGCAACAGGAGAGGCCACAACAGTGAGAGGCCCGTGTATCGTAAAAAAAAAAGACAAAAGAGAGTTAGTCCCTGCTGCAGTGTTAAGGGTTGGGTATCACCTTGGCTCCCAGGTAGAGGCACCCAGCTGGACAGACTCTCTAGAAGTCTTCATGGACCCACAGTTTTTCTCAGGGTTCCAAAGGCATAGGCTGTATGCCAGCTTAAGCCCACAGGGGTATTTTAGTTGGCGCTTGCAATGTTTTAAAACAGTTGAACTTAGTTACCAACATTTTAAAATCAAAAGCTGAAATCTGGACTCCCGGGTTGTTCTGAAAAGTCTTAAGATCTGGCCACTCCAGGCCCATATTCCCCCTGGCCACACTTCCCTGAGTTGCTGGCTCCTGGCCTTTCAGCTGGAACAAGAGTGCTCTGCTTTGCCAGGTGGTCAGCTCACACAAAGACCTCCCCTGACTGGTCCTGTGGGCACTTCGGCCTGTGAGCCTCACTTAAGGAGCCAAGAGTGCTCTTTTCTTGAGGAAGGACCTGAGGGGAAGGGATGTGCAGCATTGGGGCACAAGAATAAAAGCTCCTTTTCCTCCAGACACAACAGTGCTCCGGGCTCTGTGACAGTTGAAGGTGAACCTGTGGCCTGGGTGCAGGTAGGAGCCAGGTGCCTTGGAACCGAAACCTGAAGGTACAACAAAAGGAGAGGTTTTCATCCAGCCATGAAACTCTCCTTCTCCCAGCAGCCGCCACTCAGATCTCTATCTGCTTTCCGGGGCCCAGGGTGGACCAGCAGGCATGTGTCATTTCCCTGGATAGGGGCTATAATGGGGACATTGTGCTGAGTGGAAAAAGAGAGGTTTTCATCCAGCGACCAGCATTGGGCAGACACTCGAGCAAGGGGCTCTGGGGCTCACCCTGCACAAAGGAGTTTGGGAGCAGGGCCCTGAGCCAAGAAGAAGCCCCATGGGTTGGGCTGCAAGTCCACAGCAGCAGGCAGTGGGGCTGGGAAACACAGAGGCATTGCTCCCAGAACACATCATTGCAATCTCATTTTCCTCTGCAAATAGATAAGCAAATAAACAATCCCAGAGGATAAAGGAGACCACCCCAAAAATACCTGCATTCATAGAAACCTCGTTGAGTCCTTGAGCATTTATTCACTGACTCACCCCACAATACTTGCTACTACTTACTAGGTTCCGGGCACTGTGCTAGGCCCTAGGGACCTCGCAACAAGTAAGACACAGCACCCACTCTCATAGTACTTGCAATCTGGGGGGCCATGAAGAGGTAAGGAGAGACCTAAGTAGGAAATTATACATTGATGACCCAGTGGAAGAACTGAGAGTGACACAGTAACAGAGTCAGTTCAAGAACCCAGATCTGAGTCCCCAATCGATGTTTTTTCTTACTCTTCCCAGGGTCTCCTGAGATCACTGCTTGTCTGCTCTGAGGAATGGCGGGTTGGAGCTTAGTGAGGAAGGCACCCCAAATACTATAGTAAGGAATTTGAACTCTACATTGAGGGCAAAGGAGAGCCATCAAGTATTTTTAAGGGGGATCTGATTGGAACCATGGAACCGTCACTGTAGCAGCCACGATGGAAGCAGACCTGGAGGCAAAGTGACAGGTTAGAAGGCTAAAGTATGCTTCTCTCACTAGGACAAAGAACATTTAGCCTCCAAATTTTTCTTTCCCAGGGCTTCCCAGTTGCACCTGATAAGCTAAGAATGAGACTGGGGAGTATCATTTGTTTTCACAAGACTAGGAGCATGTGGGAGCTGAAAGGTTTTTTCCTGGAATTGTTCACTGGGACCAAATTTGATATCTTTTTACAGAGCTGGAGCTCTCCGCACAGACTCCTTTAGACAAGTACCAGGCAAACCTAGAAAACTTAGTACAACAATAAGAAAAGGGAAGATATGAGGCAGATCCTAAAAATCCTTTCCAGAGAATTGCATTCATACAGGGAAGTGGAAAAGGGAGGAGAAACCAGGCATTGGCATCCACAACTTCCATCCCCATTCTCATTCCAGCACTTCCCACCTGATACCCTACAATCTAGCCAGACCAAACTTCTTTACAGACACATCCTGCAGTTTTCTATCTCTATGTCTTTGCTCTCACTGTTTTCGCTGCCTGTAACGTTATCTTCTCATTGCAGGCTCACCCAAGTGTCTGTCATCCATTACTGTCTCCATGATCAGTAAGATATTCTTGCTTTGTCTGAATGAATTCCAAGAACACTTTATCTCTCCTCTGGCACTTTTCACATAATAATTTTTAATTAAATTATTTTGTACATATTTATCTCCTCTACTAGATTGTAGGTTCCTTAAGGATGGAGATCATTTCTACTTAGCATTTAGTTCTCCCAATAGAAATTGGCACAGAATGTAACAAATGTTCCTAAGTGGACTGATGAAAAGTGGGGATAGTTTTTATGGTGACTATAGGCCTAAGTAAAGGAAAAGTACAGAAAAAAATATATAGTTATTCCTTGTCCCAAACCCACAGCCTCCTCATCCACCTCACCCAGTTTCCTAACAGCAACCAAGCTGTAGTCAATTTAGTCAACAGTGCCACCTAGTGGGCATTATGGGTAATTATTAAACCAGAACCACTACACCTTCAGAGTGACTTCTTTTTGTTAATCCTTAGGAAAACTGTGCACAGACTGTGTTCTCCCATTTTTACATCTTTCCTAGACCACAGCTCAGTTAATCCCATTTTTACATCTTTCCTAGACCACAGCTCAGTTAATTCCACTCCAAAAATTCTTCCATAGGTGCATATAAATTCCCTTTAGCTTTTTTGATTTTTCTGTTCCAATTCTCTTCTAAACATCCAGAGTCTGAAAGTTTCTTAAAGTTTCTAAAAGTTCTAAGCCTCCATCTGTTCTTGCAACAGTTATGTTTTACATATTTTTAAAATTTACTTCAAGTGAAATATTATGCTTTTTAAAGTATAAATGGGCTAGCCTGGAAACTTGACTACAATTTATAGCCTTGTTTCCAAGTGTTTCAGAATTCAAACAGTGAACTTTTAGAAGTTAACCCACTTGTAAATCGTTGGTTGTCTGCTTTAGAATTTAAACTGACCTTTTCAAATTGGAAAAGTGGGCAGGAACAAAGAGGAATTGGCAAACAATAACGGCTCACAGCTATTTAAGGATTACAAAGTGGGTTTGTACCATCATTTCATTTGCCCTCCTAACAGCCTTATGAGGTCAGTATGAGGTTTCCCACAGCACAGATGAGCAAGCAAACCTCAAAGGCTTAAAGTTGTACACTTAGTAATTAGAAGAGCAAGCGATCACACACAAGTTTTCAGACTCCAATCCCGCTGTTTTTTCACTACACCGTATTTCCTCTGTGCTCATACACACATATACTAAACAAACTACTGATGCAATCTGGCGAAGCCAGGGCTAATTTCAACTTGCCCATCAAAGCAATGGAGGAAATAGTCCCAGGCCAGGAAAACGCAGGATGCTTTTTCCCAAGTCCTCCCTTGTGCCTTTGCACAAGATGGTCCCAATGCCAGAATGTTCTAAGTAAAGGAGTGGCCTAGCCAAAACTTCAAACTGTGACCTGGCCTATCTTGGGGAGGAGGAGTGTCTAGAAGGAGAACTAGGCCTGGACTTCACTTTATGAAGGGTCTTAAATTTAGACATTTCATATTATCTATAAACGGTTCGGACCTACTTTCACAGAGACACACTAATAGGATGAAAGATGTTGACATTCTTCATACAACTTTAAACTTAAATCCCATTCCTGACCACACTGGCCATAGCAATATTTTTTCTACATCCTGTAATTATTTTGGGAAGAGCACACGTAACATTGCACTGCATTTGTATGCTAAAAAAGTGTTCATTTCCACAATTTTTATCACTCCGTGTTGGCATTCTTCACGTTTTAGTGCACAAGGAACCTCGAAAGTTGGATGTGTCCCAAGCCATTGCCCACCTTTTAGCAATCCTCTCTTTCTCTCCTTTTCCTAGGTGGTTTTATTTTTTAAAGATCTTTATTACTTCACTCCTCTTTTACACCATTATTGACACTGTACCAGCATAGAGTTTGGTCCACTGTCTCGCACTAGAAGGTGCCCAGGAAAGACCTGTTTAATGGAGAAGATAAACCAAAAGCCAGGAAATGGGTGGCAGCTGCAGGCAAAGAGATTTTGATTCCACTGTTGAAAAACAGGTTCTAACAGTCTGTACAATCTGAAAATGGACCGGGCTGGGAAGTGCAGTAGTAAGCCCCTCGTCACTAGCGTAATGCAAGCAGAGCTGAACAACGCCTTGGTCTGGACGGGGGTGGGAAGCACGGGCGCGGGTACGAAAGAAAGCGTGTGAACTGGGATGTGGGTCCTCTAGCCCCTCACGGAGGGGCATGAGGACTTGCGAAAGGCAGGGCGTGGCGCGGAGCGTGTGCGGGACCAGGGACACCGCGGCCCAGGGGGCGAGGCGGGCTCCGGGTCTATTCCGGGAGCGGCGTGCAGGGGCAGGCGAGGGCGGGCGGAGGCGCTGGGCGAGCATCCTGTCGGGGGAGGGGACGCGCGGAGGGCGCTCCAGCGGGCGGGACTGGAGAGCGCCGCACGCCCGCAGCCGCCGGCCCCGCCGGAGGCACCGCGCCCGGCTCCGCGCGATCGATCGCTGGCGCCATGGACCGAAGCCGCGGTAAGAAGAAAAGTGGTGCCCACACTTGTTGCTTGGTGGGGAGGGGAAAACCGAACGATCTAGAGGCCAGAGAGGAGAAGGGAGAGACGGGCGGTGGAGCCGGGGTGAGAAGCGTGGGCGCGTGGGCGCGTGGAGCGGGTAGGGGGGGTCGAAGGCCGGGCGCTGTGGGTACAGGTGCCTCCTGGGCCAGGGCAGCCAGGGGTCTGTTAGGTACTCGTGTGTTAGGGACTCGTCCCGGAGCTGAGTCGCCTCCTGTTTGTGAAACCAACGTTTTCATACACTTGGAGTCTTAACTTCATAAAAGAATGCCCCACAGGATTCCTGAGGACGGCGAGCTCCTCTGACCCCATCCCACCTCCCCCCAACCCCCACCGAAAGTAAAATAGGGCTAACGAGTCACACTCTTGAAAACCGCCGGACATGTGAAGCCCCTACTGTTCGCACGCTGAGAAGCCCCAGGAGACGAAGTGTGCAGCTACCCAGGGTATCGGGAGGAGGAGCTGCAGGAGTGTGTGTGGGTGGCACATGGGTGTCCGAGCCCTGGCTCTGTTCCTGACAAGCTGCGTGACCTTAACCTACCCTTTTTCTCTCTGGGCTAGTGACGAGGTTAGACCACATGGTCTCTGAGACCCTTTTTTGCTTGGACTCTTTTTCAGGAGACGAGAGTATTTGATAAAGTTTCACAGACATGCTGGGGGCTTGTTGAAACTGCAATTGACAGGAGCAAAGAGAGGGCATTTATGGGGGGCATTCATTGGGGCCTGTGCTTAAGTAAAGGCCTGGACACCTCAATGGGCTCATGTCTGTAAAAAAGGTGGCCTGCTTGAACATGGGGGCAGTGTCAAAGGCTGACAACCAGAACACCAGTGTCATAACTTCCCACCTCTGGAATCCAAGGAGATCACAGGTGTGAATGCACTTGGTAAACTGGAGTGCTGTGCCAACATGAGAAGCATTATTATTCTTGTTATTATTATTATTATTAATGGAAAATTCCTCCCCTTCCCTACAATAATCTTACACCCTTCCTCCATCTGCCTGTTTGCTGTGCTAAGGCCTCCAAGGGGAAAAAAAGGAGTGGCCAGGGGTGTGGAAGCAATTAGGAAGGGCAGTGGGGGCAGGGATGAGAAGAAGAGCAGGTGTCGGGGTACCCTCCCTGCACCCCTGTTATGGGTAAAGCCAGAGTTCAGAGGGCTACAGGGGACCCCAGACTTCCAGGTCAAGGTGCTGGGGACAACTTCCCCACCCACCCCATCTCCAACACACAAAATGCTGCATCCACCCTCTATTAGGAGCTGGAAGGGCAGGCAAAAAATGGAGGGGGGCTTCTGTTTGGCTCTTTGGGGACCAAGGCTGTGATTTGTAAAGCAGTTCTCACCTGTTAACTGACTCCTGGACAAGTCTGCAAAGAGCAGACGCACTCGCCAGGGAGGAAAAAGAAAAGAGAGAAGAGGCACCGCTAATATTCCTCAGTCCTCCATCCCCATTTCCCACATTGTACATTTAAAGCAAAGAGCACTGCCCTTCACCCCATCACACCCCAAAAGTTGCCAAATACCACCCTGTCCCCAGTACAAAATCCCCATAACTAGCCTACCTGGAGCTGTGGAAAACAGACCACCCAGAGCTTTGACAGACCATGAGTGATAATAATTCACTCAGTTTAAAATGCTTAATAACTGATGCCTCACTCAAGAAGGCTGCTTCCAGACCACTCTTCCTAGGAAGCCAGACTTCCCGGGAATCTATTAGTACTCAGAATGCTCTAGGGCTCTGACCTTCTCCCCGCTACGGGCTTTCCTAGCCTACTTTCCTTCTCCTTCATAGCCCTTGTCACGATGTGCCATTACTCTAAGAGTTAGTTATCCGACTATGTGTTTGGTGTCGACCTACCCTGCCAGAATGTAAGCTTCCGGAAGGTTGGGAGTGGATCTGAGTAGTCACCCTGCTGACACCAATGCCTGGCACACAGTAGGAGCTCACTAACAGTGGTTCAAGTAGTTCATTAGTAATATGAAACACACTTTATAGTGTATCCCAAGTTGATTAATTGTAATGCTGATTTTTAAAAATACATACCACAAAATCCTCACATCAGAACAATTCTTTGTGACTTGCAAAGGCCTGCGCAAATGCGAGTGAAGTGGATGAGGCACACAGGACCAGGTCATGTGTCTAGATCCTCAGCTGTCTACCCTGAGAAACTACTGCAAACACTGTATGAATTAAAACTATATATGAACTATAATGCAAAATCTGTGTGGGTTTTTAAGATAAAATGTGAGAGACTTCACAGATCATTCCAGTGGAAATTCCTTCTTGTGCCCATATCCCCAGGAGGGTGTGAGCACTCTCTTCTTTTGCCAGGGAAATTTTAAGAAGCACAGGTCTCATTTCAGCCCCATACCGACCACGTGGGGAGTGGGACTGTCATGCCCAGGGAAGGAAACCACACTTCACTATTAATAACAGTAACAACTGAAATCATCAAGGTCTTATCATGAGCCAGGCAACATGCTCAGCTTTTTACATGGCTTCTCTTGGAAAAAGCGATGGGATGGGGCTATGACTAGGTACTGTCATTAATCCCTACCTCACAGGAAAGCAGGCTTGGCAGTGTATTAGTCAGCTAGGGCTGCCATAACAAAATACCACAGACTGGGTGGCTCAAACAACAAATTATATCCTTACAGTTCAGGAAGCTAGAAGTCCAAGATCAAGGTGCCATCTGGGTTGATTTCTGGTGAAGCCTCTCTTCTAGGCTTGTATATGGCTGCCTTCTCACTGTGTCCTCACATGGCCTCTTCCCTGTGCACAGAGAGAGAAAAAAAGAGAGAGAGATCTCTGGTGTCTCTTCCTCTTCTTGGAAGGGCATCAGTCCTGTTAGATTAGGGCCCACCTTTATGACCTCATTTAACCTTAATTACCTCCTTAAAGGTCCTATCTCCAAATGCAGTCACACTGGGGGTTAGGGCTTCAATGTATGGATTGGGGTGGGGGGGTGGGGGACACAATTCAGTCCGTAACAGCAGGATTAGATCACTGACTTTAACTTACACAGTCACTTGCCATGTGAGAGACAGAGCTGGGTTTGAACCAAAGTCCTGATCTTAAGCTTGCTGCTGGCTGCCTCTAGAGTAGGGCTTGGATGCCAAATCTTCCTGCTGCAGGTCCAGGCACCTCCATTACACCACAACTATACTGTTCAGATCTTCAGTAGCAATTACAGCATAGAAGCTCGTCATCAAAGTCAACTGACTTGAGAATGAAAACAAACCTGGGAAGTAGGATTTCTAGTCTAACAGGATATGTGTCTTCCCATGAGTAAAGCAGGATTCATATAGTAACAGACACAGAAACCACTTACATTATAATGAAATTCCTTCCAGCAGGACTTCCCAATTCATGAATATCATTCAAAGAGAATCAGCCATTGGTGAAGATACCACCTTCACTACAGACTAATGATTATGGCCACCACCTTCTACAGGACCAGTAACTTAACTCTTTATCTTCTAATGAGGATAAAATATGGACACTGATGATGTCTACTTCTTGGGGTTGTTATAAATATTAAGTATATGGAAAATACTTCAAATAATGCCTAGCATATGAGAACCAACAATAAATGCTGGCTATTGTAATAATTACAGTCTTTTGTTAATCAGATTCAACATAATAAAATTCTATTGGCCCCAAGCTGGTCTGACTCTGAGGACACTTTTTGAGTCCCTACTCCTTTTTAAGAACTGGGCTAGACAACTCTGTATACAACTCAAAGACAGGGACCATGTCATAATTTCGGTATCCGTGGAGCTCCTTCATGGTGCATGTCTCTCGGAAATCCATCTCTGACGTGCAATAACTGAACCATTTGATGAGAGTTTCTGAGTGACTGACAAAATATTAATATATAAGGCCAATGTGTCTATTTTCTCTTATTTATTCTATTTATTCCTGCCTGCTGACTATGGTTGTGTCTTTTTGCTTTTGTGAACTTTCTAGTCTTCTCGAGTTCTTTGCTTTAAAGCCTTTGGTCTAAATTTTCTCTAATTTTTAATACACCTTCTTAATGTCCAAGGTTGTATCTGATATGCCTAGCTCATATGAAACAATCAATTTCCCCAAATTTCCTTTCCTTTCTACTTTACAACTAGTTCTTTTTCAACTAGTTGCATTCAACCCAAGATGGGAGTTTCTTCTGCTGAATTATATTCTCTGGGAGATCATATTGTCTCCTGGGCAACTCAAGACATAATCTGAAGCTCTGCTTTCCATTAAGTGATATTTTTATTATTTAAGAGATGCTAGAAGAACCTACTCGTGTCTTGCCTTTGTTGGACCAGCTTTGAAATCTATATTACGGAAGCCACATCTTCCCTATCTGTGGCTTCCATTGGCCAAGTAGCCCATAGCCATTCCTATGATGAGCTCCCATCCATGACTCATTGCCCAACATCTGTCCCCAAGGCTGTGAATTCCCATACCTCTTCCCTGACATCTGAGTTCATTCTCTACTCCTATCAATTACTGTTCTTCCAAAAGGAACATGCACCCATATTCATGTTTTCCCTCCAAACATGTTCCATAAGGTCATCTTTGTCGGCCTGGAGACTCAGTAGAGCTGAGTCATTCAGAGAATGGACAAATTTAGGCTTTGACCACGACTTCCTAGCTGTATGATCTTGTATGAATTGGATAAATTACTTAATTTCTCTGAATGTCAGTTTCATTTCATTTGGAGTGTCATGGGAAAAGATAATGCATGTAAGGTAGCACTTAGGAAACATTCAGTAGATGATAGATGTTACATTTATCAAATATAATTACTTGGATTTTAGCCACACTCTGCAATGGTTGTATGTATAGGATTTAACCTTACTCTCTTCCCTGAAGAGGCTTCTGCTGGCACTAGACATCACTTCCACTGCCTTGTCCCACACAGGGTTTATTCTGCCTCTCCCTCAACTATCAGTTTCAAACCCCACTTCTCACATGGGTGAGTACCCTGCCGAGTAAGTTCTTCCCTCTCCACTCTCTGCCAAGAGCCTATCATTATTTCATTCTGATGTTTGGTTCGGAAAAACAACCCTGTTTTTGGATACCATTAGCTTCTCATACCCTTCTTACCCTTCTGCAAAAACCTTGCAATTGAACAGAAAAATAAAACCCCACTACCATACACACCAACAGCAGCTTCCTGTTTCTTCCCACACACTTCTTTCCCTCCCTGCAGTCTCACTTCCAGTCACACCTTCTGCTGAAAGCCCACATCTAAGGGTCACAAACGGCTTCCATTTTGTCTAATTTTTCACCCTTCCCAGTCCCATCTTCTGGGCCTCTCTGTAGCTCTGACCCTCTACGCTTTTCTAAATGGATTCTCCTATTTGCAAAGATGGAGAAAGCATGAATTTTGCAATCTGATAAACCTAGGTTAACCACTGCTCCATCCCTCTGCCAGAAGGCTTTTCTGCCTCTCCTTCTCCCACCTCCAATCCCACTGTTATAGGTGCTCATAGCCTCTGGGCTTCTCTTGCCCTAAGGCAAGTGACCCAACTAAGTCTTATTCTACTAGTCTGAAAAGCAGGAATAATGACACCCAAAATTGGGAGACTGCAATGTGGTAATATTTGCCCAGCACCCAGCACCTGGCCCATGATAAGTGCTTACTAACTGTTATTTCCCATCTTTTCTCTAGCTCACTTTTTCTTCTTTGATGGCTCTTGCCCCTCTCTCTCCACCACCTCAGCCCTCTCTCTAAACTCACACCTGTAGACAACCAAGCCCCATTATGACGTCTACTCTTAATGTCCATTTTCAGCCATGAGTTGAGCTCCACTCTCCTGCACTGGCTCCTGCCTGTGGAAGTTTCCATTTGGAAGTCAACTCAACCTCCAAGTGACCCAATTTTGAACTCATCTTATTCACCACCAAATCAGATCACCCTTCCTGTTTCTCTTTTTCTGTTAACAACACAATCACGTGAGGAGCTATTGAAGGAAATGGGGCTGTTTGTGAATAAGACTAAATTTGAAGGGGGTACATGAGATCAGTTCTCAAACTAGCTGTCCTGTAGAAGAGGTAATAGAAAGACTCTCCAGAAGGCTATACAAGACGTTAAACACAGACCAACTGGGGCACAATCTGGGAGAAGCATACAAATGAAAAGAGCTATTCAATGACAGAGTAGGAGGTGCCCAGGAACATAATGAAGCAGAGGCTGAGTGGCCACAGATCAGGGAGCCCCAGAGTGGCTCCTATCACAGTAATAGGGATCACAGTAATATATAAGTTAAAACAACTGTCACTCAATTCAAGAGGTTTCTATAGGCATGACCCTTTTGCAAACTATACAGAACAGGACTTGTAGGAGTATATACTTCAACCTGAAGCATTCATCTTTTTTTTTTTTTTTGCGGTACGCGGGCCTCTCACTGTTGTGGCCTCTCCCGTTGCGGAGCACAGGCTCCGGACACGCAGGCTCAGCGGCCATGGCTCACGGGCCCAGCCGCTTCGCGGCATGTGGGATCTTCCCGGACCGGGGCACGAACCCATGTCCCCTGCATCGGCAGGCGGACTCTCAACCACTACGCCACCAGGGAAGCCCTGAAGCATTCATCTTTTATTCAAATGTGCAATATATCATAGCTTTTAATGGGACTTACAAATTATCTATGCTTGTGGATAGAATTTGGGAAGAAGAGGATGCAATTAAAGACAGTTACTTAAAGCTGTAGATCTGATTGTACTTAACCTCTTTAACGGTTTCTCATTGTTCTTAAGATATAGACTACAGTCCTGGTGGTGGCCCTCAAGGACCCACCCTGCCTGTCACCAACTCACTTTAGGCCCCTGCCCATCTCTTACTATGGGCTCTCCTCACACTGGCCTTTGTACCTTCACCAGGTTAACTCCTTCCTGCTCATCCTTAGTGATCTGCTCAAACATTACTTCCTCAAGACAATCTTTCCCTGTCTCCCAAGCTACATCCCCCATTACAGGTAACCCTAGCACTCTGTACATCTCATTGGTTACCATCTTTGCAGTTATGATTAATCATGGGAATGAATTAGCTGTTAATGTGAGCTCTGTGAGGGCAGGGTCCTTCTTACCTCGTTCACAGTTCTTTTCCTAGCACCCAATGTAGTAATTTGCATGTAGTATATTCGCAAAACATGTCTGTTGAGATGATGAATAAATAAAAGAAAAAATACAAAATTCACAGAGTAGAGCTGGATACGGCCACTTTCAGCTCCAGGATTTTCCATTTCAATGATTCCTATTTTGGGGACAGAAACACAGACTTCATCATTATTCATCGTTTCCTTTGCTTTCATCGTTTTTGCAATCACACCCCTAATTCTGTGGACTGTTACTGAAAAACGTATTCTGGATGGCTTCTTCTCCTATATCCTGTCATCTCCTACAGGAGCTTCCTGTTTCTACTCTTGCATGTCTAACCTCCCTTCAGGACCACTCTCTATTGTCTAAAGCAGTGGTTCTCGAATCCAGCTGGGCCCAGAATCATCTCCTAGGGAGCCTACTGAAACTATACCCCCAGAGGTCTGATCAGTGGGTCTGGAGTGAGGTTTGGGAATGTGTACTTCTTGCAAAGCTTCAGGTGAGTCTGATATGCTCACTGTTCTAGTGCACTGGTTTATCATAACCCTTGTCCTTGCTCAAACACCTTGCTTGATTCCATTACTTGCTCTAGCACTGCCTTTCACACTTTTCAACCAAGTGAAACTCTAGGGTTTGGGTCTGTTACCCAAAGTGTCTTCCAAAAGCTTGAAATGTC
Organism: Pseudorca crassidens; assembly: GCF_039906515.1. Lineage (NCBI taxonomy): Eukaryota > Metazoa > Chordata > Mammalia > Artiodactyla > Delphinidae > Pseudorca > Pseudorca crassidens. Next base: position 125,492,934 of record NC_090298.1, read on the forward strand.
TCATTTGATCTAAAGTCAAACAAATTTCTATTATCGTCCATAACATAACTGAACAAACACCCCCAAAAAATCTTTGTGCAGTGGACTTCCAGAGACACACTGTATTTTTCTCGGGGTTTCTTCCCTAACCCCACCCTGCCCTCTGCCATGGACTCCCAGGGTCTGTGAACTCTAGCCTGAGAAGACAAACCTCCAATAAATGTGCCAGCACACAGGGCCAGCTGGGGAATGGATCTGGACACAGAAGCAGAAATCCCACATCCTAGCGCTGGCTCAGCCACTCACTTCTGCAATATCAGTACATACATTTTTATAAAGCTTTTAAGTTCTAGAAACCTTTTCACATTCATCAGTCGTGTCCATTTCCACGTAGTGTCAGGGGTGTTGATCACGGAGTTCTTCCTTTGGAGCTTGGGCAACCTCTGGTAATCATGCATGCTCTCACTCGGCAGTCGTCCACAGGGGGGTCACTCTGGGCCAGAAGGAACCTGTGTAATAGCAGGGATATTCAAACAGAGAATTGACCACTAAAATCCTTTCTCTGGAACCCTTTCAGCCTTGAGCTTCTCTTCTTTTCTTAACTCTGGCAAAAGCCTTGTGAAGGGGTCAGCTGAGACATTCTCCCCATTGGACAGATGTAAAAACTGAGGTTCAAAAAGATGACTCTGCTATTCCCTCTCCCTGAAAGAGACCACCCAGTATCATCTCCATGAAAACTACCTGCCACATCCTCCCTCGACCTTCCCACTGACTTTGGGTTAGCACCACGCTCCTCAGTCTCAGCTTTTAGAAGACTGTATTGTACTAACTTAAATGCCTCCTCTGTGTGTATATGAACCTGTGCTCTGAGACTGTCTCTACATCTCAGTTCCAGTGTCTAGCACATAGAAGATGTTTAATAATAGCCAACTGAGCGCTCACCATGAGTCAGGCAGTTTACATATGGACATTGAGCCATTTAATTCTCTCAACAATCATGAAGTTGGTGCAGTTTGACTTTCATGTACATAAAATATGCCATTAATTTTACTGGGGGAGAAATGCCATCCAAAAATGTTGCCAGCAGTTGTGAGTGGACAGTGTCTGTACAGAGTACAGCTTTTATTTTCTAAAATCACGGCTAGGACATGTATATCAATTATAAAGATATAAATACAACTTGGTATTAAAAATTTTGTAGTTTATGGCAAAATCTGGTTCTGTGATAGACTAATAAGTACAGTTCTTGTGAAGGCATGTTTGTGGCCCATGTCAGTGTGTGAATGCATAGGTAATTTGAAGTTTTGGATACATTTGTGATATTTATCTTCCCTGAGCCCTGCAGTCTCACCACCACCACCTCCCAACAGAATTCGATGGGAATATTCATCATGACTTTGACATCTGATGCATTTTAAGTTTATTTACTGTAATTTATTTTCAGCACCTACTTTAAAATGTGTTGTATATGTATTTTTTAAAATATCGCCATTTTACAGATGAAGAAACTGAGGCTTAGGTCGATTTATTCACTCAGCCCTGCCCACCTGCAAACGTAAATTCTTTACCATTGCTTCTCCAGTGGAGAGGGGCATTCCCAGGTCAATTATGTGAAGGACTTGCCAGATAAGCCACAAGGACTTACTAGGTAAAGATTTCAAGGTGGGAAGCATGGGAGGGAAAGGGGATCTAAACAATTCCAGGATAGACACCCTCCATCAATGAATGGTATGGCCAGGCAGCTGGTGTGAGATTTTTGTTTCTTACCCTTTACACTCTTCCCACTGTGGCCCTTGGAGTTTTGGTGTTTAGAATTCAAGAAACACTCATCCTCCTGGAACTGGCAAAGAGCCTGCCCCAGGAGGGCCCAGGCAGGGTTTGTCCTCCATCTAAAATTCCACTTGGGGAATCCCAGCCACACCCCAAGTGGGAGTGGAGAGGCAGAGCCTGCCAGGCCTGATTCTTCTCCCTGCACAGCTGTCAGGCTGCAGAGGGGGCAGAATGTGGCACCACATTGCAGTCATTCCAGCTCTGGGGAATTTACCGACAGCACGTCCCACAGGAGGCAAGCTCAGAGGCTTTTTATAGCCCTCTAAGAACCTAGGAGAAAACTGATATCCTGAGAGGGAGAAGTGGGGCACATGTCTTTTCCAGGCACCATTCCCTCAACCATGTAATCTCAGATGCCCACAATCCAAATCAGGGTAAGGGTCATGGCTAAGTGAGCAGTGTGGAGTGGTGGAAGCATGCTCGCTGTCCGGGGGACGGGGGTTCCAACCAAATCCAGTTCCTTGAATCCCCTCCTTGGGCTTCAATTTCTTCACCTGTCAGGCTGAAGTATTTATTATAGCCCAGGTATCAGCACACCTCAGCTGGTAGACCAAATCCAGTCCACCACGTCTTTTTTAAATAAAGTTTTATTGGCACACAGCCATGGGCATTCATTATGTATTGTCTATGGCTGCTTTCTTGCTATTGAGTGCAACAGAGGCCCCGCCCACATGTGGCCTGAAAAGCCTAAAGTAGCTACTATCTGGTCCTTTACACAAAAAGCTTGCCAACCCCTTGATTAAACTGCAGTGAGTCTGGGAGTGTCTGTGGTGAGAAGGATTCTGAGGGTGTGTCCAGGCTGAGAAATGAAGCACTGCCCTTAGATCATACAAGAGTATATATTCAAGACTAATGTTGGAAAGACCCCAGAATGCCATTTACCAGTGTTTTTCAAACTACTTTTTGCAAACAAAATCTTAAGCAAAGACTTGCTCTGGGGGAAGTGGGAATGAAAATACTGAGTACAGTCCATTCCATCTTCCTACTCCCAAGGCAGCCCCTAAAGAAGCCTCCCAGATCCCAAAGCTCCATCTGAAGAACATTTGAAAACCGCCTATCTAACCTTATGCCTCTCACTTTACAACTGGGAAAACTGAGGCTCAAGCGGCGGTGTCTTGCCTAAGATCACATGATGGACTCCTAGTCAGCTTTCCCCAGAACCACTAACATGGTCATGAGGTGTCAGCAGAGCATGGACATAGATCTGCTGGGGAGAAAACCTGTCTACTGGCCTTGGGGGCCTCAGGGCTGCCATTGGTGTATGATTGGTCTGCCATGCCCTTGTTGACCCAGCAACCCCCAGGGGTTCAGGGCTGGGACATGCCTGACACCTGCCCATGCTTCACAGTGATTTAGTCAAGGCTTGGAGCCTTCTTTTTGAGACCACCAGAATCGAAAGAAAAAAATCAAAATTGAATTGGATCATATTTTAAAAAATATTTCATTGATACCAAGACATATTTTTTAAATCAGAACGTATCTTAAATTTGATATATTAATTTGTTCATTTTTCTGATTTTTTTTTCAAAAAGCTATTATTTAGCAGATAAAATATCTTTAAATCAGTGAAATTTTAGAACGGAGAAATTATGATAATTTATACTAGGCTTTCTTTTGAAGATGGAATCAGATTTATTCATTTGTAGAATAAATATTTATTCTTCCTGCTCATTCTTGTTGAAGGGTTTGCAAAGAGCAGATCCAGCTGATATGAAACCAAGGGGGATTTTATTTTAGCTTTACTTGAACCAAGAAGAAAAATGATCTAGGAGTGTGCTGGGAAGCTGGAGGGACCAATCGCATTTCCTCACCTCCAGCCAGCAATCAGCTGTAGCTCTAAGGAGTAACAGAGGGGAAGCGTAGGGTCCCTGCACCTCCAAATCGCCTAGTGAGGCAGAGAAACTAAGACTGTCACCAATTCCTGTGACATGAGGTCATATCTGGCCAGTGTCCATCAAACAGAATAAATAAAGGCCCAGAAGACTCAAGGGACACTTTCTAGCCAGGAACCTCAGAAACACTGGGGGAACAGCATTCCAGGTGGAGAAAATGGCAGAGTAGAAAGAAGAGAGGCACAGAAGCCATGCTCAGGGCACAAAATGGTCAGCATGCTTACAGCCCAGAGAAGCAGGTAGAGGTAAAATGGAGCCTCAAGTAGGGCCTTATCATCCAGGTCCATAACTGAGAGTGTGATTGGTAACTAATAATAGAGGCAGCATGATGTGGGAGCTGAGTGTACTGGCTGCAGTGTCAGGTTGCCAGGGTTTGAATCCCAGCTCTACTTCTTCCACTTAATCCCAAGTCTCAGTTTCTTCAACTAAAAATGGAGATAACAATCTCCTGTCTACTATGGGGAATAATTGGATTTGTGCAAGAAAAGCACTCAGCATGCAGGAAGCATACAATTAAAAAAAAAAGTTAATGCTTAAACTACAGGTCTACAAATGATCGCCTTTCTTAAAAAATCAGAATGGATTCCAAGTTCTCTCTCTGATGCTTTCCCTTTCACTTCTTGCCTGCCCATCCTGGGAAGGGATGGAATTACAGAGGGAATGATGATAAACCACAGCAAGTACAGGGAGCATGTGAAGATCTTTCATCATCTGAGTCACAAAGGAAACTGGTGTCTGGGCCCTGGGGAGCTATTGACAAGGTACAAGCAGGAGGGGGTTATGCTGTATTGCCATTTGGGGGCAATGAAAGCTCACATCAGAGTAGAAAGGGAGAGATTGAAGAGAAGAGACCAGTTAGGAACTACAGCAAATACTGCAGGTGAGCAGCAAATTGTGTAAGATTAACTCAACTTCAAGTTTAAGTTAAGAACAGGGAAACATAAAACTTCACACTCTGTCCATTTTCAAATAGAGTTAAGTGTATAGAATTGTTGATCTAATGGGAGAGCAAAGGAAACATCTGTCTGGGGTTCTTTAAGACTCAAGACATTCTTTCCCAGGACCTTCAACCATCATTTTCTTGATCCCACCCCCAGCCCTAGAGGCAGGAATCACCCTAGGCATCTCCCAAAGCCTGCCCGGGGTGGCTGGGCTCTCTGTGGGCTGCATTCACAGGGACCTGGCCCAGAACATAATCCAAGGTTACCACTGGAAGGCTTTTGCAGGCAAGGCGAAGGAAGGAAGAGAGGGAAGAGGGTGGACCTTCCACCTGGGCAGCAGTCAGGGTGGCCATTCTGAGCCTAACATTTAGCCTCCCATCTAGAATGTCTAGACTAACCTCTGGGTAATGCCTGAATCCCCTGTGATTACTAGCAACAGCAACAACATTAATAGTAATAACCAACCTTTGCAAAAGGTTTCATATGTGCTTGGCACAGAGCTTAACACTTTTCATACATTATCTCCCTTTCTGCTCACCACAACCTTCTGACATGACTGCTCTCCTTACCTCTGCTTCACAGATGAGAAAACTGACGTCACCTGCCTCGGGTCGCTGGGCTAGGGAGGACAAATCCCAGGTGTGATTCTGCATGTTTCTCACCCCAGTCACCCAGTGTCACAGTTACCCACTGACTAACACACCCCCACATTCCTGCCAAGGCACCGTCCACCTGGGCTTAGCCCACCTGGCTCTCTTCTTAGTTCAGAATTCTGGAGAGTTCCTATATACAGTGAACCTAATAATATGGTCTTAAGCGGCCACCACTGTTCCAGGACCGCCCTCCAGAGCCCCAGAGAACAAGTCTGCCCCACCTTCCCTCTTCCCCCATCCCCATGAGCCCTTCTGCTCTTGGAGATGGTTGTCATAGACAGGATTAATAGCCCCCTCCTTCATCTGTGGTTGTTCCTCTGAATTCAGGCTGTTAGTTAATCCCTCTGCAGTGCACCTGCTGTGTGCCCATTACGGTACTGGGCACTGGGCAGCGGTGGCAGATATTAAATCAGGCATCATCTCTACTCTCACTGTTCACACTTTAATGGAGGAAGATGAACAAATTGTCTGCTCTGGAGGCTATAACAGGGTGACCTTACCTGTGCAGGAAGGCAGGACGGGCCTCCTGGAGGAAGTGGCCTCTAAACCAATTGTCAAAACATAAGTGGGCACTCTCGGGGGAGTAGGGGAGATTTTAAATAATAACAATAGTCAATTCTGTATGTGTCAGGAACTGTTCTAAACAGTCCATATAACACCTCACTGGATCTTCATGGCAGCCCTGTAAGGTGTAGGTATTGTTATTATCCCCATTATGCAGATGAGGTGACACAGAGAAGTGAAGTAATTTGCCCAGGGACACACAGCTAATAGGGGATAGTGGTTGGAGAACAAGCCATGCAGAGGAAACACCACAAGCAAAGAGTAATGGGGTAGGGCCTCAGATATTGAAAATAGGTAAGAAATAGTAAAAAAAAAAAAAAAAAAAGTAATATTTTTTTAAACTCCATTGAACAGAACAAAGATAAATACATACTCCATTCCCATTAGTGCAGCCTGAGGCCTCTACTGACGATTTTCTGATTCTTGAATCACACTAAGACTTCTGTGGGCTGATTGTCAACCTAATCCTTGCCTTTCTGAATAGGGATGCTGTTCAGTCTCATCTCTTGAATCCTACACAGGTTATTTTTGTTTGACTGGTGGGGAGGGGAGCAGATGGCACATAGATCATTAATCACAATGTACTGATTTACAAAACTTCAGTTTACAGAGTGCTGTCACTTTTCACAGACATTGTAAGATTTGAGTCTCACAACAGGCCTGAGAGGTAGATAGGGCAGTTACCATCACCCCACTTCAATGTTGAGGAAATTGAGGCTCAGAGGCATGAGGCAACTTGCCCAAGGCCACACAGCCAGTAAGTGTGGAGCTGGACCTTGAGCCCAGGGCTTTTGGCTCTAGTTCCTGTGCTTTCTCCTCTACACCAAAACACAGCATACAGTGGGGGCCAGAAAGATGCAAACCTGGCACCTATGACCTCCAGCAAGTTCTTTAGACTCTCTAGGGCTCAGAGTTTCTTGTCAGTAAAACTGTGATAAGAAGAGCTCCTACCACGTGGGGTTGTTGCAAAGATTAAATGACGTAATAGGCACAGAGTGTTAGTCATGGAGAATCTTCCCGCAGTGGAATATCATATAGCACAATGAATGAACACAGTGACAGGCAATGCTATGGATAAACCTTAGCAGTATCATGGTAAAGAAAAAAGTCACAAAAGATCACCTACAGCATTATGCCCTTTTAATAAAGTTTAAAGCAACTAAAATTTTGTATGGGTATATCTAGTTGCAATCTACAAGGGAAAGCAAGGATGTGTTGAATACAGCATTCAGGATGGCAGTTAGGTTGGAGGGGGAAGCAGAAGCATGGGATCATAGTTAGATGTATGATATCATCTGGATTCAGGCTTTTGCTTTGCATGGTAGATTTGTGGGTACTTACTACATTAGCAAAAATAACTGATTACATAAATAAATAACTAAATAAAAGTGGAGCATGCATGGACCAATGATGAGTGTCTCATGAAGCAAGGATTAGGATTAACCCAAGTTTTGTCCACATGAAGTCCTAATTTATAAAAAGAAATAAAAGTGGTAGGCCCAGAGCCCAGATTGTAAGAAGTGTTCAATAAATGTTCACTGCCATCCTTGGATATCTTTATTATTATGTGCATTATTCGCAAACCCCTAGCCAGACATCTTCAATGTCTGTCCCAGGCTATTGGTGAGATGGGTCCTCAAACTCAAACTTCTCAGAAGCAGAAAGCCCAGCCCCATCTAGGCTTCAGACCAGGCACCCATCCTAGGAATGGGCACCAGTGGGGAATGGTTGTGAGGGACTCACTGCTGGTTCCATCAAGCTTTGGAGGTAGGGAACCTCTGTTAGAAGAAGGCGGCAAGAAGGAATTATGATGCAGCAACTGGACGTTTAGGCCTTAGACTTAGGTCTAGGTTTGAATCTTGGTTCTGCTTGCCATGTGCCTTTAGACAAACAACTGTGCCTCTCTGAGCCTCATTTGGTTCATGTGTAAAACAGAGGGTGAAGAACAGCAACTACCTCACAGGGCCATTATGAGAATTAAATGAAGCAGTCCATGCAAAATGCTTAGCATAACATCTGGAACATCACTTAAGAGCTCAAAAACACGACCTGCCTTTATCGTTGGGTATCCCAGGCCACTCCTTTTAGTAAAGGAGATGATAGGGACTGCCGCAAATGGAAACAGCTGCCATCTTGTGTGTGAGGCCTGAGCATGTGTGTCACAGTTTTCCACTTCCTCCTGGAACCATTTCCTTTGTGAGCTAAACAGGGAGGAATCTGCACACAAAGGAACAATTCTGGGAGAGCCCAGTCCCACAGCCAAAAGTTATTTCCTCGGAAGTCGGTGGCTTGCCCCACCCCCTCCTGTCTGGAAATGTCTTGATGAGAGGGAGCTACCGCTTCCCTGGCCGCCCAGGGCTGAGAAACAAGGTGTCCAGAACGAGAGGTGTCCTGGTGGATGACAAGACCTGGGCAGAGCTGCTGCTCAAAAGGCCATTAAGATGCAGGGTGTTTCCCTGAGCCTGTCACCCTGGCCTGACTCCCAGGAAGTGAGTCACCCCAAAACATCCCCACAACCTGCTTCCCCACTGACCTGCAACCTCCCTGACCTCTTGCCTCCCTGTCTTCCTGAAACGAGTACATCAGAGAATTGTGCTACAGAGGAACGTGTCCATCCCCAGTAAAAATCCCTACGGTTTACAAACTCTTACCCCACCATTCCCCGTTTCCCCTCCCACAAACCTGCACGTGGGGATTCTAAATCCCTTCTTAACAGAAGAGGAAAATGATGCTCAGAGGGGCTGACTTACCCCAGATTCCACACTAGCAAGTAGGAGGAGTCAGAACCCAAACCAGATACTCTCCTACCAAATCCCAAATCTTCCACTCTTCTTTACCACTTCCCTCAGGATTTGGGTTTCTCTCCCAGGGAGTCAAACTGTACTATTTTCTTCAGCATGAACGATATTCAGTTTCCTGCATAAGCTGTAATTAACACACACAAAAGCCTTTCAAGGTGACCTCGCCACCCCCTCTGCCTCCCTCACACAGGAGCTATATTTAACTCCTGGAAAGCAGTCAGCACAAGGCAGTGGCTTTGCAGCTGGGTTTCTTTGCTGCTCCTTTTTCATTCTTTTCCAGCCCACATGAACCATGGTCTTCCCTGTATGCTCGGGACAACAGGAAGTGTTTGTTTTAGTGATCAACAATGCTAGTCCAACCAGTGAGGTCCCCTCCAACGTCCTGCCCACTGTTTGGCCTTCATTTGGACTCAGAGAAGTGCTTGTAAATTCAGAGGAAGGAAGTGAAATATCTCCATGGCCCCAGATGGGTAGATCTGCAGTAACTTGGAAGAGACTGTGGGCAGGGGAAGGAGAGATTTCTGTACCCACGAAGTGAAGGGGCAATTCCACCAGCCTCACCTGTGTGACTGGGGGCCTCTCTGCAGAGTTAACTCAGGGCTTAACATAGATGGAAGCAGCATCCTGAAGGAGCACTGGGAGAGGCATCTCTAAGTAGCCTCAGTAGTCTTCCCATTCTGCACTCCTCAGTTCCCACACCTGTAAGAATTATGGATTTCATTAATAATTAAATTATGTAAATAACACATGTAAATCTCTTAAAGCAAGGTATGACATATAATAGTAAAGGAAGAGTAATGCAAATACCTAATATTTATTCAGTACTTACTATGTGCCAGACACTGTTTAAGGCACATTCTCACGTACTAGGGCCCATTCCCACTGCTGAGGTAGATATGCTCGTAGGTCACCAACGATGTGCATCGGGTGGTTATATACGTGTCCCAAAGGTGCACACCTAGAAAATGGGGAACAAGACTTGAACTCAAGTAGTTCATATATTAATGTTAATTATTATCATTTATTTGTTAGGGTTAAAATCCACCAATTACAAAATACCCATCAGTAAACCAATTGGCAGCCATATTCACACAAGGGATACAAGTTCAACCAAATAGGGTTTGAGGAGCTTAGCCACGTGAGAAATTGGGCTTCTGCTCCCTTTTGTGCCCTGGGGCTTTTTGTTACCTGTGGGGTTTTTTGGTTTTTTTTGAGCATCTTCTTACTATCCTGAGTCACTATGAGGACAGACATGGTTTTAAAATCACATTAACTAGCTGTTAGACTTTATCAAGTCTTCGGAAAACTTTGCTTCAAGAATTCACTCATTCCACAAATACTTAAGCACTTATTCTGTGTCAGCCACCAGAAAACGCTGGCACTATTCCTACCCTCAAGGAGTTAAGGCTCAAGTGGCAGAAACTGACGTTAATCAGAGAAATACATACTTAAATACAGCCATCCTTTGGTATCTGCAGGGAACTGGTTCCAGGACTCTCGCAGCTACCAAAATCCTGGGATGCTCAAGTCCCTCACAGTCAGTCCCATGGGTCCTGCATCCATGGGTTTTGCATCCAGGGATCCGGAGGACCAGTGAAAAGTATAACATTTCACCATGATAAGTACCACAGGGAGAGTGATGCTATGTCAACATAAAATAGAGGGAATGTATGTGGTCAAGAGGACAGGGAAGGTTTCCATGAGGAAGTCATGAGTGAGTAGAGGACTGAAGGGGGCCATTACTGGTTAGCAGAAGGGAATTCTGACAGGAAGAGGGAACAGCATATGCAAAGACCTGGGGTTAAGAGGCTGAGGAACATAGCATAAAGCAGCCTGGAGGGAGGTCTGTCTGGAAGGGCCTGCAGGGTTGGAAGCCACAGAAAAGGCTCCTCTTTCCTTCCTTCCTCCTACCCAACTATTGAGACCACACACTGCTTTCCTTTCCAAGGTGAGTTACCGCCCCAGTGCTATAATAGGTCATACCTCATTAATGTGCTAGCTTGTTTAAATAGTATACTAAAAGTCATCTCTAAAATCATTATCAAAAATTTTTTAAGTAATGCACTGGTTCTTTCTCCAGGTAAGGAGCCCTTATGAGATGGAAACTGGGTTATTTTGCGGTTGGGAAATGAGAAAGGAAATCTGAGTGAACCAAAAGGAAAATTGCATATCCTTCATAAAACCATATTCTGACAACTCTTCCTATTTCCATTTTTAAATCATGCTGGTTGCATTTTCTCTGACTTTGATAACAAAGAAGGATGAGTTATCTTTGTCCTAAAGAGGCTTGTCAAGTAGTGAAATGGGGAAAAGAGAAATTGGTTTCCTCCTACTGCTTTGCATTTAATGAAATTGTAACTTGCGGGCTTCCCTGGTGGCGCAGTGGTTGAGAGTCCACCTGCCGATGCAGGGGACACGGGTTCGTGCTCTGGTCCGGGAAGATCCCACATGCCGCGGAGCGGCTGGGCCCATGAGCCATGGCCGATGAGGCTGTGCTCCACAATGGGAGAGGCCACAACAGTGAGAGGCCCATGTACCGCAAAAAAAAAAAAAAAATTGTAACTTGCAAGCTGTTTCCAAGAATTTTTGTGAATTCCAGAGACTAAAAGGTGCCCAGGAATGAGATCACAAGTCAAAGTGCCCACAGGCTAGCTTGGTAGGAGCCCAAACAGGGTTTATTATTTTTGTGGTTTGCTGAAGATGAATTATTCACTTGACTTTTGTCATGGAAATTAGACTTATTACCTTTGAGATCTCGCAATAAATCTGACCTTCCCTGCACTAGAACCCATACTGGCTGTGATGAAGGCCTTTTGCTTAAAGGTTTCACTTAGGCGGCACCAGGGATGCGATCCTGAGAACAAGTGGCAGTGCTTTTTGTCTATGGCTTAAATTTCTGCTCTCTACCACCTCATGTTGATTTCACTTAGGTGGGGAGGGTGGGGGAGCAGAGAGAAAACTGATCTTAGTCTTAAGCTGGGTATTCACCAGGAACAATACGCACAGAGTGGTCTAATCTTAGATATATTTTTAAGTAGGTTTCTAATTTTATTTGGCAAACTTTTTTGCATCCCAGAGAACAACTATCACCCCGCTTGGGTTTCTGTCTATCCCAGTTGGTAAAAGAGTGAAGACTTATAAACAGTGATTAGACCATTTCTTCCTGGTTTTTCCTCACTGGAATTCACTGTACCTCCCTAAGGCTCAACTAAACTAAACAAGATCCGTGAAATGTATTCATGGTTCTAAATAAAATCTAGTCATAACAGGCAGCCCTGTCCTGATGCCCTTATCTGCCCGCAGAGAGCAGAGATGACCTGGACCAGGAGCAAAGGTGGGAGGGAGGTGGGGTAGGAATTGGTGAAGGAGATTTTTCCTGACTGGGGACGGCAGGGACAGGATTCTGGGTTGCATTATTGCCCCTCCAACTGAAAGATGCTGTCCCTCCACGTGGCATGGAGGGGGCCCCTGGGATGGGAGCACTCTGAGGAAGAGGGCCCTACCACCTCCAACCACCATAACCACCTGTGCTCAGTGTCAGGCCCAGGGCTGAGAACAGTCCACGTGGTGGGGCTTATAGAGTCCCACCACGTGTCCTCTTGCCCCAGGAACCCCCCTCCCTTGTGCCTAGCACCACACCTGAATCTGCTGGGGGATTACATACAAATGAAGGGAACACGGTTGAGTGCGCTGAGCACCATATGTATCTTTTTATTTCATCTCTCCAGTGACCATGTGCAGCAGCTACTGTTTTACCCCCACTGTTTACAGATGAAGAACTGGACGCTAAGGAAAGTTAAGATATTTCCCCACAGCGGAAAATGGCAGAGCTGGGAGGGGGACCCGGATTGTGCACAGCCTGTGCTCTCAGCCACTCTTCTGTGACTTATCTAAGCATCAAGCCTAGGGTAAATTTAACACTAGATACTCATTTTCAATTAGTTGCGTGACCGTCGCTAAGTCAAATAACCTCTTGAACCCTCACTTTCCACATCTTTAAAATTAGAGGATTGGACTAGGTCATCAAAATACTGTGTTCAACGAATAGATGCTTGTTGGGCATCTACTATGATTGAAACACAGATTAAGACGTGCCCTCGTAAAGTCTGTTACAACAACTATAGCAAATCTGTCGCTAAATACTATCTGGTCAATACTCCGGAGTTTGCATAGTTCTGGGGAATATTAGGAAGCAGCAACAAGAATAATACGGCCTCGTTGATGAGTGCTTGCTCCAGGCACAGCACCAAACAGAGTACTTTACAAGCATGACCTTACCTAGTTCTCCCAGCCTAGGAGATTGGGATCCTGTTCTCACTTTACAGATGAGAAAACCATGGCTCAGACTTCTCTAATGTGCCCATCTTTGTTTAGCTCGGAAATGGCAGCACAAGAGTTCCAATTCACAGAGGTCTCACCCCAAAGCCCTAATCACTGTGCTCTTCTAAGCAAGACTCCACGTTCCAGCTAGTTGCAATCTTCTGTAGGGGCTCTTATTCCCACCTTGACTCTCAGTTATTTCAGAAGGGGATAGCTAATGATAATTTTTTAAGGAATGAGGGAGGTCTTCCCACATTCTTTATGTTCACAGACATGCCCTCTAGTATGTTTTCTGGTGGAGTATTTTTCACAGGTTGAACCTTGGAATCACCTGGAGGACTCATTAAAATGCAGATTCCTGGGTCCCAGTACAGGGCCTACTGAATCAGACTCTCAGATAGGAGGTCCAGGAATCTGCACTTCCAGCAAACCCCCTGGGAGAAGGTATGACCATTTGTCATAAGCATTACATCATTATATGCATATGATTTCTCTCCAAATTAAATTCTTTGGTGGTTTAAATCCCTGTGGTTTGAATTCTCTGGTGTTAAAGATGAAGAAGCCATCAAAGGCACATCTGTATTCACCACACCTGAAAGCTAGCTGGAGAGTTCTGTATTGTCTTTAAAGAGTGGAGCGCTGGCTGGAAGCTTTCTTTTAACCATGATGTATAAGTTTCTCCCTGGGATGACATTCCGCTGGTAAGTCGGGTATAAGCTTTGAGTCAATTGTTTTTCTTCTCTGAGATCTACACACTTAGGGCTCTAAAATTCAATGGGCCCAGTGGAGAAAGGCCCACTGAGCAGGATTTCAGCCCCACAATAAGGGTCTCTAATCTATCCAGTGAGAGGACCTCCAGGTCAGGAGCCCCAGTGAAGTCATGACCCAGCTCAGCAGGCAGGCTTTGAGGGACCACCCGCCTCCTCCCTGTTCCACCTGGCCTCCCCTTCTCTGAGCCCAAGTCCTCTGCTGGAGGATTCAGGCACAGGGGTGCAAGCTTTGAAGTCAGAGAGCCTGGCCTTACAGCTTACTGGCTGGGTGACCTCACTTCTCTAAGCCTCCGTTTCCTCCCGCTTAGAACATAGAGAGACTTGTGTGGTTTGTGAGGATTAAATGAGATAATGTGCATTAACTGCCCAGCACAATGGTAACTGCTCAGCTCAAGGAAGGATTCTTGCCCATTAATGCTACAAGCTGAGCTTTCTCCCAGGGCTCACACTCCCTCTGCCAACTGTACTTTAGAATCGCTATGTAACTCTCCTGCCGCCACCTGCTGCCTGCCAATTCCCAGGCTGCAGAAACCAGTGCCACTAGGACCAGGCAGCTCCTGAGTCCCCATGTGCTTCTCCCAGATTACTCAGCTCCCTCCTTTGCTCTGTGTGGACTTTTGTGATCACAACTCGGTTAAATGAAAAACACTTAGAAGTCAAGGGCCCATGTCAGGAATCCCACCAAGGACCAGGAAAAACAACAACAAAGAAAGGTGTTACAAAGCTTGGGTACTAAGACTCATGTTTTTAAATGCAGAGAACTCAATCAGAAACTAATTGTTCTTACTTTAGAAGCAGGAGAGCTTTTAGAAGCCACAATGTTGCCCACAAGGCACTTGCTGATAGCAGCAAGAAATCAAAGAAAAGAAATAAAGGAAGGGCAGCAGGGAGGGAGGGAGGGAAAGACAGACAGACAGACTGACTGATGTAAGGAATACAAAAAGCTCAGCAATCTGAGGTCATTTATTGAAGGACAGCAATACTCAGAAAGGTGTGGCTGGGGATAGGGATGCTTTGGGGGGTCCCCAAGGTCAAACCTACTTTTATATGGTACTAAGACCTTATATGCCCTCTTCACTCTCATTGTCTTACGGGTACACAGTAGAGTTTTCCAAAGGTTATATGATGTGTGATGATGTGGTAGCTCTGAAGGTTAATGGAATGTGTGACTATATACTTTTGTGTTTTAAGTTTTTCTCAGTTTTAAGTGTTAATAAGCTCAATACTGATAGATATAACCCCAACAAAACAAAAGCTCTTTGGGGGTCTTCAATAATTGTTAAAAGTGTAAAGGAACTCTGAGGCCAGAAAGTTTCAGAGCCACTGGTTAGAGAGATAAATGGCAACTGCATCCTATAGCCTTGACACTTGTAAATGATAGCAGGGCAGCGTCATGGATTTTCAAACATGAACCATGGCTGCAGGCCACAAGAAAGCTCCCATGGTTACCCTCTGGTGCCTTCCTTAATAGCATTTTCCACAGCCTCCCTGGTGAGTAATTACGAGAGAGAGAGACAGAGAGAGAGAGAGAGAATGCCACTGGAACAATATCTTACTCATTTTCTAATTCCCCCAAGTGGCCAGACTGGCACATAATTAGAGTAAATCAGGACATATTTTGGAATACAGTTAACTGACTTTTGGTGTGTCTGTTGGTGCCAGAGAGGTTTGTGTTTCCATTTGAAAAGATTTCCTCCAAAACAGATAAAACTTGGCTAAAATGATTTTAAATGATTTCCTACTTCAAAGAGAGAGCTCTGTCCCTCCAGAACCCTCGCCCAGTGGCACTGCAGGAGCTCTGACCCTGGAGGGAGCAGGGCCTCGAGGCCCCTCACGTGGGCTCTGGAGTGAGGCCTAGAGGTGTACAACACAGCAGCTCCAGGAATCACACAAACTTGGGATCAGCCTGGCTCCTCCTCTTTCAAGCTGTGCAACTGTCCCGCGGCTTCCCTCAGCCTCAAAGTCATCTCCTAGAAAACAGGTGTCCCAGTAGGACCTATTCACAGGCGTGTAGGGGGGATGAGATGAAACATGGTGTGGAAAGCCCATACCTCAGGGCCCAGAGGTAGAGAGAGCCCACAAGTTGGTAGCTGTCAGTATCAGCCTTGAGCTCATTTCCATCAAATTTGAGGTGATGTTGGAAATGGCACAGAGAGATTACGACATCACATTTTTCCAACAAGTGCCACTCTCTGTACATAAAATTTCTATTTTTTAAAAAAGTCCTAGTGTGGTCATCTCTCCATTCCCTCTCTCCCCTAACATACATAGAGCACCCACTCTGAGTAGGCCCCATACTAGATGCTAAGAAAGCTGAGATTCATAGTACCGTTCACACTTGCCAGAGCCTCACGGCCTCTCCCTCTTCCTGAGGGAGACAGATATTCACATCTTACAGCACAGATCAGCATGGCAGATACTATAATGACAGTAATCATAGCTGACTTGCGGTAAGATTTACTATGTTTGGGGCAAGGCAGTTTCCACACATGGCAATATTAATCCTCACAGCAACCCTATGAGGTGGTGCTGTTATTTCATTCCCTTACAGAGAGGGAAACTGAGTCATAGGTTAAGTAACTTGCCAAAGGTCCACAGCTGATGAATAATGGAGCCTGAACGTGAACCCAGGAAATCTGGCTCCAGGACTGATTCTCTTATGCACCATGTTACAGCCCCTCTTACACATCCAGACCTGTAGCTGCAAGTCAGAGTCTCACCATTTCCTCAGGGGGGCCTGGTGGGGAGAAGCACGTGGAGTTGGGAGTCAAGAGACTGGGGCTTAAATCTTGGCTCTTCCGCTTGTCTGTGTAACTTCAAGCAAGTTACTTATCTTCTCTGAACCTCCGTTTCTTCACCTAAAAAATGGGCATTATCATCAGACCAATCTCAAAACTTGGTAGGATCCTATAAAATACTGCAAAGCGATCTAGTGCCATGGTTTAAAGTATAGAGTGAGGGAACCAGATTCAGTTGAAGCTTTGCTGGCTGTGTGGCGCTGGAGAAGTTGTTTAAACTCTCTGAGCCGTAGCTGTATCCTCCATATAATGGAGATAATAAAATGTACGCTATGAGATTTAAATAAGACAATAAGTATGAAAGGACTTAGCACAGCTCGCAATACTTATTCAACACACGTCAGCTCATATTATTAGGCACAAGTGATTGGCAAGTTGCAAAGGAGGACAATACTACTACTGTAAAGAAGTTGGTCTTCAGCTCTAAGGCAAACCAAGTCCCAAGATACTGCTTTGGGACAGGGAGACATTGATGACATCATGGTCTTGGCATGCTCCAGTCTTTTTAAAGGACTCTGTGCGCTAAGATTTTGCAGCTCTGTGTGGTCTCAGACCAGCATCATCAGTTTTAGCTGGGAGCTTGTCATTAATGCAGAATCTCAGGCCCCACACCAGACCTCCTGAGTCAGAATCTGCATTTTGAAAAGATCCCCTGGTAATTCCTATATACACTTAAGTTTGAGAAACACTGGTGTAGCATGGAAAAAAGAAGAGCAACAAGAGTTTTTGGCCAGGGGTGGGAAGGGTTAATGTTTAGTTTGGCTCCTGTCAAGCCACCGGAAACAGAAGGTTCCAGAGATTGAAGGGTATGGACTGATGGGACAGGAAGGCTTCCTTCCTGCCTTGTGTCCTGGACAGCCAGGGCTCCTGCCTGGGACCTGCACTGACCCTCGAGCTGCAGTGAGGAAGGACCCCTAGGCCTGCAAAGCAGAGGGCAGGCTGGGACAAAGAGAGGGCTAAGTGCCTCCGCTCAGGCTACCTGGGAAGTTCAGTCCTCAGGCCAAGCCCAGAATGAGGTCTGAGGCAGAGTGGGGAGGCCGGAAAAACGTCACAGTTAACTGAGCAGAGCTCTCCCCAGGGAGGCTGGTGGCCAGCGCTGGGACAGCTGTGTGAGGGCCTCTGAGGTCTCCCTGTTGCCCTGGGCCCCGTCCTCTGGGTCCTGGAGGGTGGGGGCGGGCCCAGATCCTGGACACAGAGCCATGACCATGCTCCATGGGCCTTCCTCCTCAGTGCTGGAGCAGCTGCTCCCCGAGCTCACAGGGCTGCTCAGCCTCCTGGACCATGAGTACCTCAGCGACACCACCCTGGAGAAGAAGATGGCTGTGGCCTCCATCCTGCAGAGCCTGCAGCCCCTCCCAGGTCAGCCATCAGCACTCCACACAGAGCTCCTCCAGAGCCCTCAGTAACTCCCCATGGCCTGCTGGCAGGAGGAAGCCTAAACTGCACAGCATGGCATTCACCTCTCTTCATGGTTTAGCCAGCGTCCCCATCCACTCCAGCCCTTCTCCACCACAGCCCTGACTGTGCTCTTTGTCCTCCTCCATCCCCAGCCCTCTACAAACTCACATAACACACATGCCACGCACACTCGTGTACACACTACTACCACACTCACACACAAAAAACATGCTCTCACGTAGACCTCACATAGTAACAAACACACATCACACACAACACACCCCACACGTTCTCTCACATGCAACACACTCACATACTCATCACATACACATCACACGCTCCTACACTCAGATGCACACTCACACACTCCCTCATTTTTATAAGCTGCGTACCTGCCCCCCATCTCTACTCATGCCTCTGCCTCTATTCCCCACAGTCTCTCTGCCTCACTGTGTGCTCGGCAGCAAAGCCTCCTCATCTGCTCCAGCCTTTTCCCCAACCTCAAGTGAGCCCAGGAAATGATATGTGTACATCAAGAGCTCAGGAAACTCTAATGAGCTGTATCGTGTCCCGCAGGGTTGAAGGGGTCTGAGTGACATGGGGGGAAGTCACCACTGGGTGACACTGAGCCTCACTTCCCAGCGACAAAAGGGGTCAATGTCATCGGCCACCCTCACAGGACTGTTGGAGGATGAAAGGGGCAGCAGTTTGCCGACTGTCCCCAAAGCAGCCCCTCTACTCTGTTCTCTATACTGGGCTCTGGGCATCCTTTCACTTGGAGAAGGAGATCCTCAATAGCAATGTAAAAAGGGAAACAAAGTTTGAAAGCAGGGAAATGATTTAGGCTATGCACATGCTTCGCAACCTGAGTGCTGTGTCCTGTGTGGGATAGAAGTCCAAGTGGGCAGGGTGAGCTGGCCGTCCTCAGCAACAGCAGCGGTCCCGGGCCCCCTCCCTCCTCACTGAGGGCCTGCTCTCCTCCTTCCTCACAGCCAAAGAAGTCTCCTACCTGTATGTGAACACAGCGGACCTCCATTCCGGGCCCAGCTTTGTGGAGTCCCTCTTTGAAGAATTTGGTAAGCAGCCCTCTCCTGACCTCTGCTGGAAGCCGTCCTTTCCCCCACGTGCGTGTCCACTGCCCCAGTCTCTGGAACGGTCCCCGGATTGGGCGGGAAAATACCTGCATCTGGGCCTGGCTCTAACATTACAACATTGAGTCACTTTGGGAAAGTCCCTTTGCCTTTCTGGGCCCTGCCAGGTTTGAAAATCTAGACAAATCCATACAGTTATGGGAGATCATCCCTGAGATTTGAGGAAAGGTAGGGATGAATGTGCAGTCCAAAGAAGGCTGGCACATAGGGCGTTGTCTCGTCTGCTGCTAACATCCATCTTAGTAGCTACCTGGTCTGTGAGTTGAGTGGTCCCACAGCTCAGCAGTAAATGGAGCTGTGAGGACTAGCAGAGGCGCCAAGGGTGTGGGAGCAGCTGAGCAGTGCTGCGTGCAGGGTGTGTGTGATCCCAGATCTATCCTGAGGGAAGACAGCACTGTTCAACACAGGGAGAAAGCTATGGGTCAGATGAGAGGACTTACAGACTGACAGACTTTGGGAAAACACTATGCTTTCATTACATAACCCTTGAAAGTTTCCAAAGCACTGTACCAAACAGTGGTTATCCCATTCGATCCTCTCAATAACACTGGGAGCTAGACAAGGCAGGGATCATTGTGACCACTTTACAGATAAGAGGGATGAAGTCGCTTGACCAGGGTCACTAATGGAGGAGGTGGTGGAGCTTCCTGACCCCAAATCTAGCCCTCTTCTCACTCTGCCATGTTCATCCTCCACTTTCTCTGTCCCAATGGCCTGACCCTTCATAGACTGTGACCTGAGTGACCTTCGAGACATGACAGAGGACGATGGGGAGTCCTGCAAAGAAGCCACCCCTGAGCCAGCCAAGAGCCCACCTCTGAGACACGTGAGTTCTTACACTCTCAGGCCCTCTGTTCCTCTGGAGGAGGTAAGGGAAGCTCTCCCTGCTAATGCTGGGGACCCTCCTGGGGGTCTCTCTCTTCAGTGTGGTGGTCAAGGGCAGAAAAAGCACTGTGAGAACATTTCAATGACTCATGACATGCTCACTGTGCCCGTGCCAAGCAGGGATAATGCGGTAAACTGACCTGTCCCTTCAGGCCCAAAGGACGTCCCCACCCCAACCTCCGATTTCAGTACCACAGGAAGAGTAATGGGGAAAGCTCTGGGTCACAAGATGGGTGGCCTCTGCCCTCCTCCCTTCTGCTGTGTGGCATATCACTTCCTGTCTCTGAGCCTGAGTTTTCCAGCTACAAAAATGAAGGTCTAGATCATATCTAGGGTTCCTACCCTTTGGTGCCATGGAATTAGGACAAGGGACCCAAATCACATCAAACATTGTCTGTCAACTGCATAATTCACTATCATCATCACCATAAACGGTACCAATTGTTGACCACTCATTACGTCCTTTCATATTCAGAGACTGCATCCTGCCTTCTAGGAGCTCCCTGTCCCCCAGCCTCTTCCCTGTCACTCTGCCTGCTCCCCTCTGCTCTCCTGGCCTTCTGGGTTTCACACACCTCCTTTGTCCTCCTTCAGGCAGCCGACTTGCCTCCACCGCTCCCCAAAAGGCCTCCACCTGAGGAATACTATGAGGAGGCCCTTCCCCTGGGGCCTGGCAAGTCCCCCGAGTATATCAGCTCCCACAGTAAGTTCTTGTCACTGAGGGCTGGGGCGTGCGGAGGAGAAGGCTCATCTCCTGAAGCTCCTGTGTGTCCTGCTGGGGCTGCAGCTCCAAGCCTGGCACCATTCAGCCATGCCCCACCTACTGAGGAGGAGCTACCAGAGCACCTGGCTTCTCCAGTGACAGCCTGGGTGGGCCGGTAGGCATGGCCTGGGGGTTAGGGGCTTGGGTTCTAGTCCCAGTTCTATGTGACCTTGGACAACCCCTTCCCCTCTCTGGGCCTCTGTTCCCCTACCCTTAAAATAAGAAAGAGAGGCTAGATACACACATATAAATGCACTAGGACGGAAGTCCACAGATGAGTGCTACTGGCTTGAGTATAGGGACTTAACATTACATACAAGAAACTCTATTATGATTTTTGGATGACGCAGCATGTGGAGTTGAACCTATAAGATGTTTGTGTGTTGTTATTCCTATCATTCAGCAGCACAGTGGAATATTCTCCAACCACCAAAAAATACATAAGATAGGTCTGTCTGTGCTGATCAGAAATGAATCCCAAGATATATATTGGAAAAAAATCAAAGAGAATACTGCATATAACAAGATCACATTTGTTTTTAAATAGGGTACTCACATGCACATGCATTTAACAGTTCTTCTAGGATATGCAAGAAACTCTTAACAGTATTTTCCTATAGGAAATGAATAGAAATCTGGGTGAAAGGGAACGTATTATCCCCTTCATACTCTTCTGTACTGATTGTGCTTTTCACCATGTTGTGGTAAATACACATAACATAAAATTGACCACTCCAACCATTTTAAAGTGTCCAGTCAGTGGCATTTACTGCATTCACAGTGCTGTGCGGCCATCACCACTATCTAGTTCCCAAACATTTTCATCACTCCAGAAGGAAACCCCATACCCAATAAGCAGTCACTTTCTGTTCCTCTCTCAACCAATGTTTTCTGTCTCTATGGATTTGCCTAATCTGAATATTTCATTTAAATAGAATCACACAATATGTGGCCTTTTATGTCTGGATTATTTTATTTAGCATAGTGTTTTCAAGGTTCATCCATGTCATTGCATGTATCAGTACTTCCTTTTTATGGACAAATAATATTCCATAGTATGGATATACCACATTTTGTTTATCATCTGTCAGCTGATGGACATTTGGGTGTTTCCACCTTTAGGCTATTATGGTATATTATTTTTATGATTAATAAACTAGTTCAAACAAAACTACTGAAATGGTGGGGTTGGACCAGGTGATCAATGCCCCTCCTTCAGCCTTGATAGTCTTGGGTCTATGTCACTGCCAGCAGCTGTTTATGTGAAGCAGGTGACTTTATTTTATCCACTTGAGGACGGGGAAGAAGGAGGGGATGAAGTGCTGCTGGGCCCTGAATCCCAGGACCAGCCCCTCAGCTGAGCGAGGCTCCTCCCCCTCCCCAGAGAGCTCAGATGGGGCAGAGAAGCTGCCTCCTGGAGCAGCAGGGATCCTGGGGCAGGAGGGTAGGGAGTGCCTCAGGAAAGGCCAGGGACCTTATCCAGGGAGAGGGCACCAAGCCCGACAGGAAATATCCTTCCTCTCGCACAGGGTCCAGCCTACCAGGTGTCCAAGTGCTATGACCCTGGTGCTCCCTCCCTCTTCCCCCTCGCACCTCCTCCTTCCCCACCCCCACCTCTGGCCTGAGCACCCCAGGCCACCTCACAGGGATGTCACCAGCATCTGAGACCTCAGAATGCCTCCTGGGAAAAGCAAGCTCTGAGCCTCACTTGGGAGATACAATTGGGTGTCCCAGTCACTGGGAATTTGAGTGCTGCCGTCCTCAAGAAACAGATGGACAGCATGGGCTGAGAGCCCAGAGCAGCGGTCTGAGGAACAGGTGGTGTGAGAGCAAGTTGGTCTGAAAGGAGGAAGGCTTCCTGGAGGAGAGGATGTGCACCTGTCCCCCGAGCTGGCAACCTCAGTTCGGATCCAGGCTCTATCACTAGCAAAATGTGTGGCTTCAGTTTCTTCATCTGTGAAGTGGGTCTGATACACACCTCCCTGCATTGTGGGAATCAAAAGAGATGATGAATATAATGATATCTAGTATTTGCCTAGGATGTTCTGTGTGCCAGGCATTGTGCTGAGAGTTCATATGCATCATATCACTAATCCAAGGTCAGAACTGTTCATGTTGATTTATAGGTAAAGAATCTGAAACGCAGAGAAACTGTTTTCTTTCCAAGGTCACTCAGTAAATGATGGAGATAGATTTGAACTCAAATCTGATTAACCCCAAAGCACATGCCCTTAATCCACTGAGCTTCAAAGTATGCTCCAGAGACCATCTGTATGAAAATAATCTTGTTTTTAAAAAGTCTGATTCCTTGGAGTTCCATATATTTTCTCTTTTTACATATGTTTAGAACTATGCTATTAAATAGTTTTTTTCCTTAGTGCAGATTCCTCAGCTCAGCCCACATGAATGAATCCGAATCTCTGGGGATACAGTCCAGGGATCTGCATTTTAAAAAGACCCCCAGTGAATGTAAATTGGTGCAGCCACTATGGAAAAAATATGGAGGTTCCTCAAAAAACTAAAAATAGAGTTACCATATGATCTAGCAATCCCACTCTTGGGCATATATCTGGAGAAAACTCTGATTCGAAAAGATAACATGTACCCCCAATATTCATAGCAGCACTATTTACAATAGCCAAGACATGGAAGCAACCTAAACGTCCATCAACGGATGAATGGGTAATGAAGATGTGAGATAGAGAGATAGACAGATAGATAGATAGATCTGTATATATACACACAATGAAATAATAGCCATAAAAAGAATGAAATAATGCCATTTGCAGCAACGTGGATGGACCTAGAGATTATCATACTAAGTGAAGTCAGAGAAAGACAAATACCATATGATTTCACTTATATGTGGCATCTAAAATATGATACAAATGAACTTATTTACAAAACAGATACAGACTCAGACATAGAAAACAAACCTATGGTTACCAAAGGGGAAAGGTGGGGGGGGGATAAATTAGGAGTTTGGGATTAACAGATACAAGCTACTATATACAAAATAGACAACCAGCATAGGGAACTATAATCAATATCTTGTAATAAACTATAATGGAAAAGAAAAATAAATAAATAAAAAGACCCCCGGTAATTGTGATACAGAATACAATTTGGGATAACCTCACTCCTATACTGCACATTCCCATGAATGGGAAAGTGAAAGTTCAGCATCAGCAGCTGTTGTGTTATTGTATGTATTCACCATTTTATGTGTTATTAGTATCTCCTCTAGTCCAGTTCCTCCTCTGTAGTCACAGAAATTTAGAAGGAGAGGAGGGGGTGGATGTATTAAGAAGTGAGCGGAGGGGCTGAAGTGGAAGAAGATAAGACAAAGGCAGAATAGAAAGGGGGTCTGGGCCCAGGTGCTGGGACACCACTCCCTGCAGTGCAGGGACCAGAACTGTGACTGAGACACACACCCACACACACCAATGCTCTGGGCTCAGAGGAGAGGGGCTGACCACTCTCTGCCTGGGAAGGTCAAAGGAAAGATCTTCGAGCTGGGTTTTAGAGGGTGAGGAATGCTCTAGCAGTTGCTAAGAGGGCACAGAGAATAGCATGAACATAAGCCTGGAAGTGTGACAGGGCCCAGCAAGGCAGTTCTTGGTGACAGGAGCACAGGGGGCAGGTGTGGCACTAGAGCAGATGAGATGCAGAGACGAGGCCCCACACCCTGGCCGGGGAGTGACGACAAGAAGCTCTACTCCCTCTTCCCTCCCTCTTCCCTGAGGAGGGCATGGTGTCCACGATCTTCCCCAGCCCTGGCGCCTGGAGTCTGCCTGCATTTCTCCAAGTACTGCTCTTTCTGCCAACCCCACAGACGACTGCAGCCCAGCCCACTCGATTGTGGACAGCTACTACGAGGATGCAGACAGCAGCTACCCCGCGACCAGGATGAATGGGGAGCTGAAGAACTCTTGTAAGTACCAGGTGGATGTTCAGTCCAATTCCGTCCTCACGAAGAGCAGGCCTTGACCTGACCTTGGCATGCCCGTGCCTACCACCCCGTCACCTCCCTGGGGTCGCCACAGAGGCCTCAAAGCCCTTGTTCTCAGAGACCCTGGGAATCAGTGGGAAGACTGCTGGCATGGGAGTCAGGAGCCCCAGACCAAGCCCTTGCCCTGACTCTTGGTGACTGATCTTAGGTGAGTGATTTATTCTCTCTGAGCCTCCAGATTCCTCTGTATAAAATGGGGACTTGCTGGGTGCCATGAAAATGACCTGAGACTGGATGCAAAGATGATGGGTAAAGACAAAAGCTGATGTTTATTGAGCCCTCACTGAGTGCCAGAAACTCGGCTAAACACTCTATATTTGTTGCTGTTCACAATAGCCCAGTGAGGTAGGTATTATTCATTATTATTGATGAGGAAACTGAAGCTCTGAGAGATGAAGTCACTGAGAACACAAAGCAAGTAGTAAATCTGTAAGACACAGTGCCCATGCGGGGGCTTAGTCATTACCAACATCACACCTCACACCTACCCCTTCACAGCCCCGGGGCCCCAGAGCAGGGATGCCTGCAGAGGGGTAAGAAGGTGCCCCCGCCCCACCCGGTGACAGCACAGGGACGGGTCCTTTCCCGTGGCTCCTGCAGACAATGACTCTGACGCCATGAGCAGCTCCTACGAGTCCTATGATGAGGAGGAGGAGGAAGGGAAAGGGCCGCAGCCCACACACCACTGGCCTTCAGAGGAGGCCTCCATGCACCTGGTGAGGGACTGCAGGATATGTGCCTTCCTGCTGCGGAAAAAGCGCTTCGGGCAGTGGGCCAAGCAGCTGACCGTCATCAAGGAGGACCAGCTCCTGGTGAGTGGCCACAGACGAGTGCCTCTCGGCCTCACGTGGACTTGCATGTGCCTGTGCGTGTGTCTGTGTATCTGTGTGCATTCAGGCATGTCTGCCTCGGTTCCTCTAGGTTTGCTTTGTGCACAGAGGCTCAAAGCCCGGTGCTTCTGAGATCAGGGCTCTCCCACCCGAGAAGAATTAAAAGACAAAACAAAACCTGAAGACCTAATAAAGACTTTATCAAGTTTTGTTTTGCCAGACATGAATTTTTTATCACTTTAAAACAATGTTTATCATTTTTCATTATGCAAGTAAATGTATTTATTTATAAAGCCAGAAGAAAATAAAAAATGATTTTTTTAAAAAAACCCACCTAACCCTGTTGACCAAGAGCTAACCACAGTTAGATTTTGATGTATAAACTTCCACCCTCATTTCCATACATCTGTCTTTTCTAAAACTGAGCCCATGTAATACTTGTTATTATATAACTTGCTTTTTTAAACTTTTTTTTTAATTCACCATCTCTCAACACTAGCATTTCATAAAAGAAATCTACCTTTACTTCCAAAGTATAAGGATGGACATAATTTCAGGAAAAAAAAATGAGATAGGTTGTTTACCTATTGGCAAGTCTTACCGAACATACATACATTTGAAACATGACCTTTTCTCACGCTGCAGCAGTGAAAAGCTCATCCCAGGCCAGAACCAGGCCAAGAATCATGACTTACTTCTTTCCACACCTTATGCCTTCTATCTTTTTCTTGACTTAGTGTACTGCCTAGGACCTCCAGTACAATGTAAATAGAAGTGGTTAGAGCAGGCATTCTTGTCTCAATCCAGATCTCGAAGGAAAGTTCAATAATTCACCATCAAAGCTGACGTTTGCCATGGGTTTTTTGTAGGTGTTCCTTATTATCACATTAAGCAAGTTCTCCTCTAAGAGTCTGCGAAGAGTTTATGTTACAAATGGGTGCAGAATTTTTTTTTTTTTTTTTTTTTTTTTGCGGTATGTGGGCTTCTCACTGTTGTGGCTTCTCCCGTTGCGGAGCACAGGCTCCGGATGCGCAGGCTCAGCAACCATGGCTCACGGGCCTAGCTGCTCTGCAGCATGTGGGATCTTCCCGGACCGGGGCATGAACCCGTGTCCCCTGCATCAGCAGGCGGACTCTCAACCACTGCGCCACCAGGGAAGCCCGGGTGCAGAATTTTATCAAATATTTTTTCTGCTTCTATTAGGATATATGATTTTTCTCCTTTTTTCTGTTAATATGATGAATTATACAGTTAGTTTTTGAATGATAACCCACTCTTGCACTCCTAGAATAAACCCCACTTGGTCTCTATGCAATACGTTTTTATGTGTGTCTGGACTCTATATGCTAATATTTTGTTTTAGTTTTTACAATTATGTTACGAGAGAGATTAGCCTATGATTTCCTTTTTTGTAATGTCATTGTCAGGTGCTGGTATCAAGGTAATGTTAGCCTCATAATAAGAATTGGGAAGTGAGAATCATTATTGATAAACTATTGACTTCCCAAGCCCAACCCTCCATCTCTGCTAGAATTCTCTCCCCCACATTTCTGTCATGTAGCCCATTAATAGCAGGGAGCTGGCTTCCTCCCAAGACAGCCTGTTTCTTCTCTGGTTCTTTAGACTAAAACGGTCTTCCTAGTATTGTGCTAAAATCTGCCTCTTCCTAAATAGGTAGTTGTGACCCCTGGGACCGCTCAGTGGCCCTTGAGATCTGGAGATTGCCCAAATATGCCCCTCCCAGAGGTGTTCACCACACCTCTCTGTGGTGAACAGCCCCTGTCTTCATGCAGTGCCCACAGCTGGACTGGGTGGGGAGGTCTCTGTGGGGTAGGTTGAGTTTCCCTGTCTCCTCCCTCTACTCTCCGCTCCAGGAGGCCCTAACCCCTTCTATTCCTGTCCAGTGTTACAAAAGCTCCAAGGACCGGCAGCCACATCTGAGGCTAGCGCTGGATGTCTGCAATGTCATCTACGTGCCCAAGGACAGCCGGCACAAGAGGCACGAGCTGCGCTTCTCCCAGGGAGCTACCGAAGTCCTGGTGCTGGCACTGCAGAGCCGGGAGCAGGCCGAGGAGTGGCTGAAGGTACAGGGGGGCTGTGCCTTCGCCTACCCCCACTCCCTCCTTCCTTCCTCTCTTCCCCGGACCCAGCCCTCAATGGAGTGGGCCCCTGTCACTGGAAGAACAGGCCTTGCTCAGGGGAGAGGGGGTCAGTGCCCTTCACATAAAGCTAGGGCTTTATGTGGAAATGGGCTTCGGACATCTCCAGGAGACAGACCTCAGGCTGGAGACCTGTGTTCCTTCTAGTTATTTGAATCCCCTTTCTAACACGCCTACTGTGGGTTTATCCTACCTGCAACTGTACATCTCCAGGAATGAGGAGCTTAATACCTACAAAGGAAGTTGATTTTATCATTAGACAAGCTAATCCTTTTTCTTCTTTTAATAATGGAGAAATTCTGTCTTACCTTAGGTGAAACGTGCATACTTATCACATCCACCTATGACCCAGCCTCTGCATCTTGCAGCTACACAACAATTTGAGTTACCATGTACTGAGCACTTACTTTGTGCCATGCATTGTGCTAAGAGCTTTATACACATGACTTCATTTACTATTCACAGTGGGACTAATATTGTTCCCATTTTACAGATGAGGAAACTGAGGCACAAAGAGCTTCTGTGACTCACCCAAGGTCAACCACCAAGTGGTTCGGGCAAGGATTAGAAGCAAATAAGGAAACCTACTCCAAAAGCGACAGGCAGGGTGGCATACTGATGACAAGGGAGGACTTGGGTGCCACACAGACTTGAGTTCAAGTCCCAGACCTAAGTGGCATTTACTGGCTGTGTGATCTTCTGCAAAGGACTTTGCTTCCCTGTGCCTCAGTTTCTTCCTCTATAAAATGGTTCTTGTAAGGATTCTAGAGAGTACTTGATATAGGGCCTGCCAGGCAGTAAGTCCTGAGTAACTGCCAGTGACTACTCTGCAGTGATGGTGAAGCCCTCACCCCCAGGCCCTTACAGCAGCTCTCCCCTCCTCTGATCTTCCTGCTGGAACAAAGAAACCAAACCCCTCCTTCCCTCCCTCCCCATCCTCCCTTCCTTCCTGTGATAACCAGCTCTCCCACTGGGATGTTTACTGTTTCTCATTACTGCCTTTGTCTCAGGAGGGGAAGGAAGAGAGAGAACCTGCATGCTGGGGTGGGGGTGGGGGAGAGTGCTCTGTCCTCAAGGGGCTGGTTGGGTCAGAAGAAGAAGCCCTAGACCTAGAGTTAGGAGGCCTGCCTTGGCACGCCAGTTAGCCCAGAGGATAGGGCAGGCAGCCATGGCTTCACCTCTCAGAGCCTCATCATCCTTATCTGTAATTTGGGGATCAAGGTGCCCCTGCCCCACAAGGCTGCTGTGGGAATACAATGGGATAATCCACGCAAAGCCACCTGACAGATGAGCAGCAAGTGGTCCGTTATTGTTTCATGGTCTGGATGCTTGTGCTGCATGGCCTCAGGTGAATGCCTTGGAGTCTCAGTTTCCACATCTTTGAAATGGAGAGAATAACCCTGGCTGCCCTGCAGGTTGTTGTAAAGTTCCAACATGTCACAGAAGTGAGTCCTCATGCCTGTGCAGGGCATCCTGGTTCACATGGCCCTTCACACCCATCATCTCACTGGTCCTCACACACCCAAGGACGTAATAAGCAGAGGACCACTAATATCTCCATGTTACAGATGGGGAAACTAAGGCCCAGAGCGGGGAAATTGCTTTCCCAAGGCCACGCAACTAATTAGTAATGGCACCAGGTCTAAAAGCCAAGCCTCTGGGCCCAATTCAAGGGACAGACAAAGAAGAAAGCCTGTTCAGATCCTGACGTGCCCCACAAATGGGGCAGGAGGCCACATCAACCCATCTCTTCCACCCAGTGATCCCAGCTGCTCTGCCTGATGGCCCTGACCAACAGACCCCATTCTTGCTTTTGCCTCCACAGGGTCCCTGCCCACCTGCTCACAGATGTGTGTCCTCTCCACAGGTCATCCGAGAGGTCAGCAAGTCCGTTGGGGGTGCTGAGGGGGCAGATGTGCCCGGATCCCCAGTCCTCCTGTGCAAGGTGGACCTGGACAAGGTACCTCTGTCTTCTCAAGGTTCCCTCTGGGCCAGGCAGTGGGGATTCCACATGGGCTCTGCCCCAGGGGACTCGCAGGCTGGTGGTAAAGCCAGGCATTGACAGTAGGCATTCAATAAATGTCTACTGAATTCATGAATGAATGAATGCCCGTGTCCAAGGTGCAGTACAAGCCTGAGGAGGGAGTGACTACCCTGCCAGGACAGGAAGAGGTCACGTTGGAACTGAGCCATGCAAACTAAATTTAAATTAGTCAGAGAAGGAGTGTGCCCCACTGGCACATAAGTGAAACGGTTGTTTCATAGTCTGTGAGGCCAATGGCAAACATATGCTAATGCCTATGCTTCACCAGGTGCTGTGGGTGATCAAGGGACTCCACCCCAAATCCTAAGGGGAGAGTTAAGACTCCCATACAGGGCTTCCCTGGTGGCACAGTGGTTGAGAGTCCGCCTGCCGATGCAGGGGACAAGGGTTCATGCCCCGGTCCGGGAAGATCCCACATGCCGCGGAGCGGCTGGGCCCGTGAGCCATGGCTGCTGAGCCTGCGCGTCCGGAGACTGTGCTCCGCAACGGGAGAGGCCACAGCAGTGAGAGGCCCGCGTACTGCAAAAAAAAAGACTCCCATACATGGGTCTCACATGACATAATAAAGGCTAGCATTATAGAAAATATGACTGTGTGGCCAGGACTGTCCTAAATGCTTTACGTGCATTACCTAATTTAATTTCTACAGCAACTCTGATAAACTACATTTTCAGAAGAGGAAGCCAAGGCACAGAGAGGTTTGCCCAAAGTCACATATAGTTAATAAGGAACAGAGCTAATTGATTTACACACCGCCAGCCTGCCTCTCAAGGGGAGCTTCCTGAGCTCCACTGGACGAGTAGTTAGCATCTACCGTGCATTGGGTACTGTGCTAGGCACTGGGTGCAGTCCTAACAGTAACAGACACACCCCCTGCCCTCCCAGCAAGGGGTTCAGACATGAATCCAATCACATAGACTTAGAAATGCCAAGCTGTGTAAGCGCCAGGGAGGAAAAGTACCAGGTACCCTGGGAGCACATGACAGGGGCTGATCTTGTCTCAGGGTCAAGAAAGGCTTTCCTGAGGGAGCACAATACAGAGAAGGGTGAAAAATTAGTGAGGAGGGGGAGGGAAAAGGCATTCCAAGCAGGGAGAACAGGCCCTGGAGGAGGAAGAAGCATGGACGGAAAGAGGCCAGTGTGGATGGGTTCGGAGAGAAGGGGAACGTGTCAACTCTATTCGACTGTCCTGGAAAGACGTAGTGAGGGGAAAAGGGCTCATGCTGGCTGGAGGGGCAAGAGGGGTTAGGGAGGTTGGGCACCTATGTTGAGCCTTAAAGAATGGGCAAGACTCTGCCCCACTGGGGCAGAGGTGGACCAAGGGACAGGGGCTGCAAGGGAAGGGAGCAGCAGAAGCAAAGGTGGGGTCAGCAGAGTCATTAGGAGAGGAAGGGTGGAGGGCTCACTCGGCCTTTGCCATTAGTGGAGGCTGAAGGAAAGCAGTGTTGAGGACGTGCGTGTGCGTGTATGAGTGTGAAAGAGTGTGTGTGTGTGAAAGAATGTGTGTGTGAGTGTGAAAGAGAGAGTGTGTGTGGACACACACCTGCAGCTGCATGCTGTGGTGCAGTTCAGAGGATGGGTAGAGGGGAGGAAGAGGCAAGCCTGTAGAGATGGGCTCTCCTGTGGCTGAGTGTACAGGGGGAGGGTAGCTAAAATGTTTAGCGTGGTATTGTTGGAGAAGAGTGGGAGTGAGGACATGGTATAGGTGGCTCTGTCTCTCCATGGATTCCTGTGATTGAGGTGTCATCATCATTAAGTCAATTACAAAGTGCTCACAGTGTTTCTTTGTATTTGCTTTCTATCTTGATGAAAAACTTACCATCTGTACACCATCACAGAATAGAACCATAACTTCTGTCTCACAATTTACAGGGGTGATTCTTTATACTTGACAGTTCTAACCAATTTCTGACAGTTGCCATTTTTCCAGCCTTTGGAAATTGGGGGGAGTACATGGCCTCTCTTATCTCTCCCTGCTTTCTAGTACTATGCTTACAGCAAAGCATCCCTGAGCCTGGTCTGGGGTATCCTTGGCAGGAAAGGTTTAGGGGCCTCAGAGCTCTGTAAGTCCACCTTTTTAAGTTGATGGGTGTCATTTTAGTCTTGTCCTGAGTCTGGCTGGCATAATTTGGCTTCTTAAAGTGAGATGGCCGCATACCACACAGGTGTTAGAAATGATACAGTCTGTTGGCCTCACAGTTTCACTTGGGCCAGTTCCCTGGTACCTCACAGCAGCCCACTGAAAGGGTTGTAATTCAAGTGAGAAGCCTTGGGGAGATGAAAGGATTTTCCCACATTCCCACAGCTAAGTAGAGACTTCATTTTTTCCAAGGTCCATCTGACTACTCTGCACCACTCCGTAATAGGAATGAATGAATGACTGGTCCAGAGTTGGCATAATGAGTAAAAATTAATGTTGGCTGACAATGAAGTTGTTACCATGCTGTGTATGTGCGTCTTTACCATCCTCTCATCCAAGCTAGAATTGTAATGGACTCCTTTCTCATCACCACTCACATTTACTGGTCACCAAGTCCTGTCATAACTATTTTGAAAATGCCAACTCATGTCTTTTTCTCCATCCTCACTGTCGCTTGGTTCATCCCCCTATCAAGTCTCAGCTTGCCCAGGATGACACTCTAAGTGCCTCTTTTGCTTCCAGTCTTGCCCCCCTCTTATCCACCCCCATGATGCCGCTGGGGGCAGCTTCCAAAACCAACTCCATTAGTGTCCCACTTAAATACCTTCTCAGCTCCCCATCTACCAAATGTAGTCCAAACTCCTAGGACATTAATCTCACTCCGTTATATTGAATTCCTCACTCCCCAGATAGACTGTGAGTAACTGGAAGACACAACCATCCTAAGTCATCGTTGTCCTCCTCGTACCAGTACGGTATCAAGCACATGACAGTTGCTGACAAATATCTGTTAGCTAATCCTCACGTACAGGGGTCAGGGGGAGACTGAACCAACAAAGGAGAACTTTCTAAGTGTGCCCTCTGATAGGGGGCTGTCTGTGTCCCTCCCCAGAGGCTGTCCCAAGAGAAGCAGACCTCGGATTCCGACAGCATGGGCCTGAGCGACAACTGTTCCACCCTTGGCCGCGAACACGGTAGGAGCCTCTGGGGGCTCAGGCGGGAAAATGCTAGAGCTGGGAGAGGGCTTGCCACAAGCACACAGTGCAGAGCAGGTCCTGACCACTCTGGAGACCTAGGTGATGTGACCTGGCCTATCCATACCTGGAGCTGTAGGCCAAGCCCTCTGTGCAGGCTGAAAGGTTGGGGGGAAGGGCTAGGGGCGGGTGGATCTGGGACTTGGGGCTCCCTCCCTTCCCCTAACCCACCTCCATGGCAACAGGCAAAGGGAAGAAGAGCAGCCTGTCAGAGCTGAAGGGTTCAATGAGCAGGGTTGCGGGCCGCAAGATCACCCGTATCATCAGCTTCTCTAAGAAGAAGGCACTGGCCGATGACCTGCAGACATCCTCTACCGAGGAAGAGGTTCCATGCTGTGGTGGGTACCGGGCATGGGGAGGTGAATTCAGACCCTGTTGATGAGGGCTCCTGGGGCCAAGCCAGGAGACCCTCCAGGCCTAACCTACCTCACTCCCAAGGCAGAGGACAGAATCCTCCTACTGGGAGGCTAACCCCCACTCCATCAATAATCCATGCCCTTCCATCACTTCTCCTCCATGAAGCCCTGACGCCTAACAGAAGGAAAAGCCAACTGGCTCTATTTCTATTCTCCCTGTGACCTTAGTGTCAATCACTGCCCACCTCTGGGCCTCAGCTTCCTCTACTATGACAAGAGGAGAGTATCTTACTTCCCAGTACATAATATGCCAGGTGTTTAAGTTACGGCCCAGTCTTACAAGGATATTTCTTGCTTAAAAATGTTTAAGTACTTTTCATTAGAAATGCATTCAGTGTGAGTTAAAAGGAGTTTGGAAGGAAAAAAACATATTGTCTATCTAAATGCAGTTTTCCATGTACCGGAATCCAATAGAAAATCATGTATTTTAGATAAACAGTAATATTCCGCTAACCTGGAAAGAATATTATAAAAGCACATGGCTATAAAGAAATATTTTGTAAGTGGATCAGGACATGTTATGGTAAAAAATAAGTTAAAATCTAAAACGTTGAGGGAATTCTAAACTCGTCAGCCATCAGCCTGTCCCTTACAAGTTTTATAATTCTTTATCTTGGCTAGATGTTTTTGTTCCCACATGCTGCCACCAGGTGTCAGCATCACCCATTATTTTCTGTCTTCAATGAGAGTTTTGACATTTTAGTAGGAAAGGCAAGAGGAAGAGTTGTATCTTTTATTCATTCTGTATGGTAGTTCTGTCCTTTTCATCAAGCTTGGTATAGTCTAAAGGCTGTGCGTGTATGTACAAATATGATTATCAGTCCCCATTTCATAGATAACAAACTGAAACTCAGAGACAGAAGAGGATGCCTGAGGTCACAGACCACAAGTGAGCTGATCCGGGACCCAGAAGGCCTTCTTTCCAGCTAGAGGACAAGGGTTATCCAAGTGCTCTGTCCCCGGGGTGTAGACCCACGCACCCTGACTTGTATCCCCCAGGGCTGTTAGGAGGTCACACCACTGGTCTCCCCCTCCCAGGTTACCTGAATGTGCTGGTGAACCACGGCTGGAAGGAACGCTGGTGCCGCCTAAAGTGCAACACCTTGTATTTCCATAAGGACCGCACGGACCTGCGGACCCACGTGAATGCTATCACCCTCCACGGTTGTGAGGTGGCCCCAAGCTTTGGGCCCAGACACCCATTTGCCTTCAGGATCCTGCGCAACCGGCAGGAGGTCGCCATCTTGGAGGTGAGAGGAGAAAATTCAGGTGGGCCTTGGTGGTAGGAGGTGAGAGGAGCTCTGGCCTGGACTTTGGCTTTTGTCCACAGTACCTTGCTACTGACATTATAGGGACTAAAGAAGAGGGAAAGTAAGCCAGCTGTTGCCAAGTAACCACAGAGTTGCTGGTTAAACTATAGAACACCCACTTAAATTTGAATTTCAGATAAACAACAAATAATTCTTTTTAATAGAAGTACATCCCATATTTGGGACATACCTATACTAAAAAATGATTCACTGTTTATCTGAATCTCGAATTTAACAGAGAATTCTGCATTTTTATTTGTTAAATCTGGCAACCCTAGACCCAAGGTTTGTTTATTCTGCCTTAGAAATATAATCCCAAACCTGAAAGGCGTTTAGTCTGATCTAACTCCAATCTGATTCTGGAATCCTCTCTAAAATTTACTTCCCACCAGTGACTGTTCGCCTCAGATAAACCACTGCCCTTCAAAGTAGCTTGCTCCTCCCACCAAGCAACTAAATTTTTACGAAGATTTTCTCCATATTGAGTTGCAATCCTAAGCTCTGTGAAGGCAGTGACCACACCTGTTCTGCATACTTTTGTTTTTCCAGAACCCACCATGATGTCCAGCACATACTAAGGGCTCAATTAAGAGCTGTTGAACAAATGGCTGAATGACAATGCGATTTCATTTCACCCATTCATTTTTCATACCTACCCACCGGCACCAGCCCTCCTCTCAGGGGTCACCCAGAATATGCTGACTCTCTTTTTACATGTCAATCCTTCAGCTATTTAGAATTTAAAATATTAACTGGGAGGAAAACTTAAACAACTACCCCCTCACATTACAGATAAGAAAACTGAGGCCAGAGTAGGCATGCGCCTCATCCAAAGCTCCACAGAGGATCAATGGCCTCTAGTCTTTTCCTAGAACTAAGACCCAGCCTCTTGGTCTTGTTTTCTTTGCCCAGTACCCACTGCCTGTGTCAGTTCTTAAATTTCAGGAAATATTGACTCTGTAAGTCACTTTTACTTTTGATAGTTTGAGATGGGTCTCTTATTTCTCTTCAGTTAAACAAAGAGCTTTCTGGCAAAAAGTGTGCTTTTTAAATTCAAATTCAGTATTTGTGTGCTAACTTGATTTTATAATGAT
Organism: Pseudorca crassidens; assembly: GCF_039906515.1. Classification (NCBI taxonomy): domain Eukaryota; kingdom Metazoa; phylum Chordata; class Mammalia; order Artiodactyla; family Delphinidae; genus Pseudorca; species Pseudorca crassidens. The sequence goes on from NC_090298.1 coordinate 125,528,718, forward strand.
GCTCTTTAAATAAGAACATAAGTAGGGCTTCCCTGGTGGCGCAGTGGTTGAGAGTCCGCCTGCCGATGCAGGGGACACGGGTTCGTGCCCCGGTCCGGGAAGATCCCACATGCCGCGGAGCAGCTGGGCCCGTGAGCCATGGCCGCTGAGCCTGTGCGTCCGGAGCCTGTGCTCCGCAACGGGAGAGGCCACAACAGAGAGAGGCCCGCGTAGCACAAAAAAAAAAAAAAAAAACATAAGTATATGTTTAGTTGACCAGCAACTTCTTGGAGATTTTCCTGTATACAGTACTATATATAATTGGCATTTATAATACAAGAAAAAAATTTGATTGGGTTATGTGATAAATAGCCTCCTCATTTAATAAAAAGCAAATATTAAAAAAAAATTCAGAGAACACCTGAATTTTATTTTCATATCCAAATGGTCAGAAAGGCTCTGAGGATAGTGAGTGAGGTTATGTGTCTTAGAGAGGTAGTCAGGGAGGGCTTCTCTGAGGAGGTAGCCTTAGAGCAAAGACCTGAATAGAGGGAAGGTGGGAGCCACTTGGGTTTCTGGATGTGTGTTCTAGTCTTGCTCCTCTTGGATCCCTAAGTATTGGGTACGTAACAGATACTATACGAATATGGGTTTGGCTGAAGTGAGCAGGTAGCCAGAGGCTCTGATGGTGCCAAAGTGAACCCAGCTTGTGCCTCCTCTCCCTCAGGCAAGCTGCTCCGAGGACATGGGCCGCTGGCTCGGGCTGCTGCTGGTGGAGATGGGCTCCAAAGTCACTCCCGAAGCGCTGCATTATGACTACGTGGACGTGGAGACCTTAACCAGCATCGTCAGTGCAGGGCGCAACTCCTTCCTGTGAGGGCCAGCACCCCATGGCCCACAGCCATGCGCAACCTTTCCTATCTCAGCTCCCTGTCAGAGGCGGAGTCCAGCTTTGGGAATGGGAGGGGAGGGAGGAAGGGCTGAGAAAGGCTGCTTCCTTGGGAAGTCAGAGTGGGTGCCTTCCTCTTCTAGCAGGCAGGAGTGAGCTGGTTAAAGGAGGTAGCCCAGGGTCAGGGGACACTGTGGACGGAATGAGCCAGAAAGGAGAACCTTTTTTGTACAGTGGCCTGCGCTCTGCTCTCATGCCATGGAAACTTAGCGTCCCCATACCCTTGAGCTTCTGGGCGGGCACAGGGCTGGTGTGCAGAGTTTGGCATTAAAAGTACCATATTCAAGTCACGGTTCTATCACGACCAACAGCTTGGGCTGGTTGCTTGCCAGCCTGGATCCTCTGTTTTCTCGCTTATAAAATGGAGGTGATGAATCACCTGCTTCCTGAGTTGTTATGAGAATCCCATGGGTCCCTGCCTATAAAGCTCTTAACACATCAATGTCCTAGTGCTGCCTGGCATGGTTGCTATCACTAACTTTCTGACCTCCATTAAAAGGTGCTGCCAGAATCAAATGAGAGAATGGACAGGAAAGCACTGTAAGCTGCATAAGTATCATTGTCACCACCATCATCATCAGTCCTTGTATTTTCTAGATATGCAAGATCCTGCCAGGATCAGTGGCCTGAGCCCCGAGTCTATGATGATGTTCCTTATGAAAAGATGCAGGTACGGTCCCTTGGGACTTCAGGGAACATGGCAAAAGCCACTTATTAGCTCTCCCTCACTACTCCTTTTTTCCTTTGCCTCAGAGAGATCATTTTCGTTTAACCAGCAGCTAGAAGGCGGGGGAGAGGGGACCTTCTTACGACAGACCATGGCTCAGGGGAAAGAATCTCTGGAACAGGAGACTGAGCAGTACAGTGGAAAGATACCCTGACCAGGAAGAAGAAAGCGCTCTGCATCTATAAAGCACTGCTCCAGTCTGAGCAAGGTGTTGGACTGTCCACCCCTGTTTACTGCTCTGTGAATTGACTGATTCAGTAGTGTCTCAGGGGGATGATAACTGGGTGGCTGCCCCCAGAGGCCTTTACCTGGTGGCAACCACAGTCTAGGCTTCAGCTCCCAGGACAGTCTCCCTGTCTTGCTCACTAAACCAAGGAGATGCCAGCTTATTAATTTACAGTGAGGCCTCTGTAGCCATTACTTGACCCATACTGCTCCGCAGCACGCCCTGTGGCTTCTCCTGCCACGGGAGAGCCAGAGGATGACATGATGACATTCTGATCAGACAGTGGTTGGTGGGTCAGGCCTCACAGCTAGAGGAGAGAGAGAGGGAATCAAGCTTCCAAGGAAAGCAGATGTGTTTGCGGGCCAGGACCCCTGCCTTGGACAGTGCTGGATGACACTCTGAGCTCTCACCTCTAGGACTCCCTTTGCTACTAGAAACTTCTCCAGCCATCCTTCTGTCTATATGGTCTTTTTCAGACTCATATGAACCATTAGATGCAGCTTGAGACTGTTCTCAGCTGCAGAGTTTAGTAGCAAGACAGCTTAGTGCTTAAGGACATGAACCTTGCACTCAGGGCTGAGTCCAAGTTACCTTGGGCTTCATTTCTCTGGTCCTCACTTCCTGGCTCCACATAAATATGATAAAAGCTACCTGATAGGACTATTGCAAAAACTAAATGAAATGCTTTATGGAAAAAACTTAGCACAGTACCTGGACATTGGAAGGTCTTATACAGAGGAGTAAATAGTACTGTTTTTATCAACAGCAGTATTGTATGACATTATTATCATATTCCACTCATGGTTTCCTGAGCTTTGACAAGATTTTGAGTGTTCTCACGACTCTTCATGCAAAAATGTATAGCCAGTCTATTAAGTTATGTCAGTTCTACCATTGGCTGATCTCATCTATGACTTTTTTTTTAACCTAAGACTTTATATTAGCAATTTGGAAAACTTGAAGGATTCGTCCAAATGATGTGAGGACAAAAATATCTATGATAAATCAAATATGGTCACCCACGGTCTTTTGAGACTTCCTAATTTTCCTCTCAGCAGAAATTCCAGTTTAGGGTTGCCTTCTGCTGCCCCCCACAGGAAGGTATGAGGATCAAGTAATACACTGCTAGTGCAAGTGGTTTATAAACTGTTGAGGGCTGCACACATCTAAAACTGTAAGGCCAAGATCTCAGAGGTCATGTAGTACTCAGCCACTGAGCGCGCACCAGAAAGCACCTACACTGAGGATTCTGAGCCCACCCACACTTTACCTTCTCCTTCCATCTCTCACCCAGGATGAGGAGCCTGAGCGTCCCTCTGGAGCCCAGATCAAGCGCCATGCCTCCACCTGCAGTGAGAAGTCCCATCGGGCAGACCCACAGGTCAAAGTCAAGCGCCACGCCTCCAGTGAGTTCTGTGTGCAAGGGAAGAAGGGAGGGAAATAGTCCGGGACAGGGGCGGGGTCGGGGGGGTGTCTCAAAATCAGATCCTTGCTGGGGTCACGCGGGTAAATAAGTGAAGAGAGGTATAAGAAAATACTCTAAGAAAAATAACAGCACAAGCAGAGTGATAAAGGGCAGCTAGCAGGTGGCCTCAGAGGGGAAACAACAGAGAATGGGTTGGGGGAGACTGAAGGAAACTGCAGTGCTCAGATCCCAGCTCTAGGGGCCGCTACTACTTAGCTCCAGCCAAGGCCCCCATGCAGCAATGCCAGCCCAGATTTGCCAATTATTCAAAAGAGACCAGAAATCTACTTATTTTTTAATATAAGCAACGATTGAAAACTTTTAACACTACATAAAGCCATATATATATGGCTTACGTCTGTGTCCCAGCCCAAGCTCTGCCTAGCACGCCATAGGAGCTTGCTGAATTGCCTGATCGCCACACTGCACAATAATGACTAACTATGCCAGACAACTCTGTGTAAGTTCTCTATGATTCCCAACATTAATCTCTACTCCTGTATGATTTATCTTTATGAGCAAGCCAGCTTCCTGTAGGACAGCATGTCCTGAGTCTTTTATTTGTTGTTTTTACTTTCTTCTCTCGTACTTGAACAAAGTCAAGTTCTAGTCTTTGCTTTTTGAAGATTTATTTTTTAAAATACTTTTCTTTATGATAGCTCCATTTCATTAGCGTAGATAATCTCTTCTGGGAGTCAGGAGACCTATATTCCATTCCTCACTTGGTCACTAAATTACTGTGTAACTTTGGAAAAGTCCCCTCCCCTCTCCAGAGAGTTTCCCCTCTGAGCAATTAGAGGTTTGTTGTGTAGCATTCCTTATACTGTATGATCAGAGACACTAGAAATACAGGGCCTTATGAAATGCCCATTTCAAGATGGGAAACTAAATTGAAATAAGCATGTAAGATTGAAGAAATCATAAAACATAAAAAAAAAAACCCAAAAGCGAAGATAACAAAAAACAGACTCTTTCTTCAAATTAAATCTTACATTGAAGCCCAGTTTATAAGAGAGAGAGAAAAGTGGAGCTGCTTTGCCTGGAGTCTGGAGGCCCACTTGGCCTCTCCTTTGCCCCACATGGTAGCCTGTTACCCATCACTATGAAATCATAGGGCTCCTTGCAGACAGTTGGAAACTATGGATCTAGTCCAAAAATGTTTTTCAGATGAAGGAACTGAAGAACATAAGAGAAAGGTCTTACCCAAGATCATGTATTAACTACCTACTGCTACATAACAAATTACCCAAAACTTCATAGCTCAAAACCTAAGTGTGTGTTATGTCAGTGTTCTGTGGGTCAGGAATCCCGGGGCAGCTTAGTTAGGTAGTTCTAAATTGGGGTCTCTTGTGAGGTCACAGTCAAGACGTCAGCTGGTCATTTGAAGTCATCTGAAGGCTTGACACGCTGGAGGATCTGCTCCCAAGATGGTTGATTTGTATGCCTGGCAAGTTTGGGCTGGCTTTTGGAAGGAGGCCTCAGTTCCTTGCCAGGAGGACCCCACCATTGGGCTGCTTGTCCTCATGACAAGACAGCTGGCTTCCCCCAGAGCAAGTGACCCAGGAAGGAGGTACAGGGCAGAAGCTGCAATGTTTTTGTGAACTAGGTTTTGTGATAATTTCTGCCATATCCTAATGGTTACACAGGTCAGCTTATCTAGTGTGGGAAGGGACTGCAAAAGGCCACAAATATGAGAAAACAAAAATCGTGGGAAATGAGGGCATTACTGAGAAAAATGGTGCCATGAGAAGCTCCACAGACCCTTTCCCCAGAAAACAACCAAAACTGGTAAAGATTGCTAAATCAGGGCTTCCCTGGTGATGCAGTGGTTAAGAATCCGCCTGCCAATGCAGGGAACACCGGTTCAAGCCCTGGTCTGGGAAGATCCCACATGCCACGGAGCAACTAAGCCCATGCACCACAGCTACTGAGCCTGCACTCTAGAGCCCGTGAGCCACAACTACTGAGCCCACGTGCCACAACTACTGAAGCCCGCGTGCCTAGAGCCCGTGCTCTGCAACAAGAGAAGCCACCAAAATATGAAGCCCACGCACTGCAAGGAAGAGTAGCCCCCGCTCACCGCAACTAGAGAAAGCCCGTGTGCAGCAACAAAGACCCAACACTGCCATAAATAAATTAATTAATTAATTTTAAAAAAAAGATTGCTAAATCAATCATCTGAAGTCTCTAGAAATTGTCCTAAGGGCATATGGCAAATGAAGATTTATTCTAGAAAATTTACTAAATCTCAGTAAAATCAGTGAGAGTTTGTGGCATCTGAGCCACCACCTTCTCCTTTACCCTTTTCCCAGCTCAGTGTAACAAAATCTCCAGATGTGGACAAGAAAAAAAGGCTCTCTCTCCTCTAGCTCCCAGTCAAGAGCTGCAGTATCTCCCCAATAAGAGCAGGTAACGAGCATTTCTCATCACCCCTAGCTATGTGCTACAGACACTAGATCCCAAGTGAGTGCAGCCCAGAAGTAGGGTGCTCCCTTTCTCTACCCAGACCCCACTCATAGAGCAGAGGCTCTACTGCAGGTTGGGCAGGCCAAAGATGTGGGGGCCCTGACTGCCCTCACCCCAGCTCACTCATAATGCAGGGGTTCCACACTAGGAGAGGAAAGCTAAGAAGACCAGAGGTTACAGTCGCTACCCAGCACCCTGCTCACAAAACAGAGATGTCACTCAAAGAGAAGCAGGCCACTGTTCCCACCCCTAGATTCAGAAGAGTGACTCAGAGATTTTGCCCAAGGTGAAAGGCAGGTCATAAAAACAGTGAACTCCAAAGCTCCCCTTCAAAAGAACTGACTTTAGTGGAAACAGAGTGTGGAGCAAATGATGACACAGAGCATTGTCAAAAACAATAAAGCAGGGACTTCCCTGGTGGTCCAGTGGTAAAGAATCCTCCTTCCAATGCAGGGGATGTGGGTTCGATCCCTGGTCGGTGAACTAAGTTTCCACATGCCGCAGGGCAACTAAGCCCGTGCACCACAACTATTGAGCTCGCATGCCTCAACAAGAGAGCCCACATGCCGCAAACTACAGAGCCCACGCGCTCTGGAGCCCTCACGCCATAACTAGAGAAAGAAAACCCGCACACCACAACTGGAGAGAAGCCCGAGCACCACAACAAAGAGACCACTCACTGTAACAAAAAGATCCCACATGCCTCAACGAAGACGCCATGTGCTGCAACTAAGACCTGATGCAGCAAAAAAAAAAAAAAGGAAAATAAATAAATTCAATAAATAAATAAATATTTTTTAAAAAATAGAGCAATCAGCCGAAAATTAGTGGAGCCTAACAGCTGGGTGTGATCCCTAAGGCTGTACCCATTCAGGATCAACATCAGAGGCTTCATGCTGCAGGGAGAAATGTACTTCACTAAAAGAGCCAACTAAGTCACTAAACAAATAAACAATCTGGTGGGGGTAGGGGTCAGTATACCTAGAGATGCTACAATATATTATATAAAATGTCCAATTTTTTAAAAAAATTATGAAACATGCAAAGAAACAGGAAAGTGTGACCCATACAGAGGGAAAAAGGCAGGCAACAGAAACTGTCTATGAGAGAACCCACATGTGGAATTTAACAAAGATTTCAAAGCGTCCTTTGTAAATATGTTCAAAGAACTAAGGGAAACCATGCTTAAAGAAGTAAAGGGGGCTTCCCTGGTGGCACAGTGGTTAAGCATCTGCCTGCCAATGCAGGGGACACAGGTTTGAGCCCTGGTCCAGGAAGATCCCACATGCCATGGAGCAACTAAGCCTGCGTGCCACAACTACTGAGCCTGTGCTCTAGAGCCTGCAAGCCACAACTGCTGAGCCCACGTGCTACAACTACTGAAGCCCGTGCTCCTAGAGCCTGTGCTCCACAACAAGAGAAGCCACCACAATGAGAAGCCCACGCACCGCAACAAAGAGTAGTCCCCTCTCGCCGCAACTAGAGAAAGCCCGTGCACAGCAACAAAGACCCAACGCAGCCAAAAATAAATAAAAATAAATAAATTTATTAACAAAAAAAGAAGTAAAGGAAGAAATTGGAGAGTACAAAGTAAAACTGTCACTGTTTGCAGATAACAAGACACCACCAAAAAACTTCTAGAGCACATCAGTGAATTTGGTAAAGTTGCAAGATACAAAATTAATATAGAGGAATCTGTTGCACTTCTATACGCTAACATAGAACTATCAGAGAGAGAAATTAAGAATAAAAATCCCATTTACAATCACATTTAAAAAGAATAAAATACCTAGGAATAAATCTCTTTTTTTAAACTTAGATAGGTTTTTTTGGGTTTTTTTTTTGGCCATACCATGTGGTTTGTGGGATCTCAGTTCCCCAACCAGGGATTGAACCCAGGCTGCAGCAGTGAAAGCCAAGAATCCTAACCACTAGACCACCAGGGATCTCCCAGAATAAATCTAATTAAGGAGATAAAGACCTATACTCAGAAAACTATAAGACACTGTTGAAAGAAACTGAAGACAACACAAAGAGATGAAAAGATATACCAGGCTCATGGATTAGAAGAATTAATTTTGTTAAAATGACCATATTACCCAAGACAATCTACAGATTCAATGCAATCCCTATTAAAATACCAATTGCATTTTTCACAGAACTAGAAAAAATAATTCTAAAATTTGTATGAAAACACAAAGATGCCAAAGAACCAAAACAATCTTGAGGAAGAAGAACAAAGCTGGAGATATCATGCTATCTGATTTCAAACTATACTATAAAGCTACAGCAATCAAAACAGCATGGGAATGGCACAAAAACAGACATAGAGATCAACAAAACAGAACAGAGAGCCTAGAAATGAACACACACTTATATGGGCAATTAATCTATGGCAAAGGAGAGAAGGAAATACAATGGGGAAAAGACAGTGTCTTCAATAAACAGTGTTGGGAAAACCTGAAAATCACATGTGAAAGAATCAAACTGGACTACTTTCTCAAACCATATACAAAAATAAACTCAAAATGCATTAAAGACTTAAATGTAAGACCTCAAACCATAAAACTTCTAGATGAAAACATAAGCACTCACTGTTTGACATTGGTCTTAGCAATATTTTTGGATATGTCTCCTTAGGTGAGGGAAACAAAAGCAAAAATAAACAAACAGGACTACATCAAACTAAAAAGCTTTTGCACAGTGAAGGAAACTATCAACAAAACAAAAAGGCCACTGACTGAATAAGATAAAATATTTGCAAATAGTATATCCAATAACAGATTAATATACAAAATATACAAAGAACTCATACAATTCAACATCAAAAAAATAAACAATCTAATTAAAAAATAGGTATAGGACTATAGACATTTTTCCAAAGAAGTCATACAGATGGCCAAAAGGCACATGAAAAGATGCTCAACATCACTAATCATCAGGGAAATACAATTCAAAATCACAATGAGATATCACCTCACACCTGTCAGAACTGCTATTATCAAAAAGACAACAAATAACAAGTGTTGGTGAGGATATGGAGAAAAGGAAACTCTTGTGCACTGTTGATGGGAATGCAAATTGGTGCAGCCCCTATGGAAAACAGTATGGAGTTTCCTCAAAAGATTAAAAATAGAACTGACATATGATCCAGCAATTCCACTTCTGAGTATGTATCCAAAGAAAATGAAAACACCAATTAGAAAAGATATATGCACTCCTATGTTTATTGCAGCATTATTTACAACAACCAAGATATGGAAGGAACTTAAATACCCATCAAAAATGAATGGATAGAAGCCCTGCCCCCATTGTCCCAGGAATGCGTGGATAGCAGCCACCCCTAGGAGACCCATAAGCAGGCGCCAAGAGCTGCCCCCACTGTCCCTGGAGCACACAGATAACAGCCACCCCTAGGATACCTATGAGCAGATGCCAAGCCCTGCCCCCACTGTCCTGGGAATGCATGGACAGCAGCCTGTAAGAGACCTGCCCCCGCTATCCCAGGAGACTGCAAAGGCCACGGTACCTGCACACACCATATCAAAGTGATAACTGCCAGCACATGCTGAGGAAAGAGGCAGCAAGCATACAAACTAAAAGCAGCCCCTCGATTCCGGAAAAGATTGCGGAGTAGAGGGACTTGAGCTCACCTCCTCTCACAAAAACACCAAAATCACAACTAACTGCTGAACAACCATCAACAAAAAAGATTGGAACCTATCAAAAAGCATATTTTACATCCAAAGACAAAGAAGAAGCCACAGTGAGATGGTAGGAGTGGCGCTTTCATGACATAATCAAATCCCATACCCACCAGGTGGGCGACCCACAAACTGGACGATATTTATATCGCAGAGGTTCTCCCACAAGAGTGAGAGTCGTGAGCCCCACGTCTGCCTCCCCAGCCTGAGGGTCTGGCTTCGGGAGGAGGAATCCCCAGAGCATTTGGCTTTGAAGGCCAGCGGGGCTTGAGTGCCGGAGTGCCACAGGACTGGGGGAAACAGAGACTCCACTCTTGGAGAGCACATACAAGGTTTCTCATACACTGGGACAAAGAACAAAGCAGTAACTCCATAAGAGCTGCGGCTGGACCTACCTACGAGTGTTGGAGGGTCTCCCGGGGAGGCAGGGGTCGGCTGTAGATCAATGAGGGCGCAAGGACACTGGTGGCAGAGGACCCAGAGAATATTTTGGCTTGAGCCCTCCCAGAGGTTGCCATTTTAGCATCAAGACCTGGCCCTACCTAACAGCCCACAGGTTCCAGTGCTGGAATGCCTCAGCCCAAACAACCAGCAGGATAGGAACACAGCACACAGCAGGATAGGAACACCCATCAGCACACAGGCTGCCTAAAGCCATACTGAGCTCACAGCCACCTCTAAACACATCCCTTGACATGGTCATGCCCACCAGAGGGACAAGACCCATCTCCACCAACAAGTGGGCAGGAACCAGTCCCTCCCACCAGGAAGCCTGTACAAGCCTCAGGACCCAGGTCACCGGCCACAGGCAGACACCAGAAGCAAGAGGATCTATGCTCCTGCAGCTAGTGGAAAGGAGACCACAAACCCAGAAAGTCAGAAAAAAATGAGATGGCAGAGAAATATGTTCCAGACAAAGGAACAAGATAAAAACCCAAAAGAGGGACTTCCCTGGGGGTCCAGTGGTTAAGAATCCATCTTGCAATGCAGGGGATGCCGGTTTGATCCCTGGTTGGGGAACTAAGATCCTACATGCCGCAGGGCAACTAAGCCCTCATGCCACAACAAGAGAGCCCATGTGTCGCAACTACAGAGCCCACACACTCTGGAGCCTGTGCACCACAACTAGAGAGAAGCCTGTGTGCCACAACTAGAAAGAAGCCTGTGAGCTGCAACAAAAGATCCCACGTGCCGCAGCTAAGACCCAATGCAGCCAATAAATGAATAAATAAATAATAAATATTTAAAAAAAAAGAAGAAAAACTAAGTGAAGTGGAGATAGGCAACCTATCTGAAAAAGAATTTAAAGTAATGATAGTAAAGATAATCCAAGATCTCAGAAAAAGAATAGAGGCACAGACTGAGGAGATACAAGAGATGTTCAACAAAGAGCTAGAAATTTAAAGAACAAACAGTGACTTCCCTGGTGGCACAGCGGATAAGACTCCATGCTCCCAATGCAGGGGTCCCGGGTTCAATCCCTGGTCAGGGAACTAGATCCCACATGCATGCAGCAACTAAGAGTTCACATGCCACAACTGAGGAGCCCGCATGCCACAACTAAGGAGCCCACCTGCCGCAACTAAGACCCTGTACAACCAAATACATAAATAAATATTTAAAAAAATAAAAATAAAAAATAATGAACAAACAGAGATGAACAATACAATAACTGGAATGAAAAATACAGTAGAAGGAATCAATAGCAGAATAATTGAGGCAGAAGAACGAATAAGTGAGCTGGGAGACAGAATGGTGGAAATCACTGCTGTGGAACAAAATAAAGAAAAAAGAATGAAAAGGAATGAGGACAGTCTCAGAGATCTCTGGGACAACATTAAACGCATGAACATTCACATTACAGGGGTCCCAGAAAGAGAAGAGAGAGAGAAAGGGCCTGAGGAAATAATTGAAGAGATTATAGCTGAAAACTTACCTAAAGTGAGAAAGGAACAACCCACTAAGTCCAAGAAGCACAGAGACTCCCATACAAGATAAACTCAAGGAGGAGCATGCTAAGACACATATTAATCAAACTGCCAAAAATTAAAGACAAAGAAAAAATATTGGGAATTCCCTGGCAGTCCAGTGGTTAGCACTCAGTGCTTTCACTGCCGTGGCCTGACTTTGATCCCTCATTGGGAAACTAAGGTCCCACAAGCTGCGTGGTGCAGCCAAAAAAAAAGATAAACAAAATTGATAAAGCTTTAGCCAGACTCATCAAGAAAAAAAGGGAGAAGACTCAAATCAATAAAATTAGAAATGAAAAAGAAGTTACAACTGACACAACAGAAATACAAAGGATCATAAAAGACTACCAAAAACAACTACATGCCAATAAAATGGACAACCTAGAAGAAATGGACAAATTCTTAGAAAGATATAACCTTCCAAGACTGAACCAGGAAGAAGCAGAAAATATGAACAGACCAATCACAAGTATTGAAATCGAACCTGTGATTTAAAAACATACAACAAACAAAAGCCCAGGACCAGACTTTACAGGTGAATTCTATCAAACATTTAGAGAAGAGTTACCACCTATCCTTCTAAAACTATTCCCAAAAATTGCAGAGGAAGGAACACTCCCAAGCTCATTCTATGAGGCCACCATCACCCTGATACCAAAACCACACAAAGATACCACAAAAAAAAGGAAAATTACAGGCTAATACCATGATGAACCGAGACGCAAAAATACTCAACAAAACTGGCAAACCGAATTCAACAATAGATTACAAGGATCATACACCATGATCTGGACTTTCCTGGTGGTGCAGTGGTTAAGAATCCACCTGCCAATGCAGGGGACATGGGTTTGAGCCTTGGTCTGGGAAGATCCCACATGCCGTGCAGCAACTAAGCCCATGTGCCACAACTACTGAGCCTACACTCTAGAGCCCGCAAGCCACAACTACTGAGTCCACATGCCACAACTAATGAAGCCTGCACACCTGGAGCCCGTGCTCCTCAACAAGAGAGGCCACAAGCCCCTGCTCGCCATAACTGGAGAGGGCCCGTGTGCAGCAATGAAGACCCAACACAGCCAAAAATAAAAAGATAAATAAATTTATTTTTTTTAAAAAAAGGATCATACACCACGATCAAGTGGAATTTATCGCAGGCATGCAAGCGTTCTTCAATATCCACAAGTCAATCAATGTGATACACCACATTAACAAACTGAAGAATAAAAACCATATGATCATCTCAATAGATGCAGAAAGAGCTTTTGACAAAAATCCAACAACCATTTATGATAAACACCCTCCAGAAAGTAGGCGTAGAGGGAACTTACCTCAACATAATAAAGGCCATATATGACAAGCCCACAGCTAACATCATCCTCAATGGTGAAAAGCTGAAAGCATTCCCTCTAAGATCAGGAACAAGGCAAGGATGTCCACTCTCGCCACTTTTCTTCAACATAGTTTTGGAAGTCCTAGCCACAGCAATCAGAGAAGAAAAAGAAATAAAAGGAATCCAAGTTGGAAAAGAATAAGTAAAGCTGTCACTGTTTGCAGATGACATGATACTATACACAGAGAATCCTAAAGACGCTACCAGAAAACTACTAGAGCTCAGCAGTGAATTTGGTAAAGTTGCAGGATACAAAATTAATACACAGAAATCTCTTGCGTTTCTATACACTAACAATGAAAGATCAGAAAGAGAAATTAAGGAAACGATCCCATTTACCATCACATCAAAAAGAATAAAATAACTAGGAATAAACCTACCTAAGGAGACAAAACACCTGTACTCTGAAAACTATGAGATGCTGATGAAAGAAATCAAAGATGACACAAACAGTTGGAAAGATATACCATGTTCTTGAATTCGAAGAATCAATAATGTCAAAATGACTATATTACCCAAGGCAATCTACAGACTCAATGCAATCCCTATCAAATTACCAATGGCATTTTTCACAGAACTGGAAAAAAAATTTTTTTTAATTAGTATGGAAACACAAAAGACCCCGAATAGCCAAAACCGAGCTAGAAAAACAGACCTGGAGGACTCACGCTCCCTCACTTCAGACTATGCTACAAAGCTACAGTCATCAAAACGGTATGGTACTGGCACAAAAACAGAAATATAGATTAATGGAACAGGGTAGAAAGCCCAGAAATAATCCCACGCATCTATGGCCAACTAATCTATGACAAAGGAAGCAAGACTATAAAATGGAGGAAAGACGGTCTCTTCAATAAATGGTGCTGGGAAAACTGCACAGCTACATGTAAAAAAATGAAATTAGAACATTCTTTAAAAACACACACAAAATTAAACTCAAATTGGATTAAAGATCTAAATGTAAGACTAGATACTATAAAACTCTTAGAGGAAAACATAGGCAGAACACTCTATGACATAAATTGCAGCAATATCTTTTTGGATCCACCTCCTAGAGTAATGAAAATAAAAACAAAAATAAACAAATGGGACTTAAATAAACTTAAAAGCTTTTGCACAGCAAAGGAAACCATAAACAAAACAAAAAGACAACCCACAGAGTGGGAGAAAATATTTGCAAACAATGTGACCGACAAGGGATTAGTCTCCAAAATTTACAAACAGCTCATGCGGCTCAATATCAAAAAAACAAACAACCGTATCCAAAAATGGGCAGAAGGCCTAAATAGACATTTCTCCAAAGAAGATATACAGATTGCCAACAAACACATGAAAGGATGCTCAACATCACTAATCATTAGAGAAATGCAAATCAAAACTACAATGAGTTATCACCTCACACCAGTCACCTGGTGTGGCCAGAATGGCCATCATCAAAAAATGGCCATCATCAAAAAATCTACAAACAATAAATGCTGGAGAGGGTGATGGCCATCATCAGAATGGCCATCATCAAAAAATCTACAAACAATAAATGCTGGAGAGGTTGTAGAGAAAAGGGAACCCTCTTGCACTGTTGGTGGGAATGTAAATTGATACAGCCACTATGCAGAACAGTATGGAGGTTCCTTAAAAAACTAAAAATGAAATTACCATGTGATCCAGCAATCCCCCATGACTCCCACAAAGAGTCATGTACCACAATGTTCATTGCAGCACTATTTACAATAGCCAGGACACTGAAGCAACCTAAGTGTCCATCAACAGATGAATGGATAAAGAAGATGTGGCACATATACACAATGGAATATTACTCAGCCATAAAAAGAAACAAAATTGAGTTATTTATAGTGAGGTGGATGGACCTAGAATCTGTCATACAGAGTGAAGTAAGTCAGAAAGAGAAAAATACCATATGCTAACACATATATATATGGAATCTAAAAAAAAAAAATGGCTCTGAAGAACCTAGGGGCAGGACAGGAATAAAGATGCAGACATAGAGAATGGACTTGAGGACATGGGGAGGGAGAAGGGTAAGCTGAGATGAAGTGAGAGAGTGGCATTGACATATATACACTACCAAATGTAAAATAGATAGCTAGTGGGAAGCAGCCACATGGCGCAGGGAGATCAGCTCGGTACTTTGTGACCACCTAGAGGGGTGGGATAGGGAGGGTGGGATAGGGAGGGTGAGAGGGAGACGCAAGAGGGAGGAGATATGGGGATATATGTATATGTACAGCTGATTCACTTTGTTATAGAGCATCAACTAACACAACAATGTAAATCAATTATACTCCAATAAAAATGTTTTTAAAAAAATGGGCAAAATGACCTAAAGAGACATTTCTCCAAAGAAGATATACAGGTGGCCAAGAGGCACATGAAATTATGCTCAACATCGCTAATTATTAGAGAAATGCAAATCAAAACTACAATGAGGTATCACCTCACACCGGTCAGAATGGCCATCATCAAAATGTCTACAAACAATGAATGCTGGAGAGGGTGTGGAGAAAAAGGAACCCTCGTACACTGTTGCGGGGAATGTAAATTGGTACAGCCACTATGAAGAACAGTATGGAGTTTCCTTAAAAAATGACATATAGAACTACCATGTAATCCAGCAATCCCACTCCTGGGTATATATCTGGAGAAAACCATAATTCAAAAAGATACATGGGGCTTCCCTGGTGGTGCAGTGGTTGAGAGTCCGCCTGCCGATGCAGGGCACGCGGGTTCATGCCCCAGTCCGGGAAGATCCCATATGCCACAGAGCGGCTGGGCGCATGAGCCATGGCTGCTGAGCCTGCGTGTCTGGAGCCTGTGCTCCGCAACGGGAGAAGCCACAGCAGTGAGAGGCCCGTGTACTGCAAAAAAAAAAAAAAAAAAAAAGATACATGCACCCCAATGTTCAGTGCAGCACTATTTACAACAGCCAAGACATGGAAGCAACCTAAATGTCCATTGACAGAGGAATGGATACAAAAGATGCAGTACATATACACAATGGAATATTACTCGGCCATAAAAAAGAATGAAATAATGCCATTTGCAGCAACATGGATGGATCTAGAGATTATCATACTGGGTGAATTAAGTCAGACAAAGACAAATATCATATGATATCACTCATATGTGGAATCTAATTTTTTAAAAATGATACAAATAAACTTATCTACAAAACAGAAACAGACTTACAGATAACAAAAAGCAAACTTATGGTTACCAAAGGGAAAATGTGGTGGGCGAGGTGGGGGGGAATCAGGAGCTTGGGATTAACATAGACACACTACTATATATAAGACAGATAACCAACAAGGACCAACTGTACAGCACAGGGAACTCTACTCAATATTCTGTGATAATCTATATGAGAAAAGAATCTGAAAAAGAATTAATATATGTATATGTATAACTGAATGACTTTGCCATACACCTGAAACTAATACAACATTGTAAATCAAATATACCCCAATAAAATTTAAAAACAAACAAACAAAAATGAATGGATAAAAAGATATGACATATACATATACTGTGAAATATTACTCAGCCATTAAAAAGAATGAAATCTGCCATCTGCAACAACATGGATGGCCTTAGAGGGTATTATGCTAAATGAAATAAGAGAGAGAAAGACAAATACATATGATTTCACTTGTATGTGGAATATAAAAAACAAAACAAACAAACATAACAGAAACAGAGTCAGAGATACAGAGAACAAACAGGTGGTTGTCAAAGGGGAGGAAAATGGGGGGAGGAGAAAGATGAGGGAGATTAAGAGGCACAAACTTCCTGCTATAAAATAAATGACTCATGGGTATGAAATGAGTGCAGGAAATACAGTCAATAATTATATAATATCTTTGTATGGTGACAGATAGTAACTATACTTATCATGGTGATCTTTTTTTTTTTTTTTTTTTTTTGGTAGTACGCGGGCCTCTCACTGTCGTGGCCTCTCCCGTTGCGGAGCACAGGCTCCGGACACACAGGCTCAGTGGCCATGACTCATGGGCCCAGCCGCTCTGCGGCATGTGGGATTTTCCCAGACTGGGGCACGGACCCGCGTCCCCTGCATCGGCAGGCGGACTCTCAACCACTGCGCCACCAGGGAAGCCCATGGCAATCATTTTTAAATGTACAGAAATATCAAATCACTATGAGGTATACCAGGAACTAACATATAATATGGTAGGTCAAATACAGTTCAAAAACAAACTTATAGGAAGAGAGATCAGATTTGTGGTTACCAGAGGCAGGGGTTACAGAGAGGGAAACTGGATGAAGGTAGTCAAAGGGTACAATCTTCCAGTTACAAGATAAATACCAGGGATGCAATACACAACATGACAAATATAATTAACACTGTTGTACATAATATATGAAAGTGAAAAGAGTAAATTCTATGAGTTCTCATCACAAGGAAAAAATTTTTTTTCTATTTCTTTAATTTTGCATCTATACAAGATAATGGATGTTCACTAAACTTACTGTGGTAATCATTTTATGATGTATGTAGGTCAAATCATTATGCAGTACACCTTAAACTTACACAGTGCTATATGTCAATTATGATTTCAATAAAACTGAGAGAAAAAAAAATCTGAGAAATGTCACCGCCAAGAGGAGCCTAAGGAAATACAATGACTAAATGTAATGTAGTAGCTCTGCAACAGAAAAAGGACATTAGGTAAAATCTAAGTAAATCTAATGAACTTTAGTTAAAAAAAAACGAAAGGAAAGGAAGATGACAATGTCCTATCAAATGGCTCAAGGGTACATTTGAACTGGCAAAAGAATCAGTAAACCTGAAGATAGATCGACAGAGATTATGCATTCCAAATAACAGAGAGAAAAGAGAACAAAGAAAAATGAACAGAGCCTCAAAGAAATATGAGGCACCATTAAGTGCACTAACATATGCATAAAGGGAGCATTAGAAGGAGAAAAGAAAGAGAAAGGAGCATAAAAAATATTAAAAGAAATAATGGCTGAAAAGTTGCCAAATTTATTGAAATCATTAATTTATATATCCAGGGAGCTCAGTGAAGTTCCAGTAGGATAAAGGCAAAGAGATCCAAGAAAGACACATCATGCTCAAAATGCTAAAGCCAAAGACAAGAAGAAAATCTTGAAAGCAGAAGAGAAAATCAACTGATCACTTACAAAGGATCCCAATAACATTAATAGCTGACTTCTCATCAGACACAATGGAAGGTTTGCCCCTAACATCACCTGGACTATTATTCACCAATAAAAAGGAATGAAGTACTGATACATACTACAACATTTATGTATTAGTTACATTACTAACTTGGACACTAAATATTCCTTTTTTCCTTCATTATGGAGGCCCAGATTTTTCTGGAAGGTGCTTGGGCAGTTCTGTTTTATCACTAATACTGTAAGACCCACAGAATTGTAGCTCCTTAAAACTTACCGATTAGAAACAATCTAGTTTGCCTCTTTACCACCATTTGAGTGACTCAAGCATTACAGGGTTGGGTATGAAGTAAGCTGCTCTCTGTGGTGCTGACACATCAAGGTGGACCAGGGTGATGGCTCCCAAAGCTGAGTCTACTTGCTGGTTTAGTCCCGAAGGAAGTTTTTACTCATCTGCAATGAAATGAGAAAAATAAGCACAGTGCATAAAGTTTTTCATAAAGTTAATGGTATTCAGTATAAACAACTACTTTATTGTACATTTGTGTCCAACTCAGGATGTTAAAATATTATTTTAACCCAGAAAATAAATAGAAAATAGTGGGAATAACAATATTGGTAGTTTTAAGGTCCTTACCTGATACAACATAATGGTGACAACCCTTTGTTGGTATCCCTATTTATTTTACCAGTCTATAAAATCCAAAAGTCTGAGAGCCAACTCCCTTGGGATGCCATTGTGTAACTGGGAAATATGGGGAGCCATGCGTCCCCTTCTCTGTCCTCCATGCTTTATTTATAATGAGGCTTGAATTGCAGGGTAGTTGTAGGAGGAACTGATTTTTGCATACGTCATGGGTGACCACGGCAATCCCTACAGAGCTGGAGAGACAAGACCCCCAATTATCAGCAAACCATGGGAATCGCTCCACACCCCACCTACAAAGGACTATGTGTGGCTGTCTGTAGCATAAAAATATAAATAAAACTTTCACTGAGAGGTTGGACTACGACCTTGCCCAAGCTAAGGTAGTATTGCATAGCATGGACCCTGGAGTTAGACAGACATGAGTTCAAACCTGGGCTCTTCCATAATTAGCAGTGAGACCTAACCTCTTTGTGCCTCAGTTTCCCAACAATAAAGTAGAGCTAATAATAGTGAGTTTTGTGAGGATTAAATACAAATGCATATAAATAGCATAGTATATAGTAAATGGTCAATAAATTTTTGCCATAATAATTTGTAGCTATTGTCCACCATAGTGTAGAGCCTACAGTAGACTATGAGGTCCCTCTCTCCCCCCACCCATTTCTCAGTAATAAAATGGGCAATGCCTGACTTTAGCTGCAGTTCTCAGTTCTCTGTAGATGAGTTACACGTAGCTGTTTCTTTATCTTATATGTACCAAGAGTTAACTATAAAAATGCCCTTTTAAAACCAAAGTGTGGGACTTCCCTGGTGGTGCAGTGGTTAAGAATCCGCCTGCCAATGCAGGGGACGTGGTTCTAGCCCTGGTCCAGGAAGATCCCACATGCCGTGGAGCAACTAAGCCCATGCGCCACAACTACTGAGCCTGCGGTCTAGAGCCCACAAGCCACAACTACTGAAACCCGCACACCTAGAGCCCATGCTCTGCAACAAGAGAAGACACCGCGATGAGAAGCCAGAGCACTGCAACAAAGAGTAGCCCCTGTTCACCATAAATAAAGCCCACGCACAGCAACGAAGACCCAATGCAGCCAAAAATAAATAAATAAAATAAATTTATTTAAAAAAATTCTAAAACCGAAGTGTGTATGCATCACAAAATTTGTTTTACATTATTATTATTATCTAACATTTACTAAGCACTATTTGCCAGGTACTATACTAAGTACTTTTCATGAATTACCTCTTTTAAACCTTATCACAATGCCAAGAGGTAAATTTGATTGATACCCACATTTACAAGTGAGGAAAGTAAAGCCTAGGGGGAAGGCACAAAAACACCACATTCACTTTGCCTGATGTCACACAACCAGTAAAGGGCAAAAGAAAACACAGACCTTGATTTGTCCGGTCCTAAAGCCCTTACTCCTCATCTCTTTGCACTACTGCCTCCGTTTGGCTCCTTGTTTCCTCTCCTTCACATTAAATATATCCAGGGGGTATAGACCTAAATATTCCCATTTTATAGACAGACAGACTGAGGCTGAGAGAGAAGCTAACACCACCCAAGTACTCTCACCAGAGCTCAGAATTGAGGGCCTTTTCCTGCTTCATCTCTGCAGGTGCCCATCAATATAAGTACGGTAAGAACCGAGCTGAGGAGGATGCCAGGAGGTACCTGGTAGAAAAAGAAAAGCTGGAGAAAGAGAAAGAGACAATCCGGACAGAGCTGATGACACTGCGGCAGGAAAAGAGGGAACTAAAGGAAGCCATTCGGAACAGCCCAGGTATCTATGTGGGTGTGGTCCTGAGCACAAGGGGGTCTCATCCTTGACACCTCCCCTGGCATCTGCCACCTGGTTTCTTACCAGGAACAGGTGGGCTTCTCCTCCCCTTTCTCCTCCTCCCTCCCCTCCCCCTCCTCCTCCCTCCTCCTCCCTCCTCCTCCCCCTCCTCCTCCTCCTCATCATCATCTCTCCTGACTAATGGAAGTGCCACTGATTTAATAACTGCTTTTAGAGTGAGAAGATGAAGAAGCGTACAAATGTGTACACTTAAAGTGGTAAAATGAGATCTGATTTTAGAAATGCTAAAATGTGAAAAACAGAGTGTGCCTTAGAATCATGGACGAGATATTCTGAACCTCACATTAACTCATTCATTCACAGATATGCACTGAGCACCCAAATGTGTGATACATTGGTTCACATACTGGGAATAATGGATGGTGACACTTTACCAGGATCTTCTTCTGAAATCCAGGACCGTGGCCTCTGCAGGCTCTGCATGACCTGGGCTCCTCTGCACCCCACTTTCTGCTGTGTTTCTGTTGAATTCTCGCTATAGCTGCAGTTCAGCACACTTTCAGACTGAGGTTTCTGAACATGCTGGAGGGAACAGAGGTCCTGTCCTTATAAAGAATACATCCAAGGTCGCATAGCCCCATGAGAATCTGATGGAACCTATGGACCCTTTCCTAACAGAGAAAACCCCCACAGATCACAATGTTGCAAATAATATCAGGAGCTCCTGTGCCCCCAGAGTCATAGATTGCCTAGGAGTCCACGAGCCTCAGGTTGAGAAGTTCTGGTTTAAAGACTTGCTCTGTGTGGCTAGGAACCAGAATCAATGGGAAGAAGGCACATAAAGGCAGTTTGGTTTCTGGGCTTCCCCGGTGGCTCAGTGGTTAAGAATCCACCTGCCAATGCAGGGGACACGGGTTCGATCCCTGGTCTGGGAAGATCCCGCATGCCGTGGAGCAACTAAGCCCGTGTGCCACGATTACTGAGCCTGCGCGCCATAACTACTGAGCCCACGTGCCACAACTACTGAAGCCTGTGCACCTAGAGCCCATGCTCCACAACAAGAGAAGTCATTGCAATAAGAAGACTGCGCACCACGATAAAGAGTAGCCCCTGCTCGTCACAACTAGAGAAAGTCTGTGTGCAGCTATGAAGACCCAACGCAGCCAAAAATAGATAAAATAAAATTTTTTAAATTATTTTTTAAAAAAAGGCAGTTTGGTTTCAATATAAAGAACTTCCTAAGAGTCAGAATAGGGTTTGGAGCAGGTCAACTTGACAGTCCAAACTTGTCCTGCTCAGTTTTTTTCTACAGCATATCAGTTTTTGACATCTTAGATTATTATATTTATTATATTGTTTTCTCTCCCTCCCTCTCTCTCTCTCTCTCACACACACACACACACACACAATTGTAAGTTCAATAAGGGCAAAGATCTTTGCCTGTTTTGTTCACTGATATATCCCAAGGGCACAGAACTGTGCCCAGTACCTTGCAAGCACTCAATAACTATTAACTGAATGAATGAATGAACGAATGAACAAATGAATGAAAAGAACAACCATTACTAGAAAACCCTCCAGTGCAGTCTCCTCAGGACAAACAATGGAACTAATCTTTAAACGTGGTAAGATCCAAAACAGCTCTTGGCACAAAGAAGGTCCTAATATAGGTTTGTTGGCTTAAACTGAATAAGCAGCAAAATCCTAGCAGGAACTTGTGATCAATGTAAAGCCTGTCTTACGATTCTTGGTTACAAGTAAGAGAAACCAAAGTGAAACTGGCTTAGAAATGAAAAGAAAAATGTAATTGGAAACTTAAGTGATCAGATATACCAAGGTCCAGGGACTTAAATGATGTCACCAGGAAACATATTTCTCTAATTCTTGCTTCTGCCTTCCCCTACATTGGTTTCATTCTCTGCCCCTCATGGTGGTATAAAGGCTACACAGCTCTAGCCATCACCGAATCCGTGCAGCCACTCCAGCAGAGAGGCTTCTCTTCCCAATAGCCCCCATAAACACCTTGGGATTCACTTTGATTGAACCAGCTTTGATCCCTCAACCAACCACTGTGACCAAAAAATGAGATATAATTAAGGGCCAGGTCTAAGTTATGTGCCAATCCCCTGAACTAGGAGTGAAGTCAGCCCCAGCCAAACTACAGGGAATGAGAGGAGAATGGGGAAATGGGTATCGGGCAGATAAAAACCACACACCCCTGCATGGAGCTGGAATCCCAGGTCCAAAGTCCATCCCTTAACAAGGAGTGAGGCCTGGAAAGGCCCTCTGGGAAGGCAGACTAGGGCCTGAGGCCCTGCCAAACTCCCTGATGCTTCTGGCCAAACCAGGCTCAGCTATTTCTCATAGATGTCTTTGGACACAGGGGCAAAGTTAAAAGGTCTGGAAGAGGCCTTGGCCACCCTGGAAGCTCAGTGTCGGGCGAAGGAAGAGGGCCGTATTGACCTGGAGCTGCGGCTGGTGGCTGTGAAGGAGCGCTTGCAGCAGTCCCTGGCAGGGGGCCCAGCCCTGGGACTCTGCGTGAACAGCAAGAACAAGAGCGGGGTGAGTCTACTCCCTTTTGCACCAGGGGCAGCTGCTCCTCAATACCCTCATATGCTACAGATCTTCATGATCATTCTTTGGGGGTAGGAGTTATGCTTATCTACAAATGAGAAAGCTGAGGCCCTAAGAGGAGAGGAAACATGCCGTAAGTGGCACAGCTATGAAAGAGACTCTTGGAGCAAGTTCTCTGGCCTGTGTTCTCTCCACTGAAGCACTACTATTTGACTTTTTATACTGAATGTGATCTTAGAAGTGGCCTGGGGGTTATTGATAATAATAATATACTATACTGAATAACAAAATTGTATTGCTCAAGTTTGTTATTCTTTTTTTTTTTTTTTTTTTTTTTTTGCGGTACGCGGGCCTCTCACTGTTGTGGTCTTTCCCATTGCGGAGCACAGGCTCCGGACGCACAGGCTCAGCGGCCATGGCTCACGGGCCCAGCCGCTCCGCAGCATGTGGGATCCTCCCAGACCGGGGCACAAACCCGCGTCCCCTGCATCGCCAGGCGGACTCTCAACCACTGCGCCACCAGGGAAGCCCCAAGTTTGTTATTCTTATTCAAGTACAGGTTAAGATGCTGTACTGGCCGATTGTACCATAGGCCAGTACAGCATCTTAACCTGTATGATGTCACACAATCTTCGCAGCAGTCCTATGAGGTAGTACTATGTGTATTCACCCCATATGACAGACAAGGAAACTAAGGTTCAGATGTTGCATTATGTGCTCAAGGTCACTCAGTTAAGTGGGAGACAGGATCCCAAACCCAGGAAGTCTGACTCCAGAGCCTTGCTTTAGCCACCAGGCACATGCCCTCTCCTAGGATCCCCAGTGTACCAGTCCCTGTACTCAGGGCTTTGAATCCATTATCTCTAATGCTCCCAGCAACCATCACCTTGAATGGGATGTCCTCAGGGAGAACTTCACGGACCTCAGTCTGTATCAGTGTCTCAACCTCAGCATTACTGCCAATAATTTTTTGTAGGACTGTCATGTGCATTGTAAGGTATTTAGTAGCATCCCTAGCCTCTACCCACTTGATGCCAGTAGCTCCATGCCCAGTTATGACGACCAAAAGTGTCTCCAGAAATTGCCAAATGTCCGCTGGGAGGACAAAATTGCCCCCATTTGGGAACCACTGGTCTAACCTAACAGTCCCATCTGTTATTCTGCCTCACAGCACTTAACCACAATTTGTGTGTGAATATATGTATATGTATACATGTATATATAGTATATTCATGTCCTTACATTCTGTCTCCCCCACTAGATTGTATTTTTATTAAGAACTGGACTATGTCTGTTTTGTTTATCATTATAGCTCTAGTCCTTCAGAATCTGAAAAATAGTAGAAGTACAATAAATGTTTGTCAAATGAATAAACGTTATACCTGCTTTTACACAAGGAAATGGAGGCTCAGAGAGATGAAATAACTGGTCTGATAAGTGTGAGTTGTCATTGGGAACAGTATTCCTATTGCTGTCCTAGGTCAGGCCACACCTCATGACTCTAAAGCCAGAGCAGTTTCTTCCACTCCTACACTTCTACTCCCAGGGGCATTTCCAACCTCATTTACAGAAGAAGGGCTTAGGGGCTAGGGACAAAACAACTTCCCAGAGTCACAGAGAGCTGGTGGAGGAGTAGAAGTGGTTCCCTCATCCCAGCTGCTTCCTCCCACCAGCATGCCCTGATGTTCACATTCCACAGGGCTTTTCTCTCCACTTTTGATCCTTGTGATGGCCTTTGGAGACAGAGAGTCTTCTCGAAATTCCCTAGAGGCTCAGCCATTAGTATGTCACACTCAAGGAACTACATCCAGCAAGGTACTAAGCAATCACCTGGAAAATATGAGTAAAGGCAGTGTAGAAAATGTGAAGGAATACAGGAGAGAGGTTGAGACAGGACTGTGGGATTTGAATCCCAACTGTCTCACTCACCAGCCTTATGGCCTTGAGCAGCGACTTGACCTTCTCATTTTCCTTATCTGTAAAATGGGACATAATAATAGTACATGCTTTATAGGATTGAAAAGGCTAGATGAGCTAACCTGGTCCATAGTGAGGGTTCAGTAATTTTAATTTTAGTAATTTTAGTCATTATCTTTATTCCAAGGCCCTCAAGTATCTTTTACCCCTCACCCTGTTTGATGCTGACATGTTTGCATAGTGCCTTCTTGGCAGGCTGGGTGTAAGTAGTGAGCACTAGACCTCACCTATGTAACTATTTCTTGTCATCAACAGGAAACTGCAAATAAACCCCAGAACAATGCCCCAGAGCAACCTCTCCCTGTCAATTGTGTTTCTGAACTGCGGAAGAGGAGCCCATCCATTGTAACCTCCAACCAAGGAAGAGTGCTACAAAAAGCCAAGGTACAGCCATAGATCAGCTAATCAAAATTCAGAGATCTGGAAGCTTCCTTTCTATGGAACCCCACCAAGAACTAAAAAGTCAGCTAGTGAGAAAGGCAGAGAACTGCCAATATATCCATGCAGTAAAACTCATGAACTTTGCTCAGAGGGCAAGACCTTCAAATCTCCTTCAGAACCTACTTATTCTTTCTTAACACATAGTTCTAACAAGCTTTGGTTTCTGAGCCTACAATATGTTTTGAGACATGAAAGGCCCCATTTTGTAGGTGAGGAAACTAAGTGAAGGGACTTGCCCAAGGTTATGCAGGGCATCAATGAGAGAGCTGGGATGCAAAGCCATCTCTTCCAAGTCCATAGCTCACTCCATGATACTGGTCCACAGTACTATCTCTGAAACTTGTGTTTCAGAACTTCTTGAATTTTAGAAAGGTAATATGGTGCATATACTATATATGATGAAAAACCCCAAGTTCTCAGGAGGTACTCTGTAAGCAAACACGTTGATAATTCTATAGCAAGACACATGAATATTCACATCACATTGAATAAATAGGTTACAAACAGCCTCATATCAGTTCAGGTCAGGTTTTGCCACTAAATGAGTTTGTGCCAAAACACTTAAAAAATGTTTTGGTTTCAGAGCTCTCTGGATTTCAGAATTACAGATAAGAAAGTGTAGACCTGAAAAACAAATACCTGAGCATTAGGACATGAGATTAGAGAAGTAACCAGCCGAAGGCCAGATCATCTAGATCAGACATCAGCAAACTTTTTCTGGAAAGGGCCAGACAGTAAATATTTGCAGCTTTGTGGACACATGGTCTCTTTCACAAGTCACCTCTGCCATCATAGCAAGAAAGTAGCCACAGACAATATGTAAACGAATGATTAACATGGCTGTGTCCCAATAAAACTTTGTTCATGGACACTGAGATTTGAATTTCATATAAATTTCAGGTGTCATAAAAAACTATTCTTTTTTAAAAAAAAAAACACATTTAAAATCTGAAAAGTCATAGCTGGTGGGTCATACAGAAACATGTAGTGAGCCAG
Source organism: Pseudorca crassidens (assembly GCF_039906515.1). Taxonomy (NCBI): domain Eukaryota; kingdom Metazoa; phylum Chordata; class Mammalia; order Artiodactyla; family Delphinidae; genus Pseudorca; species Pseudorca crassidens. Next base: position 125,555,211 of record NC_090298.1, read on the forward strand.
ATTTGGCCCATGAGCCATAGTTTGCTTCTCCTTGATCCTTGTAGGCCATTGGAAGAACTTTGGATTTTGTTCTAACATAATGGAAAGTCACTGGCAAATTCTGACCAAGGAATTTTTAGATATGAATTACATTTTTAAAAGATCATTCTGACTACTATGTTGAGAATGGATGAGGGGGTAAGAAAGATCAGTTAGAAGAAGTAACCTTGATGAGAGATTAGAAAGGTTTAGTGGAGGTGATAGTAACTAGCTGGCTTTGGAGGTAGAGCAGAAGGATTTGCTGATGAGGATGTGGAGGATGAGGAAAAGAAAGAAATCAAGGATGACCCCTAGGTCACTGCCCTGAGCAACTGCAGTCAAGGTGGTGAAGACGTGAGAGGGGCAGGTTGGGAATGGAGAATCCTCCCACCAAGAATTTTCTAACCACCATCTTCTGCCCTGGTTCACCCCATCCCCTCCAGGGCTGGCTGGAAATGCCATGGATTTTTTAATAGGTAAAAAGCCATTCACTGCTGGCCCTGACTTCAGTATTCATCTCGGGTGAACTCCTAGACAGCCCTGGGAGAACGAACAGAGCCCTGTGGGTTGCCTGCCCTCACCCTTCCTTACCAAGCTGCTTTGGCCTGTCTCCCATCAGTCTCCTACCGCAACCAAGGTGCTGTGGAAAAGCACTGATGCAGTCCCCACTCCCCAACTTCTTCTGGGCCCCAGTTTTCTTGTCTGAGAAAGACAAACTGTAGTGTTTGAACCCCCTTAGAGATGAGACCCAGCATGGAGAAATGACTTACCCAAGGCCAAAGAAAGGGAGTGGGACTAGGACCCATGACTCTGTGATCTGGCCATGGAGATCTTTACATAACAGTGGTATGTTTTTATCCTGCAGGTTACACTAGAATATTTAACAAACTGATACTTCCTGTCTTTCTGTACTTCAGGAATGGGAAATGAAGAAGACCTAGAAAGAGGATGAGGATTTCATCCAAAGGAGATAACACCTTGTCCATCCAAGGCAGAAATGCTTTTTTCACAAAGAGACATCAGAAGACTGGAAGTAGCCCACACTCTCTGGGGCACCCAAAAGACCAGCCTTTATTGTCTGCATGATTATAGGGGACATGGGGAGGGAAGAAGGAGGAGAGAAGAGGGAAATGGAGGGCATCCTTATAACTTTACAGAGGGTGGAAATAGGGGTGGAGGGAGACAGAAATCTGCACAGTCGTAAAGGTTTTGTTAAATGTCTTTGCCTTCCCTTCTAAAGAAGAAATGAAAGCACATGTGAATAAGCCATTCCATCCCATTCTCAGCATCCCATTCCCAGTCCTCAGGAAAAAGGAAAGCAGTGCTGAGGCATCGGTGGTACAGTATAAAGGGACAGGACTTGATCAGATGATATCTGATCAAGGCAAGATAAATAGGCTGAAAAATCAATAGTTATCCCTAACTTGCATGAAGTGAACAAAAACTACAGAGATCATGTAAATTCTACAATCATTCCTCATGATTATAGAATCCTCATGATGCAGAAACTAGAATCCCTGATTTGAGTGTTTACAAATCAGAGATCTGGCAAAGAGGGGTTCAGCAGCTGACATACTTTAAGCTCACAGTGCTACTCAGTGACAAGAGCATGGATTTCTAATGTCCACAGGATATTGCAGGCATTGTAGGATGGGGTCATTTGCTATCAATCAAATCCCCTACCTAATTTATATGGCACTCAGGCTCTGGGAGCTATGGCTAGAAATCCAGGTGACACTCCTTGTCTTTAACCTTACCTTGCACTTGGAGGCCCACCAGTCTGCCCTTTCATACCTGCTATCAAGTAAAACTATCATGGAGAACCAAGAGGATGGTGGCTTATTTCTGCCACAGGGGTGCTAAACTTTTCACAGACACTTGATAGTTTTATAGGGGAGCAAGGACCTCAAGTCCCAGGCAGTCTCCTAACTGCGCCACTCACTACTTTCTCAACACTGTAGGCACTTTATAGGTCTTTACCACCTTTCCCTCCAATAAAGATAAAACCATTTAACTGTATAAGCTTAGAGGTTAGCTCAAGAGGAAAGAAGAGAAATCCCAGAATAACCTCTGGACACTTTGCTAGAGGCTACACACACTTTTCTTAACTAAGACTTTACATACTTGAGCCTCACCCAAACTTTATCACCCTCTGAGGTAGCTAGAGACCAAAGCAAGTAAAATAACCTGACCAAAAGCACCTGGCTGCCAGAGGCAGAACTTAAGACTTAGGACTAATGAGCCTGGATCCAGACAAGGCTGCTTGAGCCCTGCCTCTGCCACTTACCAGCTGTGACTTTGAACTCTCTGATTGCTTTCCTTACCTGTGAAAACCATGTTAACAATTGTACTCTTCTCCCGAGAATACTGGGGGAAAACCAGGTTAACAACTATACTTTCCTCCCAAGACTACTGGGGGAATTCAATGAGTTGATACACAGGAAACATCTTGTACAGCATCCAAGAACAGGAAATGTTCAGCCATAGTGGTTCTTCTTATTAGCTAGATAAGAAACACCTGACTCAAAATCCCGTGTCCTTTCCACTGAAGAAGAAATGACTTTCATGTGGTTATTATGACCACCAAAAGCTAAAAGGCAACCAATCTATAACTAACAGCTTTCATCCAGATGCCACCTGAGTGTCTTCAGTAACAAAGGAGTTCACATAATCTGAATTGTCAATGTTCTTTTTTAAAATGTGGGTCCTGGAATGGCACCCAAAAATCCAACTGTGTCTGCAGTGTGTCACATTCTTTCTTATGCAGTTATTTTGAGGTTAAGTGTCTTTTGCCATCAATACATCTTGGCTCTTTGAGAGGGGGTACCCTAGGAAATTAATAATTAACATTTATTGAGCACTCACCACACATCAGACGCTGTTAGCCATGACTGGCTACACAGGCATACAACCTGTGCAGTCAACCCCACACCTAGCAGGGCCCTGTGCTTGGTTTATTGCTCTGCTGTTACTCTCTCAGTAATTTCGAACAAGGGGCTCCACACTTTCCTTTTGCCTTTTATGTAGCCGATCCTGGTGCTAACTACTTACTTTTCTAGGTATTATCCCTTTAATCTTTACTAAAACCCTGTGAGATAGGTTCTATTAACCCAGTTTTCATAGTTCAGGAAATGGAAGCCCAGAGAGGTTAGGTAACTTGCTAAAGCCCACAATTAGGAAGTGGGAGAGCCGGCACCTGAATACATGAAGTCTGACCCTAAAACTCCCCTCCTCTTAGTTCCAAGGCTCTATTTCACTCATGTCTCCCCCTCCTCTTGCACTGCAGTATTCAGAAGCACACAGTCACTTAATAGATGAATAAGTGGATGCAGCACATTTGGTGTAACTTAGCTAAGAGAAGTGTTAACAAAATGGCTAAAACATGGATGCCAGGTCTGGTTTGGTTGTTTTTTCAAAGTGTAGGGTCATGGTTCTAAAGTGGACTTGAAGTTCCATCCTCCCCAACACTGCAAAGTGTTTGGACTATCAGATTTCTAGTATCACTGGATCCTCAGTGGGGGTCTTTGAGCAGGTTCACCAACCTCTCTGGGCCTTAGTTTTCTCATATGTAAAAGAGGATCATAATCCCTCCTTAAACCATGCTGTTCTTTTCCTGGGGCCAAAAGGAAACAGAAGGTTGCTGGTTACAACACATTTGAGCTAGGCCCTGGATAGAATATAAGGATGCAGAAGACGCTAGCTTTATCCTTATGGAACTCACGGACAGGCAGAGAAAAAATATGACCCAAATAGCTACCGTACAAGTAAGCCATCCTGTGGTGAAGATTCAGAATGTTGAAGGCACACTTCCCATCCCTTAAAAAAATTTTTTTTGACATTAGGGACTATCCAGTGACTAGTCTGGCAACTCCAAGTGCCCTCAACCCCAATCACCAGTCCATTCTCACAACCTGTCAGTTTTCCATACTAAATCTCTCTAAAATTCATCCACTTCTTTCTATCTCCACTGGCACCATCCAACTTCATTAATTCATTCAACAAATGCTGGAACATCTACTATGTGCACCTACTGTACTCGATGTCAGAAATCACAGCTGTGAACAACACAGAAACTCTCATGAAGCTCATACTCTAGTTGAGAAAACGAACAAAATCCAGCAAAAGTGCTGGAGACAACTAAAACAGTAGCGACCTTAGATAAAGTGGTTACAAAGGTCTCTCCTGTGAGAAGACCCCAGGACAGAATACAACCCTTCTGTGCACGCACCAGTCCCAACAGCTTGTCTCCCCACCTCTGGGACCCAATCTCCTCACAGCAGTCAGTGACCCATTAAACACGTAAAGGCATCGTAACATGTTCCCCTTGCAGTCAGAGTAAAACTCAAGTTCATTAGACAAAAAAAAAAACTTGACCTACATTAGGGCACTGTTCCACTCTGTTCATTAAGCATGAACAGGCAAAAAAAAAAAAATCTCTGCCCTAATGCAACTGACACGTCAGTGAGGGGAAATGAGAAAATACACATTTTAAAACACAGTAAGTCGGGGGGAAAGGGGGAACTGGAGAAAAAAAAGCAGGGAAGAGTGATGGGAGATGAGAGTCAGGCTTCGACTTTTTTAATTCCTCAAGTGCTCTGGCCCTGCCTAACCACCGTCTTGTGTTGCTCCCCCGCTTCCTCAAGTACTTCAGTGCCTTACTCGCAATACCCCTCTTGACTTTGCAGATGCTGTTTCCCTCTACCTGAACCAGCTGCCTCTTCTTTTCATCTACTCATTATTCCGCTTTCAGTTCAAAAGTTATTTCCTTTGGGAAAACGCCCCACACTCGGCCATATCGTACTCTAGGCTTCCGCAGCACCAAGCCCCTCACCTTTAAACACCGGTCATATTTTGACTTTATAGGGCGTTAGCAATTGTTTGTTGTGCATAACTTCATGTTAGCTCCTTGAGGGTACAGCTGTTATTCCCTTTGGTCGCCGCGAATTCCGCGCGTAGCACGGAGCCCACTCCCTTGTGACAGGAAACCAACCTACTCGCCGAATACGCAGGGGGCCGGAAGGGTTGCGTTTCGTCTGAAGACCGGGTAGGAAACGGCGCAGGGACAACCCGACTAACAGCGTTCCCATCCGGGGCCCTGAGAGAGAAAACCCTCCCGCGAAGGCTGCCGGGAAGCGTGGTTTTTGAAGCGAGCGTATCTCGTCACTTGGGGCAAGTGCGCGTGCGCAGCCTCAGTCAGCCGAGGTGGGGAACATGGCCGTGAGGTTCCTGTGGGCGGTCCGGCGGCGGATGCAGCCCCTCCTGGCCTCGAGTGGCGCGTCAGATGGCAGGTAAGCGAGGCAGGCCGGGGATCCGGGACGTGAGGACGATGCAGGAGAAGCGATCCGGAGGGGCGATTTTAGGCTGGAGGGCGAGAGGACCTACCAAGCCTCTCGGCCGCTACGACTGGGCGCTCACGGCCCCATCTTACAGAGAGGGAAACTGAGGTCTACAGCCTTGCCTTCTTGCCGGGCCGAGGAAGGTGGAAAGATCCGAGGTCACGCCCTCGGAGGTGAGAACTGTTATTCAGCCCGAGCGTCGATTGAATTGGGGATGTACCCTTCCCATCCCCTTCTCGACAGCTTTGGTGTCTGCGGGTAATTTGGGATTCTCTCCCAACACCCTGTGTGATCGTATCTGAGCTTCACTTTACCTATCGGTAAAAGGAGGCCGTTGGACTTGGTCTTTACAAACGGCCCTTCCACCTGCCTTCGGGAGTTTGAAGTTCCGGTTGCTACTTTTATCCATCAGTTGCGACTTTTACTGATCATTTATCAGTATGATAAGAATAAAAAAAATATTTTTATTCTTCCGTTTAATTGAGGAAACTGAGGTTTAGAAAAGTTGAGTAACGTCTCCGAACTTAAATACTCATGAAGTGGTGGAACCCAGACCGGAAACCAGTCAGGGCTGTATAGAATCGGCCCTTTAAAATTAGTGACCAATGTTACTTATTCTTAGAGACTATTCCCCGTTGACAGTTTATTTATCGGAAAGAATAAAAATTGCTGAGTAGGGGGATGGATCAGGTTGGATCTCTGAAAAGTAAATTAAATTACGGTGAAATCCAGAAATTTTGCATAACTATCTGTCACCTTTTTAACACACCTGACCCAGCACTCGGGTGAGAGGTTGAATTCCGGGTTTCAAGCTTTTTTTTTTTCTTTCCTAGTCTTTTTGACAGTTTGTGGTGTAGGGAAGTGATCAGAAGGAAAATGTTCGCTTCTAATAAAATTTCCCCGACTCCAGTTCTGAAACAGTAGCAATTGAATGGATGCACCGCAACTCCCTCTTTCTCACGACTTGGGCCCTGGCCGTGTGCCCTTTCAACTGGCCCTGAGGATATCTTGACCTCCTTTCAATTGGATAAGTGTAGTTTGTTAGCAATTTAGGAGGAAGGATCTGTTTCACCCTGTGTGATGTGTCCCAGATCTGTGGTGACCAATTTTCGAAATAAAAATGTGTAATCTTGTGTAATCTGACATCAGATCATAATAACTGAATTCAGGACTGGCCTGGAAGATAAAAGTAATCTTGCCCACACCCTTATACTGATGGTTCCCTCTTCCCTTTCTTGAAGTAAACTCCTTTACCCCCTTTAAGCCTTTGCTTAGATTTCACCTCAGTGGCCACTTTTCAATATATACCAGTTTAAATAAATAAACTATTTGTTTTAAAGACCTTTTGCGCTCACAGATTTCTTGATGGTTTTACTTCATATTAAGTTATGATGATCCAGGAGGTGTAATGGAAACTTCCTTGAACAGGGGTCTCAGAACTGCTACAATCCAAGATCTGCAAACTAGCCCCACTCTAAACTTTTTATGTGAACTGAACTATATGTCTATATGATCTGTTTTATTCACCTGTATATAGTTCACAGTCCACAACATATAGTAAATGTTTTATAAGTTTTTGATTGACTTGATTTTACATATAGGTGAGCTCCCAACTCATTTTCTCTTAGTGTAGGTTCTCTTCCATAAAAGCCTTGCTTTTACTTAGAGCTTGTGATCAAGATGGCTTTAGAATTCCAGGCCTCACTCCAATTCGATAAAGTACCTTTACTGGGCTTAATTTTCCCCACCTATAAAATGAGGGATTGAACCTGAACTGTACGGCTCTTTGTTTTGAATTCTCGCTTCTGATATTGCCCTGCTGGTTCTAGGTATTATAATTTCGTTTTCTCTTGCTGACTTTTGTGTCCCCACTTCCAGCTATTTCTACTGCCTGATGCTCAGTATCCTGATTCAACAATACTAACTATGTAATCTTGGGCAAGTCATAAGCCTCTCTGAGCTTTGGTTTTCTCATCTATAAAATAGGGATGATGATAGTATTTATCTCACATGTTGTAAGATGAAAAGATGATTTAAGTAAAACCCTGTCAACTCTGTCTGGCATTTAGCAAGCACATTATAAGTGTTTGTATTGTTAATGAGACTGAAAGCACTTTGTCTAGAGAGAGTCAATCTGGGAAACATTCCAGCCTCTGAACCTGGTTATAACTTCAGCTGTTTGTGACGGCATTTCTACATAATGCACCACCTCCCTCCCACTTTAGGGGATGGCTGCATCCTTTCAGCACTGCCACCCAGAGAACCGCTGGTGAAGACTGCAATTCTGAGGACCCTCCTGATGAACTTGGGCCCTCTCTTGCAGAACGAGCCTTAAAGCTAAAAGCTGTTAAACTGGAGAAGGAAGTCCAGGATTTAACAGTGGGTAGATTTTATATTATCTGTTCATATATTCTGTAACATATATCATATTTTCTATTATCTGTTTATATTATCTATATGCACATCTTTTCTCTGATTTAAATATCCACGTAAAGTTTTTTAAGTTAGTTTTTAAACTGTTTCTTCTAATTAGCTCTTTACCCCTCTTGCTAGATATACTAGGCAAAATAATCTGTACTAGTTCAAAAACATTACTGACTACGGATACTCATCTCTTTTCAGTTCCCTGGTGTCACAGTACTTAGATACCTGATATTTTGGTAGCTTCAAAGGAGGTACAGTGCCTGGCATGTAGTACACACTCAATTAATATTTGTTGAATGAGTGAAGTCATTTATCATTGTATTCTGCCAATCAGACTACCTCTGGCTTACTGTGCCAGTACTAGACTGACAGACTTTGAGAAAGAGAAATAATTAGAGTAATTCCAAAGCAGGACCGCCCAAAAATGGTAAGGGGTTTGGAAAGTGTGTCTTGTGAGAGGAATGAAAGGAACCAGGGATTATAAAAATGAAAGAAGAAAAGACTAAAGAGGCTAAATAATTGGCTTAAATTGATGACATATTTTTAAAACTTACTCGGCTATCCTAGAGTTCAGTTCAACAAAAGAAAGTTGAAGAGTGGCAGTGTTGCCTGAAGGTGAAAAAGAAAGCTTTTTCTCAAGATAATGAGCTTGAAAACAGTTGTTCTGTGTTCAAACTGGCAGCCTAAATGACAGCCTATCAGGGCCGCTATAAAGAGAGATTCCTGCTATGACTGGGAATTTGGAGTAGCTGATCTAAGATTCCTACACAACTCGTGTTGTTGTTGTTGTTGTTTTAATAAAAATCTATACCAAGGGTGAAATTTGTAAAGTAAGCAAAAAGTTTCTTTTCCACCAGTAGGCATTTGTTTTCTTATCATTTTGACTTTGCTTTTGATGCTCAGGTGAGATACCAGAGAGCTATAGCTGATGGTGAAAATATAAGAAGGCGAACCCAGAGATGTGTAGAAGATGCCAAGATATTTGGTGAGAGGTTTATTAATAATAAAAATACCTTTTAGTTTAAGGGCACTTACTAGCAGTTGTGCACACTGAACTTAGCAAAAGACACATCTGGGTCCTTAACCAATCCTGCCCTTCCTCTATCCCCCTAGGCTTTCTGCTCTGCTTATTGGGAATGTTGTCAAGTGAACCATTTGCTAAAGTAATATTTGCCTTTATTTTCACCTGACATTTGTTATTTTATTTTTCAAGCATGTACAGTTAACATTCTAGTGCCTATACAGGCAATTCGGTTTAACTCATTAATGAACAAGTGAATCATTAAGATGTTCAGAAGAGAATCCAAAGAGCAGACACATAGGCAATCATAAATGCTGAGATTTGCTTCACATAAGCAAAATTGGTCCATAACCATAGTTCAATAATCAACTGTATCTCCACCAGACAGTTTTCACAACTATAGACAAAAATCATTTGCATTACTGTCAGTGTTCTACAGCTTGCTGAGTTATAACTCGAAGGTTCAGACCACATGGAATCAGATAACCCTGAAAGCTGTGCTAGATTGAATCTATTTTTTCACTGATGGCATTGAATAATCTTTTTGGTCCATTTCAAAGTCGTTCAGAAATTTTTTCCTAAATGCACCACTTCTTGTTCCAAATCTGTTCACGAAAATGTTAATTGAATAACGGATTCAAGAGTAAAGGGCAAATCTGTGATTACTTGCTCTACTCACAGTTTAATATGGAGCATTATACTTTGACTACACATAGAATGGAGTGCTTGAGGGGCCCTTGGATTGCATCTAGTCCAGTCTCCTCTTATAGGCAAGCTAGAAAAAGTTATTTGACAACAGGTGTAGATATGAATCCATTGATTCCTGATCCCTAATCTATTATTCTTTCCCTTATATCACACTCCTTCCTGTTCTCTGGATTTTATCCGCTATTTGTACAGGGGATTCACTTCATTCCTGTCCTGTCCAACCCTAGTCCTTTGGCTTAGCCTTCTGCTTTTCGTTCAGTGCTGTAGATACCATGTTTCAAGACTTTGAGTAAATTCTAACCCCCAAATTGTATTCCTGAATAGCTAAATACTGACCCCCCAATTGTGTTCCTGATATTTCATCCAAGTTTTAGTCTCATATTTCCAGCTATCAGGGCTCAGTGGCCAAGCCTGCCACCTGTTAGTCCATAAATACAGTTCTGAATTTCATCAGAAAAAATTTGTGGAAATTTATTTTCTCTTTTGTTAAATAATCACCTACATAAGATGCTTGATTTTGCCTCTTGTCCCACAAAACGTAAAATACGTACTATATGGCCCTTTAGAGAAAAAGTCTGCTGACCTCTAACCACAGGGAATTTTTGTAGCAAATAGAACAATTGTGATAAGGGGAAGACTTCCTGCCTGCTTGCGGGGAGCAGGGTGAGTTGGCTTACCACAAGTCAAGCTTCGATGCTTTAGGAACTGGCTTATGTCAGTTTCCTCAAGAATTAATAAGGTTCTCAGGAACAAATACATATTATATAAACTCAAAAGAATTTGGTAATCTAATTTGTTAATTTATAGAGAAAAATGTGTCAAGCAAAACATGAAGATTGCTCAGTGAGCATGGAAGTAGAAAAAAAGAAGAAAGCTTTCATTGTCATTAAATTAACATACAGCATAGCATGACGACTATCCTCCTTCCAGGGACAGTCTTGTCTCCGTAACCCATTTTCTCTTAAACAGGTCACAGAGATCCCTTTTTTCCCTCTAAGAAATGTTGCGGACACCAACCATCTATTGAAGTAACACAGTAATAGGAATAGGATCAGAGACTGAACCCCTCACTGTACAGACAAGAGAACCTAGGCTTCTGTTTACCCAAATTCATACAGCTTTACTGACTAGAAGCCAGAACTTTTTGTACCATGGCAGTGTACAAATCAGTCCAGCAGCTTACAGCTTTCAAATTCAATTTGAGTATTTGTCTTCCTTTGTATAGCCAGGGAAAGCCTTTGATGTCCCTGATTGATCTTTATCAGACAGTCTTTCCTCTTGGATGGAATTCCAAATTTTATCAGTATACTTTTCAAGGCTTTAGCTAATCTCTTCTACCTTTTCAGCTGATGTCATTAACAGCCATTAATATATATGGCTCCCATCCCTCATAGTGATGGGAGAGGTATCTTGTGGAACTCACCAAGTCTAGTTCTCTGAAAAGGCCTGCTGCTTTCACTCTTTCCTCTCCATTGCCTCCTTTCCTACTCCAGGCCATATTATACCAAGATTACTTCAGTCAGCTCTCTTCCATTTCTTATGATATCTTTTCTTCTCACCCATCTGTGATGCCCCCAGCACCCCACATAAATTGTGTATGTTACTAGACAATTTGACTCCTCTTCCACTTGTTTTGCTCAAGAAGCTATAATGGATTTCTATTACCCAGAAGTTAAAGGTAGAATTTTTGCCTCTCTGTCAGTCATTCCTTCCCATCCAGGCAGTACATACCTGGGAAATCTCTCCTCTGTCATCATCTCTTTTATTGGCTGCCTGCTTTGACACAGGGCCTTAAACCTGTCACTGGACCAAAGCTAGATCAACAAAGTCCTTCGCCCCTCACCAGCTCCTACCAGGGCCTTTGTGTTACCATAGGTATCTGTGATGATGATGTTCCTTATCATTTCTGTAAGAAGAATGAAGAATGCAGCATTGGGAGTAATGAGATTTCTCAACAACTGAGTTCACTTTTATAAAGTTTATGTGACTCTAAAAAGATTAGACAAGCTTGGTGGCCTGTCTTCAGCAAGTGTATATAACTTCATAGTAGGCATTAAGAGACTTACCTCATCTGTGGAGTATATTTTTTTCCTGTTCCTATTTAGCTAATCCTCAAGAATAAACCACTCTTTGACTCCTCCTTAGCACAGTCTTGTCTACTATTCTTTTATTATTCCCCCATCAATGAAATACTAGTGTCTTGTTCCTATTGAGAATGTATGCCTTTCCACAAATGAGACAGTCGGGAATTTTCAAAATATTCATAACTTAGTACTAAAGGTGAATAGCAACAAACATACAAGAAGCATATAAGTCAAGTTTTTAAAGGACAGGTTTCTGAACCTTTTGTATATAGTCTCACCTAGTTCTTGGGTTCTAACCATCTTCCCCGTTTCCCAGAATACTTCCTAGTCATATGCCTTCCAAGAGAAATGCTGGCTCATCAGTAGGGTTTCAGGGGTAATCATTGGTGATGATCCCTGAATCCTTTGTGGCAATCTTTGCATTTCCTGGGGTACCTAGTATACCAGCCAGCTCTCTGAGCCTTCCCCAAACTGCACCCTCAAGAGCAGAGGGGTTTCCTCACAAACAGTAAGAGTATTTGGTTTCTCTGTAGGAATTCAGAGTTTCTGTAAGGATTTGGTGGAGGTGGCAGACATTTTGGAGAAGACTACAGAGTGTATTTCTGAAGAAACAGAGCCTGGAGACCAGAAGCTCACTCTGGAGAAGATCTTCCGAGGCTTGTCACTTTTAGAAACAAAGCTGAAAAGCGTGTTTGCCAAACATGGCCTGGAGAAGATGACACCCATTGGTGACAAATATGACCCTCATGAGCATGAACTCATCTGTCATGTGCCGGCTGGTGTTGGGGTGCAGCCTGGCACTGTGGCATTAGTAAGGCAGGATGGCTACAAGCTTCATGGCCGCACCATTAGACTTGCCCAGGTGGAAGTGGCAGTGGAGTCTCAGAGAAGACTATGAATGGGCCCAGAGGAACTGAACGTTCTCCCGGAGTGCAGTCACCTGTGATTCCTTTATTTATTAAACTAGGTTTGTATTGTACATGAGGTACTTCATGTGATCTGTTTTGGATTTAGTCATATTGGCTTTATTTCTAAGATACTCTTTTGATTTAATGTGACCTGTTTGGTCTCATCAGAAGTCTTGCCATTGGGCATTTGGACAATGTGACAAGTGTTCCTGTGGCCTTATCAAAATACGTTTAAGAAAATTATTTTTAAATTGGTACTCTGATGACTTTCAATCCAAAATTTTTTTTAAAGGTGGAAATGAGTATATGTTTATGTATTTTCAACTAAATGTTCCTTACTAATGGTCCCTATAAAAGGAATTATATAGAATCTTGTATTTGTGGGAAAAGGAGATGGTAGGGATTGGTTTAACATTTGGGTGCTAATGATAAAGCTTTATAGTTGTATGAATTTAAATCATTTCGGTTGATTTTTATGCACGTAGATTTTCAGGACTTCCCGTTTTTATTTTATTTTTCTTTTAGCCATCTTTTGTCCTTGTAGTTCCTGCCAGATAGACTTCATATTCACACTCATTGTCCCTTTTCAAATCCCATTTACAAGGCTAATGGCCCAGGCAAGACTTGGAAGGCAGAGACTGGCAAGAAATCAAGATACCAGGTCCCTTTCAAGCAAGTATGGCCAAGAAACCTTGTGCTTTCTTTGTTGAGTTCTCTTCAATTTATTTTCAGCCTCCTCCCTAGGTATATAATCATTTCAGGGAAATTGAGGCAGCACCAACAGCTAAAGACCTAAATTGGTCTATATAGGTAATTTACCCACAACTTCTCTTTCCACCAGCCCTTAAATCTTCTGCCACTTTGTCAGATTTACCTTATGATCCTTTATTAGATTACGTGGGGAGGTGGTCAGGACAAAAAAATGTTAGGTTCCCATGATTCCTCATTAGTTATGCTAGGTTTGGGGTGTTTTTTTTGGGGGGGGTGGGGTACTCACAATTCACTACCTCTCTTACATTGACAAGCATTATTTCCTAGTTTTTGTGTCTGTCTTATGTCACATGTGTAAACATCTAGCTCCCCTTTTATGTACTGACCTCCTAGAGTTAATGAGCCTATGTGTATATTTTTTATTTCAGTCTTGCTTATAGATAGTGTTCTGTAAAAAATTTATTCAATAAATGAGTTAGTGAAAGAATGAGATATATATATAGATAGATATCTATATATCTATATATATATCAATTGGACATTAGAAAGGAGGTCATATGGTTATTTTAGTGTTAGAAGCAGCCTTCATGGTGATCTAATCTCACCCCTTCAGCTTCTTCTGAAGTATGAAAACATAGTCCTTTTAGGACTAGACTCAAAGAAAAAAAAAATCTCTAAAACTAGTAAACTAAATTTTAGTGAGAACTTAAGAAACAACTAGATATTAACTTCAGTCATTTAAGATTCAACAGTTCTGTAAGAAACATGCAAATATGTCCCCAGCAGAGAATTAAATGTTGTTAGGTGTCCAGATTGCCCAGGTTTAGGTTTAAGTTACTTACACATAAAATAAATCCATTCCTACTAGAACTCTATGACCCCATTCTGTGGGGTGGTGAAAGTTATCCTCTTAGACATCATAGATAGTTCTAGCATACTACACAAGCATGTATCAACAAAGCATCCCCCAATGGGTCCTACCACCTCCACCAGATTTAGACACTTAAACAAATACATGCTTCTAAGATGCAAGCAAAAGACTGTTGGTGAGATTTTAAAACCAGAACCTCTTTTGTCATTCCACTAAGTACATACTGTAAATATAATGAGCAGTCAGATTTCACAATAGGAATTTGTCTTTTTTTGCCTTCATTCCTTTGAGATTAACAAATAGTGACGACAAGAAAATGAGCCAATTATGATTTCCTTTGTGTTCTTGGATCACTAGCTATCATTACCAGTGAATTAGAATAACCATAATTTTAGGTGTGGAATGTTCTGATTACTTGAAGAGTTTTTATTCCTTGCAACCTCCTGTGTTAGCAAGTAGACTGAGAATAATTTTAGATTCTTCTACTATTCAGTAGTTTTGCAGACTTAAAAGTATAAATTTAGAAGATGGAGCTATAACAGTGAGAATCTCAAAATGCTGAAGGGCTTTCACGAGCCAGTGCAGCATAATAGAGCGTAGTAGGCTTAGTAGGCATCAACTTGAACATAATTCCCAGCCTAGTCACTTCACTCTTCTGAGCCTGCTTCCACGTTTGTAAAATGGTTATAATTCTCAAAATATTGTGAGGATTAAGCGAAATGTGCAAATTGCCTATTACAGTAGGCCCTCAAATATTTATTTTTATTGCCTTTTATTATACACATTGTTTTTCGTATGTTTTTATAGTTGCCTAAAGTCTAGGGGAAGGGAAAGACTGGTTAAGTGGTGCTTGACTATAAAAAAAAATGGTAAGCTAATCAACCACAGTGAACTTATTTTCCTTTTAGCTTCTGTTTTTTGTGTTTGTCTGTTTTAGCCATAACAAGGAAATCTACATTTTTAGACTGGAGAAATAAAATTGTTTCAGTGCCCTTAATTGTTTTCATCTTGATGGTAAAGTAAAAAGACGTCATTGGCTTGCCGATGATATGTGTAAGGAAGCTTTGACTCATTTGAAGAGGGATCTTGATGCTTTAGTACGCGGATTTTACGAATCTTTTGTGGATTTTCCTCACTGCCATAAAGGAATTATTCAGTTTGATACTGATAAAAGCTTGTGGTGCTCTTTCATGGCAAAGGATTTAATAAGTGAAGAAGGGTTCTTAAACACTAAAGCAAAATCAAATAAGGAAGGCTAAGGATGAAATATAATCTTCAGAAACAACTTTAATAAAACCTTAATTGAAATAACTGTGTTTCACGTGTTTAGTGTCTTTGTCTGCCAGATTCATATTGTGTATTGACGTGGTCACTTCACTAATTGCTGACCCACCTTATTGACACTCAGTGGAGGTACCAGCAGCCCAGCCAAGTGGATGCAGTGTGTGCATTCCACACCTTGCCTTGGTGTTGAAGTCTTGTCTGTTCTTCTGCCTCCTTGACTTGCTTCCTTCTGATTTCTATGTATTTTTTAGATCTGGACTCCTGTTTCTGCCTTCCTCTCTGGCACTGCCTTTTCTTGTGCTCGCTTCTTGGTTCTAATTGTCTTACCTGCTTTAATCATTTTCACTTGAACTGCAGGACTTCTGACCATCCTCTCAACCAGATTACTGGCATGTGGCTTACTGCTTCCATAAGCCCTTCCCAACCTTTGCCTGGCTTTTCCTTTACCTCTGCTTCTCCACTGGCTTCCACATACCCAGCCTCCTGGCTAAGTGCCCCTCTTTGGAACCAGCCTTTCCTGTAGTTTTGGCCTTGCATTTTCATCATTCTTCCAGTCTTGTCTGCATACCCTGGCTCCATAATCCATTGTTCCTCATACTCGCAGTGCTAGCTTGTAAGTATATTCTTATTCCTGTCCACTCAGACTTTGTCCACATTCTCAAATTCACTGGAGGTTTTCAAACACGACTCCAAAATCTCCTTGAATCTGGACCAATAGAATATAGGGAAGTGACACTGCTGGTTTCTGACCCAAACCTTCCTGTCTCTGGATGCTCACTCTTGATACAGCCACCAAACCAAAGAGTGAGCTCAAGTAGCCTGTGGAGTGGAACTGAGGGCCATGGCTGAGCTTTCAACTGACAGCCAGCAGCATCCTGCCAGCCACCTCAGTGAGCCACTTTGAAAGTGGACTCTCCAGTCCCCAGTGGAGCAGCCCCACCTGACATAACATGGAACACAGATGAGCTGATCTCACTGATCCCTGCCCAAAGTGCAGATTTATGGGCAAAATAAATGATTGTTACTTTTAACCACTAAGTTTTGGGGTGGTTTGTTATGCAGCAATAAATAACTGATTGAGTCACCCAGCCTCACTCCCAGTCAAACTACTAGTTTTGCACCTCGGCCACCAGAATTATGCTTCCTTGCTTTTCCTCTTAAACAGCCTTTTTGAACTTGTCCTACAACTTTGATACACATCATCGATGTGTTGTAGGATTGGAAGAACTTCCTAACAGAAGAAAATACAGCTCTAGAATCTAGAGTTACCGAAGACCCTAAAATTAAAAGCAAAGTAGAGTCAAGTTGAGTTTTAAAGTTAATATGATTTTACCCAATTAAAATACTGCAAGAATTATATTGTTAGCACATAAGAGAACATGGCACAAAGTGATGGTGAATGCTTGTTTTAAAAGATAATTTAAGGGAATACCTTGAGTCTGGAAATGAACTTAAAAGGTTTTCCATTCTAACACAAATATTGCCAAAAAGTTTTTCTTTTTAATATGAGAAATGCATGTTTATTCATCTACTGCTTTACTAGTAATCTAGATTGGCCCTGTTAAGACTCACAGAGCTGGTTGGAAACTCAGATCTATGCCCTTTTACTATTCTCCGAGTCCCTTCCATTTCTTCTGAGCCATAATCTGACTGAATAAACATGAATTTTCCTTATTTTATCCTGAAACTCATCCCCAATTTTATTTTCTGCTAGAGGAAATCTGTCCTTCATAGTGTGGTAAACTAGCCACAGTGAGCTGCTCTTGTTTTCTGAGAGGGTGAAAATGGGAGCTTATCCCTTCCTTCCTACCTTTCCTCCCCTATGAAAGGAGAGTGGATGAAACTCTTACCTTTTGTTTTTAAGTAGAAGGCAGAGACATAAACTGTATGTCAGAACTGCAAATACACGTAGTAACTAACAGCAGTCTTGAAAGCATCTGGCCTTGTTTCAGCATACGCTGAAACAAGTAGCGTCTAGCCATCCCGACTGCATGACTGGTCAGCAATTTCCAGCACTTGCAGACACTGCCAAGTGATTTCACATCCCCTATCTCACGTGATTGCCACAACCACCTAGAAAGGCAGAGCAGGGAAACAGAACGAGACACAGACAAGGCACGCTACAGAGCCACTAACGCTCAGAGGTTGGATTGGAACCGAGATCGTCAAAGCTTCAATTCTTTCCCTGCCGTCAATCCCCCCGGAGCTGGGCCCTGGTCCTGAAGCCGAGCGCTCGAAACGCGCACACCTGCGCCGGAGCAGGACGAGCCAGCCAATGAGGAAACCGAATCCAGGAGGCGGGACGGAGAAGCTGCCAATGACAGAGCCTGGCCCCAGAGAGATGCGGCTAATGAGGGCCTCCTGCCGGAGAGGGAAGGCTGATTGTCCAATGAGAGGCTGCGACCAGCGAGGCTGGAAGGCGGAACAGCCAGTGAGGCGCCGGGCTGGGGCGGAGAGCCCAGCGCCAACCCGCGACTGCCCGAGTACCAGCGTGCTGCCCCAGTCGCTGCCCGCCATGGCCCGCGCTGCCCGGCTCTTGGCCTCGCTGGCCGCCCTCCTCGCCGCTGCCGCTACAGGCGATGCCCGGCCCAGCAAAATCGGTGCGGGAAGGACCGGGTGGGGTGCTGATCTGGGGACGGCTGCGAGGGAAAAGGGTTGTGAGCCGGGAGTCTCTGGATGGGGGAAGGGGAAGGCAGCCGGGCGAGGGAGGGGTCCTCGGGAGAGGAGCTGGGTGGAGAAGAGCCGAGGCACTGCGACTGGGCGAGGAAGGGGACCGCAGTAGGCAAGGTGCTGATGGCGTGGGCTTGTGTCCAGGGCTACCTGGAGCGGAAAAGAGGCTTGGGGCAGGACTGGTCACCGATCTTACCGGAAGGTCCAGGGTCACTGAGCATCTGCCGTGGATCTGGCTCTTTGCCAGGTGCCCCCAGGACAGAGATTCTGGCCTCTCTGGTTGACGTCATCACACAGGTTTATTGAGGGTCGTCTATGTAGCAGGCACAGTGCTCCACAGTTCTGTGTGGAGAAGAGACTGCACAATACAAGGAAGTTAGTGCTAGGGCTGAGAAAGCACTGTGAATTCAGAGGAGGGGCGCTTCACCCCAGTCTTTGTGGGCTCTGGGAGGTCTTCCTAGAAGTAACATCTAAGCCAAAACCTCATGGAGGGTAGGAGGCAGTTCTAGGGGAGACAGAACCCATGGTAAGTCCTCTGGGGATAGATTTGCTGAATGACAAAGTGGGGAATTTTCAACAGCAGTCTTCTTACTTATTTGCTTTCTTTTGAAATTTTCAAACATAGACCAAAGTTGAAAGAATTGTACAGTGATCACCTGTATACCCAGCATCTAGATTCTGCCATTAAGAAACTGCTACTATATTTGCTTTATCACATACCTATCACATGTGCATTAATCCATGTTACATTTTAATGCATTTCAAAATAAATTGCAGACATCATGACATTTTGCTAAATACTTCATCATGTATATAATTGACTAGAATTCCATATTTGTTTACACTTTTTACCTCTTAACATTTGTCATTTTAACTCTACGTGAATCAAAGTTTTTCAAGTCCCTCGTATATAAAATTCCCATAGGAAGAGATGCTGGGCTTCTGGTGTGAAGGAGAAGGAGTCCCTAATCCACTAGGCTGCCCTCTGTGCGCTCTAGGTGGCAGGGAGGGATGCCCCATGGGAGCACCACGGACTTAATAGGGCCAGTGCAGTGCTAAGGTTTGGATTACCAAACCACAGCTCAGGCCATAAAGGGTTAAGACAGGCTGAAGCATGCCAGAAATCAGTTTGAGACTGAACATTTAGGGTTTTCAGAGGAAAGAGAAGCCTGAGAGCTGGAGTGGCCAGAGAAGGCCTAATGGAGGAGGTGGATTTGGAGCCGGAAGAATTAGGCAGGCAATGTCTTGAGATGCAGGGCCTCTCTCATCTCTTGGGAAAGGGCAGCAGAGCAGGACATTTCTCACTGAACAGTGAAGAAGGGGCAGGGCCTCCTCACAGCTCTACCATTTCTGGCAACGCAGAACTTGCTGCCTTCCTCATTCCAGCCAGCCCTACCCACCTCACCCCAGGCATCATCAAGGCAGGCTACGTGGCAATGCCATGCTGTCTTGTAGCTTTCCTGATTGTCCTCAGCCCTCTGACAAGAGCGTCTGTCTGTCCGTGGTGGTTTGGACTCTACCCACAATGGGAACGAGGAGCTTCCTGTTAAGATGGCTTAATCCTCAGGCTGCTGCATGATCAAATCTGAACACCTCGGTGTGGCACTGGACCCTTTTTCTTTTAATTTTATTTATTTATTTATTTATTTTTGGCTGTGTTGGGTCTTCATTGCTGTGCACGGGCTTTCTCTAGTTGCAGCGAGCGGGGGCTACTCTTTGTTGCTGTGCGCGGGCTTCTCATTTCTGTGGCTTCTCTTGTTGTGGAGCACAGGCTCTAGGCGTGCGGGCTTCAGCAGTTGTGGCTCGTGGGCTTCAGTAGTTGTGGCAGATGGGCTCTAGAGCACAGGCTCAGTAGTTGTGGCGCACAGGCTTAGTTGCTCCGCGGCATGTGGGATCTTCCCGGACCAGGGCTCGAACCCGTGTCCCCTGCATTGGCAGGCGGATTCTTAACCACGGCGCCACCAGGGAAGCCCACATTGGACCCTTTAAACTCCCCCGTAGTTCCACATGTGACCATGCTGTTCTCTCTGCAGAGAATGTGTTTCTGCTCACTGGCAAAGCCTATTGTGCTCCAGGGTCGTTGCTTCCCTGTGAAGCCTGGGGCCCACACCCTCAGGCAGAATTCACTGCTTCCTCAGGATTCTCTGGAATCCTGCTGTTGCACTTGGTCACACGTTGTCATTGCTAATAGTGCATGAGTCTGTCCACCCGCTCCCCGCCTATGCTCAGGGGGACAGGAGCTCTCCCTGTTTGATTCATCCTATGTCCAGCACATCTTACCACAGACCAGAGAGTGGGTGTCAGTTTGTGGGTGTTGAATGAGCTGACTCTCAATGAGGTGAGGTCTTCTGCTTCCCTGTAGTCCTTGGGCAGCTTCCAGGCCTTGTGATAGCAGTTTCTCTGGGGGGGGGGGGGAGGGTAATTTGGGGCTTGGTCGAAAATGGAAGTGGTAGGGAGCACATTGGTTTAAAACGTTAAGGGCATTCTTGGAAGTGGCTTTGTAAACACTGAGAAGAAGGAAGTAGTTTGTTCTTTCAAGATGCAACAAATAGTGAGCTCTACTGCCTGCCAGGATCTGGGGACATAGGGACCTGCCCTCAGACCTTAACAGATCATTTGAGTATAGTGTGCCATGGACTAGGCCAGGGTAAGGAGAGTGCTGTGGGACTATGCAGGAGGGACACTTGTCTGAGGCGGGTCAGGCAAGCCAGCTAAAAACTACATATAAGGGCCACAGAGGTCAGTGAGGCAAAGGGTGACAGAGCATTTCTGACAAAGGACGCAGTGAGGGCAAAGGCACAGACATGAGAGAGCAAAGTCCCATGCTCCACAGCAAAAGAAGTCAAGACAGACAAGAAGGTGGAGTGTTGCAAGGGTGAGGCAGGGAATGGAATAAGTAAATGGAGCCCAGATCATAAAGAACCGTGTATTTTTGCCTTCTTGACAGGAGCCTGTGGTCTTAGGGACCAACATGGGTCTAGTAAGGACAAATCACACCAGCTTTATCTCATTCTCTTTTTGAGTAGGTTACAAGACTGTCAGATGAGACGAAAGCTGTGTCTTAGATATGTGGTGGGCAAAAATTGTGGGCAGCATGGCCATCCATTTCAGTAGTTTCATACCTGCTTTACTGTCCTCTCAGTGCTATGGAATGATTACTATCTGTTTGGTCAGTGGTTCCTAGCAGCACCTCAGAGCCCTGTCCAATGAAACGCTTTTCTCAGTGACTTGGATGAGACTATTGATGGTATATGAACCAAGTTTGCAACTAACAGGAAGGCAGGAGGCTGCAGATTTCCTTTTTGAGATGTTAAAAGCCTATGAGATGCAAATACCTGGGAACCACCGGCCCAGGAGGCTGAGAAGGCGTGACCCGCAGTCTCACGCCCATGCTCTGTCTCTCCCCACGCCTGCCTCCCGGGCCTGCTGACAGCCGTGGTTGGAGCCGGAATTGGGGGCTCTGCCGTGGCCCATTTCCTCCAACAGCACTTCGGCCCCCGGGTGCAGATCGACGTGTTTGAGAAGGGGACCGTGGGCGGCCGCCTGGCCACCATCTCGGTCAACAAGCAGCACTACGAGAGCGGCGCCGCCTCCTTCCACTCCCTGAGCCTCCACATGCAGGGCTTCGTCAAGCAGCTGGGTGAGTGCGCCGTCCTGGGGCTGGCGGCAGCCCTCGGGCCCTTCCCAGATTACCCTGGTGGTCAAGGCCGAAAGGTCATATAGCCCAATCTCCTCGTTTTACAGATGGAGCAGCTGAGACCAGAGAGGGGAAGGAACTTGCCTGAGGTTACACAGTGAGTTAGTTGCAGAGCCGGGATTAGAACTCAGGTTTGACCTCTCCCCCAGGCCAGTTTCTTTCCCTTTCAATTTGCTGCTTCTCAATAATCATAATCATAATGGCTTCCACATGGTGTATGCTTGCCAAGTACCTGGCATCCTTCTAGGTGATACATAGGCATTACCTCCAATCCTCCCTACCAGCCTGCAAGATGGGTATTGTATCTCCTCCCAAGGAAACTGAGGCTCAGAAAGCATATACACCTCGGCTAAGTCTCTGCAGCTAATAAGTGAGAGAACTGAGATTCAACCGCAGCAGCATCTGTCAAAACCACAAATACGGGGCTTCCCTGGTGGCGCAGTGGTTAAGAATCCACCTGCCAGTGCAGGGGACACGGGTTCGATCCCTGGTCCGGGAAGATCCCACATGCCACGGAGCAACTAAGCCCGTGTGCCACAACTACTGAGCCTGTGCTCTAGAGCCCACGAGCCACAACTAGTGGAGCCTGTGTGCCTAGAGCCCGTGCTCCGCCACAAGAGAAGCCACCGCAATGAGAAGCCTGCACACCGCAACGAAGAGTAGCCTCCACTCGCTGCAACTAGAGAAAAGCCCACGCGCCGCAACTAGAGAAGGCCCACGCACAGCAACAAAGACCCAGCTCAGCCAAAACTAAATTAATTAATTAAGTTAAAAAAAAAATACATATACGGTTGGATGCAGAAATTCCATTTCTCAGAAGTGATCCTGTAGGTGTACCCGCAGATGTTCAGAGTGGCAGGCACACGAGGTTGTTCATTATAGCATTGTAATAGCAAAAAGTTGAAAATATCCCACCCACCCACCCACTGGGATCTGAGATTAAACAAAGTATTGTTTAAGTACACAGCCGACTGTTCAGCAGCCAGAGTGAGGAAGTCCTGTAGGCCCACGTATAGAACAGTCTCCAAGATACATATGTCAATAAGGTGCAGACCAGTGTATATAGTATGTGGGGGTGAGGGGAGGGATAACTCAGAGATATGTACACATTTATAAGTGTTTGCACAAAATATCTCTAGAAGGATGCTGCAGGAATATACTTACTGGTTGCCTCTGGGTAGGGGAACTTCGTGGCTTTGGGACAGGAATAGGAGGGAAAGAAAGAAAAACCCGTGACTTAGGGCAGGTCCTCTAATCGCTCAGCCTCACTTTCCACATCTTTACCTGGGGTTGCTAACACCTGTTCTGCCTCTCCCGAGGCTGTGAGAAGATGAAGTGAGATACGAAGACCCAGTGCTCTGTAAGTTGTAGAGTGCAGGCAGTTGCCAGGAGCTGTGATTCCTTCCATGTGGCCTTGGTGCCCAGGGCTGCCATCTCAGAGCAGGCCCTGTTGGCTGTCAGCCCCTGCATGGTCCAGGATGACGTCTGAATTTCCCTCACTCGTGGCTGAGTGGATCCCTGTTGGAAAAAAATATAAAATGGTACATTAGTTTAATTTTCATTTCTTTGTTGACTAGCCAGGCCAGATATCTCCCCAGTGTATTGTGTACTGTTCTTAGACAAGCAGCACAGATGCACAAACCATAGTGTTCATATTCCCTTTGATGGAGCCGATCCATGTGCATCCTTCAGGACGGCCCCTGAATCTAAGCCTCAGGAATCGCTAGGTTCCCCCGGGGCGGGGGGTGCTCCGAAGGGGACCTGAGGGCCTCCTCCTTGTCTCCTCAGGGCTGCGGCACCGGCGCGAAGTGGGAGGGAGGAGTGCCATCTTCAACGGGGAGGACTTTGTGCTGGAGGAGACTGACTGGTACCTGCTGAACCTCTTCCGCCTCTGGTGGCACTACGGCATCAGCTTCCTGAGACTGCAGATGTGGGTGGAGGAGGTCATGGAGAAGTTCATGAGGTAGGGCTGGGTGGGGTGTGGGGAGGGCATTCTAGAAGGAGAGAGGAATAGAGGTGCCGCAGGAACCAACATGACTGTACACTGTCCAAAAGGAAAAGGTACTTGCCGGGTGTGAGAATTCCGCCCAGGCTCCGAGCACGCCCGGCGTGGACAAGGTGCTTGCTTAGTGCAGCGGTAGTTGGTCTCTCGCGTTGTCACCCTGGCATCCTCTTTCCCTCAGCTAAAAGCATGGGTTGCAAACTCAGCCACCTTCAAGGGCCCACCTGGGGTATGAATAAGTAAAGCAGTTGGGTGGAAGGGAAGGCTAGGGGGTGAGGGGCCCTGAAGAGCCAGGCCCCCCTCTGAAGGGGCGGCCGCTCTCTGCTCGAGCCACTGGTGGCCATGGGGGAATGCCATCTTCCAGTGTTTCAGAAGAAGCTGGAAATCCAGTTATATGTGAAATCTCCCAGTTTTTCAGTGTGCACAACCAATTCATCTTATAAGGCAAATGAAACATATCTGTCAGCCACAGGCAGCCTGTGGGCCACCATTTACAAACTCTTCTGTCCCCCAGTCCCACCATGAACAAACAGCTTTCTTTACCACCTGTCTCCTCCTTGGGTCCTGGACCCCTCTCCATCAACTCCAAATAACGAGGACAAGTGGGCTGTTGTCACCCTGTCCACCTCTCGTAATCCGCTCACTCACCAGGCGAGTACGCAGCTCTCCCCCACAGTCCTTCCTGAAGGTTCTCCCTGTTTCCTGGCCCAGGTGCAGAGGCTGCAGCATCAGACCCTCAGTCGTGGTCTCTAGGCCTCCTTCCTGGTTGCTGGCGCTTCTCCGCCCTTCCCACTCCTGTAACTATGCTTTTCACGGCCCTTCTTCCTTATATTCTCCGGGTGCCCCCAAAGCCATGTCTTCACTCCTCTTTCCTCTTTCTTATATTTTTCTCCCTTGTCAATTTCATCTAAACCCCCAGGGCCAAGTTCTCCTTTTTGTGGGAGACAGCCTCTACCTGTCGGCCCCCAGTTTCCCCTTAAGTTCCAGACCCACTAACTAATCAGTTTCTAACTGCTTTGTGGATACCCCCATCTGGGTGTCACATCCATAACCAAACTCAACAGGTTGACAGAGCAGCCCAAGCAGAGGCAACTTTTTCAAAGGCCAGCCATCCAAAAGTCCATCAGCAGATTGTTCCAGGCAAATGCCAGCCCCTGAGATGGGGGGAGTTGTGGGAGAACAAGCCATTATCGAGGGGGTGAGTGGGAGGCCTGCTGGACCGAGCCGGACAGCTTTGACATAAGGCAGTTGCCATCGGGTCTGATGTGGTCCTAGAAGCCACTTCGGGCAGAGCCGAAGTTGCTGGAGAGGGGATGTGTCAGTGGGGGCGGGCATAGCCCACTGCTTGGCAGTCCCAGCTGAGTGAGAAGAGGGCTGTGACCTCAGGCAGGGAGTGGCTTGAGAGGTGACATGTTTGTCATTCAGCAGAGCCACGATGTGAAGCCAGGTCTGGTGGGATTCCAGAGTATTTGCCCTTCCCTCTGGGCTGTCCCTCTAAGTGAGACAGGCCGACTACAACCAGCGAATAGGCCATTACCAGCCTCCTCTCCCACCCACTGCATGGAGAGGAGGCGCGGGTCCCTGCTGGGCCCCCCCAGGTGCAGTGACCCAGCAGCAGGTGGCCAGCTGAAAGGCCTTTCTGCACAAGGGCTCTGGCTCCACTTGTCTCCCAGGATCTATAAGTACCAGGCTCACGGTTATGCCTTCTCGGGTGTGGAGGAACTGCTCTACTCGCTGGGGGAATCCGCCTTTGTCAACATGACCCAGCGCTCCGTGGCCGAGTCCCTGCTCCAGGTGGGCGTCACACAGCGCTTTATCGATGATGTCGTCTCCGCTGTCCTGCGGGCCAGCTACGGCCAGTCAGCAGCGATGCCTGCCTTTGCCGGTGAGCCTCCAGCCCTCGGCCTGCCCACCTGCCCTTCCCTGGCCCTCCCTGTAATAACCTCACATTTACCCGGCTCAGTACAGTTGCCTAGCCAACACTGCCCCCTCTGATTCTGGCATCTATCCTCCAAGCTGTCAGGAGATGGTATTCATCCCACTTCACAGATGGTGAAAGGGAGGCTCAGCTCTCAGGTCCTGTGTGTTTTTACCACTCCTGTTTGGATCGGTTTCAGGAGCTGTCCCGTTGAGGCCTCTGGGCCCCTGGGTATTTATCTGTTAGAGCACCGCATCTTCCCAGCTTATTACTGGGGCAGGTGGGCACATGTACCACCCACCATCCTCCAGCACAGGCCACAGATCTGCCCGAGAGTCATCAGGGCATGTCTTCCCCAAGGCATGATGACCATTCTGGGCCTTGAAAGATGCTGTAGGATTTTGCTGGGGTGGTGGAGGGGCAGAGAGCGGCAATCAAGGCTGAGGAGCTACACGGGCACTCAGTGGCCTGCTTGGCTGTGTCCTCCTCTCCCCCTCCTACCATGGAAGGCCCAGGCTCGGTCCTTTGTCCTCTTCTGCTCTCAACTACTTAGCCTCCCTTGGTGAGCTCAGCCAGTTTCAAGACTTTAAATTCCACCCACCTGACTCCCAAATATGACCTCCAGCCCAGACCTCTCTCCAAAAATGCAGGCTCATGTGTCAGCTGCCACCCTTGTGTCTGCACTGGAAGGGCTAATGGGCGTCTCAGACTCAGCATGTCCAAACCTGAGCTTCTGATCTTTCCCCTCGAGCCCCTGCCCCTCCCAGCGTCTGCCCAGCTTGGCTGGTAATTACTCCTTTCCATTGCTCCAGCCAAAACCTTGAATCATTTCTTTCTCTCATATCCTTTATGTCATATGTCAGGAAATCCCATCTGCTCTACCTTCCACGTATACCCAGAATCTGAGAGCTTCCTACTACCGCCTCGTCCTTGGTCTAAGCCACCAACATCCCTCAGCAGGATTACTGCAGCTCTCCTACCATGTGCCCCACCCCCTGGCCCCCCAAGCTCAATGCATCAGCCAGATGATCCTTTTAAAACAAAAGACAGATCCTGACAGGCCTGCATGTAAAACTATAATGGCTCCCACTTACCTTCAAGGAAAACCCAAAGTCCTTCTAGTGGCCTGCAGGGCCCTACATGGTCTAGGCCTCACCACCTCACCACTCCCTCACCCCAAACCAGCCACTCTGGCCTCCCTGCCGTGTCTCCAACGTCCCAGGCGCACTCACACCTTGAGGTTTTTGTGTGGCCAGCCCTCTGCGTGGAGCATTCTTCCCTGAGACACAATCATGGTAAACTCTCGCTCTCCCATGTCTTTGTGAAGATGTTGCCTTTTCATTGAAGCTGCCCCTACCCCTCCTGCCCTGCAGGTATCATCTTCTAGCAGACTGCTTGATCGACTTATTTGATCTCCTCCCACTAGAAGGCAGGCTTTCCAATGGGAACCTCTGTCTCCTTCGTTTACTGACGTATCCTTACAATAGTGCCGACCATCATAGGCACTCAGCCCATTTTTGCTGAATAAATGAATGAAAAGGTTTATAATGAACAAGCACCTCCCATATGCCCAGGATACTATTCCTCTGGCTCTTGGCACAGCTAGCTCCTTCCCACCCTTCAGGTCCTGCCTCGTTTCACCTCAGCGAGACTACCCTGCTCACTCTGCCGGTATCCTGTATGTATCCTTCAAGATATAATTCACATACCACACAGTTCACCCATTTAAAGTGTAGGATTCAGTGGCTTTCAGTATATTCACAGAGTTGTGCCTCCATTACCACAATCAATTGTAGAACATTTTCACTGCCCAAAAGAAACCCCACACCTATAGCCATCAGTTCCCCAACATCCCCCAGCCTTCCAGCCCTAGGCAACCACGAATCTGCTCTGTGTTGCTATGGATTTGCTCAATCTGGGCAGTCTGTGTAAGCAGAATCATACAATCTGTGGTCTTTTATAGTGGCTCTTGCACTGAGCCTAATGTTTTTACTTCGCAACATTGTGAATTTTGTTGCAGTTATTTGTGCGTGTCGTCTCTCCGCGCCCAGGGTTGGGAGGAGTCTTGGCCTGGGAGAGAGGCCCCGGTAGGACGGTGCTGGACTCTCCAGCCCACCGCGCAGTGGTTCTGAGAACCCACTGGCTGCCCTCCCTCCCCCTTTGCCCAGGAGCCATGTCGCTAGCCGGGGCCCAAGGCAGCCTGTGGTCTGTGGAGGGAGGCAACAAGCTGGTTTGTTCCGGTCTGCTGAAGCTCACCAAGGCCAACGTGATCCACGCCACGGTCACCACTGTGACCCTGCAGCAAACAGGTGAGTAGACAGAGCAGGGGCCATGGCCACTCCATTCCTAAACAGTGAACACTTCCACCTCCTCTTTCCCTAAAGCCCTGGTTTATGACCTGCTGGGGAGTGGTTCCCAGCACTGCCGAGTGACACCAGAGGGCACTGTTGCCCCGATTCAAATGTCAGAGCCAGAAAGCAGAGACTTGCATTAATCTAGTCCCATTCATTTGACCACTGAGGACTTTGAGCCACAGCCTTGCCCACGTTCCCCCAGCTAGTCAGAGGCAGAGCCAGAGAAAGAGCTCGGGTTTCCTGACTCCAGTCCAGGCTCACCCTGCAGCCACACCAGCACGGAAAGACTGGGACCCAGCAGCTGGAAAGCCCAGCTGCACCCATTGAGGGTCTCGTCCCCTCAGTGCAGGGCCCCAGATGGCAGGTAAGTGGGGAGAAGCTGAGAAAGAAGCGGGCTTTTGTGCTCTCTTCCCTCTCCTAGAGGGGAAACCCTTGTACCATGTCAAGTATGAGAATGAGGTGGGCACAGGCTCTGATTACTACGACATAGTGGTCATCGCCACCCCCCTGCACCTGGACAACAGCAGTACCATCACCTTTGAAGGCTTCGACCCACCCATCGATGTCGTCCAGGGCTCCTTCCAGCCCACCGTCATCTCCTTGGTCCATGGCTACCTCAACTCTTCCTACTTCGGCTTCCCCGACCCTAAGCTTTTCCCCTTTGCCAGCATCCTCACCACAGACTTCCCCAGCTTCTTCTGCGCCCTGGACAACATGTGTCTCGTCAACGTCTCGGCCAGCTTCCGGCGGAAGCAGCCTCAGGAGGCCGCCGTGTGGCGAGTCCGGTCCCCCCAGCCCCTCCTTCGCTCCCAGCTGAAGACCCTCTTTCGCTCCTACTACTCAGTGCAGACGGCCGAGTGGCAGGCCCACCCCGTCCACGGCCCCCGCAGCCCCCTCCCGCGGTTCGTGCTGCACGACCAGCTCTTCCTCCTCAACGCCCTGGAGTGGGCGGCCAGCTCCGTGGAGGTGACGGCAGTGGCTGCCAAGAACGTGGCCCTGCTGGCTTTCAACCGCTGGTACCAGGACCTAGACAAGATTGACCAGAAGGATTTGATGCACAAGGTAAAGACGGAACTGTGAGGGCTCCGGGGAGAGCTGGAAACGTCCAGCCCCCGCTCAAGACGGATCCCCCCCCCCCCCCCACGCAGCGGCCAAGGTTTTACAAGCCACACTCACCCACAGAGCCCTTCTCTGACCCCTCGTGTGTGGAGGGTCTTTTCTCTCCATTGTGGGTCCTGGTGACCAACTCTCTGCCTCTCCATCTTAAGGATTTTCACAGTGTTGCTTCTTTTGAAGGGGGAGAGTAAGAGCGGGGGAAGGACATTCAAGCCAATGTATTCATTTATTTATTTTTTCTAAGAAGAAATAAAAATCCATCTTAAGCTGCTTCTGATTTGGTTTTCGAACTAGGAGACAGTGATAACTATGGGAGGGAATATAAGGCAGAGAACTCTGAATCCAATTTCCTTATTGTTTTCCCCTGCCTACTCCCAACATGTACCTGAGGCAACACTTACAATGAAACATATGTAACCAGATGGTTACAAATAGAGGGAAGATGAGAAAACATGAGACAGGATTAAAGCTCCTACTTAACTGTAGGCTTGCTAGATGCAAGGTACCTAGTTAAGAACTTAATAGACACCATCCAAGCCTCTAGAAAACACTGCATATTGGAGGAGATGACTGTGGTAGGATACGAGGAAGAAACGGTTACCCCAGCAGAGCTGGCAGTATAGCTCCGAGCTTCCTGGTAACCAGTGGGAAAAGGGAAACATAGCAGGCCAAAGGAAGAGGAAAGCTTTTCCTTGGCACCTGGAAGAAGTGACCATTCTGTCCCTTAAGCAAGAGTTGAGGAGTAATACCGTGGATCTGTCTTATAAGAAAACAAGTTCCCAGCTGGTGGAGGGCAGTCCTGCCTCACCCGCAAGCACTCACCCCAGAAGAGGAAGGGGAGAAAAGAAGGTGCTGAGATGGAGTTCTTCGGAGGTTGGATGCCCAAGTCGCATCCAGACCTGCTAAATCTGGCTCGGGGGAGGGCCCAGATCCCCAGGATGACACGACACTGCCAAATGACATTGACATTGTGAACTCCCAGCAGGAACAGCCCCAGCAGGCATCCAGCTAACTTCCCTCCTTTGGTAGGGATGGAGATAAAAAGTCCAAAGTGAGGAAAGAATTTGCCCAGAGTCTCTGGATGAGTTCATAGAACGGAGCTTAAATCTTGAATGTCTCAAAAATTAATTGAATTCCGTATGGGGCAAAATACCCTTCAAGGAGGCAGAGGCCCAAACTGCCTCTGAAGTTGTTTTTACTATGCGGAAGTGATGGTAGTAAAAGAGATGGTACCTTTGAAGTGCAAGTAGTGTGCACTCATTGGTCACAGGAAATATGAGGCTGACACATCAGTAAGAATGCTTTTGGTTGCAGTAGTAGAAAACCAAATTCAAACTAGCTTAAGCAATAAAAGGGTCTTATTGGTTATCATAAAACTCCAGGCACAGGGCAGGCATCGAGCACTGTGGAATGCCAGCGTGGCCTTCACTTCTCTCATGGTCAGAGATGGCCATCAGAGGGTCTTCTCCCATGGCCCCTGAAGCAAAGTCTGGGCTCTGGGCCAAACTGGGCCCCTACTGAACCAATTCCTGTGGCCAAGTGAATGCCACATGCTGATTGGCTTAGGATTCAGCTACTGCACCAGTGCCTGGGACACAGGCGATAAGATTAAACCGATTGGCTTAGAACAGTCAAGTCTCACCCCCGGGGCAGAGGTGGTCTCCAAACTCTAAGATCAGAGGGGTAGAAAGGGTGTTGGAGAGCAGTACACTGACAACCAGATTCAGGAGGGGGCTGTGCCCTCCCCTTCCTCTCAGGTCCAATGAAATCAGTATGTAATGACTTCTTACAGTATGTCACGGCCTGTGTTTGAAATAAAGATGCTATGGGCTGTCATGCTGTAACCGATGATCGCTGGTATTGGGCCAGAGGACCAAGGCCAGTACCAGACTTGTCCCTAATAACACCCGTCCCTCGCATCCCTAAGGATGTGTGCACAGAAGAGGCAAACCAGGGCAGATACACTTGATCCTCAGCCTGGCTGCAGTGGAGCTGGCTGGTCCTTCAGAAACTTCCTTTATCTGGGTAGGCAGGCCTGAACAGCTCAGACCAAAAGCAGGCCAAAATGCCTACGCTGCCTGCTTCCACAAGTCCAAACCTGAGAGCTGGATCCCACCGCCTCTCTGCCTACAAGGAAAGGCCAGAGATTCCTGAAGGCATCAGAAGGGAGCATGGGAACCAGCAGGAAGCCTTGGCACCAGGGCCACCCTAGCCTTCTCAGGCCAGGAAAGAAGCCCCCAAGGGCCCACAGCTCTCTGGGAGAAGACAGAGCACTTGCAAAGACAGAGAGAGCTCTATGATCTGCCAAACAAAACAGGAAAGAGACCACACCACCTCAGTAGTCCCGGGTGCAACACAGTAGACTTTTAACGCTTCACCCCTAGACTCCACACCTAGAGCAGGTGAGCCAAGCAAAATTTCAGCACTTTGTGGGGAGGAGGGCTGTGGAGGGTAGAGTTTGAGGTGGGTGAGGAATAGTGAGGGAGAGAGGAATGCCTTGCTCCTGACCCACCTTTGAAGGAGCCACAGGGAAAGCTAAGGGCAGAGCGTGGGCTCCCTCTAGAGGCTTCTGTGCATGTATGCATTCATTCATTCACCAAGCCCTGCCACCCCTATTTTGCACCGGGCACTTGCTAGGTGTTGCACATGCAACACTGAAGGAGTTAAATGAGGCCTCTGTTCTCACGGAGTAGGAGGTTCTCACCAGACAGTGGAAAACATGAAATCCACTTAGAGCAAATGAGGTTCTGGGGTAGTGTAGACCTGCCTCTCCAAAGGTCCTGAACTCCCTGCTGCTGCCTTTAAACCACGGAACTGGGAAGGGCCAGCTGCCAGCCCAAGCTCACTAGGCCAAGCTCCTAAGTCACAGAATAATAAAACCAGAAAAGACACTGGAGATCCCTAAATCCCACCTGCTCGTTTCACAGATGAGAAAACCGAAGCCCAGAAAGAGGAAAAGGCAAGATCCGCATAAAACTAACGGGCATTTGTTGAGCATCTGTGTGTGTCTGATGCTCTGGTAGGAGGAGGACAGCCAGAACCACCCAGATGAGGAGCTTCCCCACCCGATCCCTATGCCCTGGGCACCCGGGGGGCTCCCAGGCCCTTACCCCACAAAAAGGCCTTGGAGGCCATGGTCCCTTGTGTTCAGCTGAAGTCTTAAGGCCTGGAGAGCAGGCTGCAGGGGCTTCAGAGAAGAGCAACCCCCCAGGGAGGAGAAGCGGCTGCTGAAGGCATCCGCACGCGCTGGCACATGAAGTCTACTTTCCATGTGTCTGGAACCAGGCCGAAGCTTCCTGGGGTAATTTTAACCAGTATCCACTCTAGAACAATACCAAAAAAGGTAAGTTACTTGCCAGCCCAGACAGGCACATACCAAACCACTGCCCTTTCACGAATTAGACCCTGAAAACATTCAGAACTAAAGCTGCTTCAGGCACTGAAGTTAGAGCAGCCAAGCAAAGTATTCCTGTGCTGGCTGTTGGCCCTTACCCTCAGAAAATAGCCGGAGCCCCTCAGCTGTCTTCGGAGAGGGAAGGTATTTTTAGCCCCTAGAACAGCTGACTTAGGATTTGCTGCAGGAGCTAGGAGGGCAGGGGAGGATTGAATTGCAAGGGGCTAATGGGAGAGGGGGTTGGAATTAGCATCCAGGGGTCAGGAGCCAGCAGGGGCTTTAGGGCAAGTCAGTCCACGCTGCCTTTTTGATCAGCAAAGGGTCTTGGTATAAGCCAGTAGTTCTCAAAGCGTGGTCCCCATACCAGCAGCGTCAGCATCACCTGGGAACCACTGCGTTAGAAAGGCGAAGTCTCAGCCCCCCGCCTCCAACCTACTGACTCAGAACCGCTGTGTGTGGGGCCCAGCAATCTGTATTTAAACAAGCCCTTCGGGGGATTCCAGTGCTAGCTATAGTTTGAGAACCACTGATAGAGCAAACCATCTAACCAGATCCCCTTGTGGATAAGGCTGGATGAAAGAATGATCTTCATTAATGTTCTCAACTCTTGAGTGTTTGTTCAAAGCCAGGAGTCTCCAGCCCAGAAAGACATACCCACATGAAAATTTAGGTGCTCACTGGCCCAGGTTAAAAACCCCTGCTCTTTGGCAACCTGAAGGCTCTTCTCTGGATCTAGCTCTGACATGCAGAGAATCTGAGTTGAAAGAGACTATGTACAACATCGACTCTACCCAAAGGAGGAATCCGCTCCACAATACTCTTGAGAGGCTCAGCCTTAGCTGGACCCTTCCAGAGACAGGGAGCTCACCGCTTCTAAAGGGCCTCTTTGCAATGGCCCTTGACTTAACTGGGGAGAATCAACTCTTGTTCATTCCTAGATAGGTTTATACCAACCAAGCTCCAATAACGTGGCTGAAATATAGGCTTATAAACCCAAATTAAAGAAAGTAACTGTCCTAAATGGTAGACATGAAATGCAATATTTTTGTAATAACCCATCTCAGCGCTGGAGAACACTGGGTGATGGAAAAATCCTCCTTCACATTGATCGAAATCTACCTCCCACCCGGTTTTGGCTTCAGAGCCACAAGGAGCAAACCCAAAGTCTTGCTTTCCAAAAGACAGCCTTTACTTTTCATTGCCTTGCTCGGCACGGGGGTGCAGGGAGGGCTGTCTCAGAAGATGCAGGTGCAGCCCACGGCGATGGTCTCCATGACTGCGCGCTGGCGGCAGGGCCCGGTGCGTGGCGGCAGCGGGCAGAGGCGACGACGCACAGGCACCTGGCTGAACACGGGCACGCTCACCATGCTGCGGTCCTCCTGCATGGTGAAGGGGTTCACGCAGCCCAGACATAGGCACCGTGCCTCCGGCAGGTCTGCAGGAATGCGGCTAGGGTCATGGTTGATGCTGCGGGAAGGCAAGAGAGAGCACAAGGCAGAAGGATGGTTGTGGTAAAGACAAATTAGTGCCCACCCCCGATGCCCCTGCCATTCCTAACCCAGGTTTTGATCGCACAGCAAGACCGTGCCGTGCTGGAGGAAAGGCAGTGGGCTTGCGGACCTGCAGCATCAGCATCACCTGGGAGCTTGTTAGAAATGCAGAATCTCTCCCTACCCCAGACCTCCTGAATCAGAACTTGCATACTCTTAAGATCCCCAAGAAAGTCATGGGCACAGTAAAGTAGAAGCCCAGCTTCGGAGGAGCTTTATGGACCCTTCCAGTTGCCACATTCCAGGTATGGGAGCCACTAGCGACATGTGGCTGTTTGAGCTTAAAATAATCAAAATTAGCTCCCCAGTCACACTAGCCACATGCCAAGTGCTTAGTAGTTCCATGAGGCTAGTGGCTACCATATTGGACTTTACACTGTCACAGAAAGCTCTATTGAACATGCTCTTCTAGAGTCTCAGGACATAAGGTGTGTGGCTAAACATCTTTGGCCTGGGTTCATGAGTGAGGACCCTTCAGGGTCAGTCCTTTGCTTCATTATTTATTCTCCACATATACACATGGCCCCTTCTGTGCGCCCAGGGGGTGTGCTGGGAAGTGGAGCTACAACCAAGTTAAGACACCACTCGTGTCCCCTAGGGGCAGCAGGTCTTGATTCCCAAGCCCAGCTGTGTATCCTAACCATGTGGAGATGTAGATAATGCCACTTGCTGGGCCTCATCCCTGGAGATTTTGATTGAATGGGGCATGAGAATCCTTAGATGATTCTGATGCAGGCACTGGGATGGTCCCAGTCTAGCGTGAGACACAGATGTGCACGCAGCCAACTCAGTACTGCCTGGAAGTGCTGTAACTAGAGGTGTGTACAAGACACTCGGAGCTGGAGGACGTGACATTTGGGGAAGGCCTTGCAGGCCCTTCACTGGAGACTTGGAGAACACAACGGCAGTGCCCTGCATGGATATCTCATTTAATAACAAGCCTATGAAGTAGATATTATTATCACCTCCACTTACAGTTGAGGAATCTGAGGCTCAGAGAGGCTAAGCAACTTGCCCAAAGCCACACAGCCAGTAAAAGGCAGAGCCAGGATGCAAACCCAGGCCTCCAAATCCAAGGTCTTAGCTCCTACAATGACAGGGAGAGTGGGCGAGGCATCCCCTCCAGCCCCCAACACACAGCTTACCCACTGCTGCCCAGCCTGGCCTACCTGTAGCCCCAGGGCGACAGGCTCCTCTTGTTGGACAGCCACAGCTGCAGGTTGACCTCACACTTCCTCCTGGCCGGCTCGGAGCTGTTCCTCAGCTGGGCCACCATCTCCCCCAGGTTCCTCTCATATTCCTCCATGCGGGCATATGGCTTTGCCTGGGACACGAGGTCCAGCGGCACCTGGTGAGGCCCAGGGGCCAGGGTCCCAGGCCGCCCTTGCCCCTTCCTCTTGCCTTTGGGGTTCCTGGGCTGGCCCAGTCCCAGGAAGATGGAGATGGTGAGAAGGAATAGCTGAGGAGGAAGGCCACAGGTCAAAGGTGGGAGAGCCAGGTCTCCCTCTGGGCTAAGATTTGGGGCCCAAGGAAGGGGAAAGGAAGAGGCAAGGCCTCTAGCGGGGCCACCCTCACCTGTCATGCCCTGGCCTGGTCCCACCAGCCCACCACATGTGTACAGATGCATGTATGCACCACGCTCATCGCTAAGTCCTGATGCACCTCTTAAGAATCTCCCCAGGGCTTCCCTGGTGGCACAGTGGATGAGAGTCCGCCTGCCAATGCAGGGGACACGGGTTCATGCCCCGGTCCGGGAAGATCCCACATGCCGCGGAGCGGCTGGGCCCGTGAGCCATGGCCGCTGAGCCTGCGCGTCTGGAGCCTGTGCTCCGCAACGGGAGAGGCCACAACAGTGAGAGGCCCACGTACCGCAAAAAAAAAAAAAAAAAAAAAAAATCTCCCCAGCCATCCACTTCACTATCTGTACCACCAGCCTCCCCTTCTTGGACAGCTCAACCAGCCTCCTACCTGGTACCCCACATCCTCCCCTGTCTCCTTCCAATCAATTCTCCACACCCTGGCCAAGGATGGGTGTTTGAAATGCAAACCTATTAACATCACCTGCCCAGGCCAGACCTCTGCTGAGTTCTCCTCCCTCAAATCACTCCTGGCTGCCCCTCACACCCGTGCTTCAGCCTCGGACCTTCTCGCAAACCTTCCTCTCCCCATGCTCCTTTCTGCACAAGGACCTTGCACAGGCTGTTCCCTGCAGAGTCCTGCCTCTCACCCTTCAGGTCTTGGCTCCAGTGCCACTTCCTTAGGGAGGCCTCTGTGGACCTTCTTGGGCTCTCAACACCTGATGCCTCTTGCGTGACTGTAGCCTTACGGTGCATACATGTGATTCTTTCATATGTTGGGCCCACACCAAGCACAGGCTCCATGAGGGCCAGCATCGTATCCGTTCCCACACACTGCCTCGTCCCCTGTGTCTGCACGGTACTGGGCACTTAGGTATTCAGTAAACATTTGCTGAGTGAATGAATGCCTGTCACCATCCCTGCCCATCTGTCGCTTACAGTCTGGCAAGGAAAACAGACGGCGAACAAGAAAACGTGCACCTAAGCCTCGCTAGCAGCAGTGTGTGGATGGGACCACACAGCGTGTGGTTAGAGAAGAGCAGGGCCACCCGCTTAGCCTTGTGGCAGTGGGGTGGACTTGCAAAGACTTTCTGGGGAGGGGGCGTGTCTGGTGAGGTTTGAAGGATAAGACAGAGGCAGATATGGGCAGAGGGAGCCTAAAAATTGTATGGGGTGGGGGAAGGAAAGTGTGAAACGAAGTTTCAGTTGGTTAAGAGCTTTGCTGAAAGGAGGCTGAAAGAAGCGGCTGGGAGATGCAGCTGGGGAGGTGGGCAGGTCATGGCCAAGGATCCCTGTTGGCCTCCATGACAGCTTTGCTCCCCTCGTCCACACCCGGACCCTCTGCCTGCCTGACCCCTTGTCCACCCTCACCCGACCATCCACATCTGGGAGCATCAGGAAAGCCTCTCACTCACACGGCAGAGGACCTGGGAGCCCAGCAGAACACAGACTCCTCAGGAAGCCGAGAGAGAAGGGCCAGGACTTGGGTGAGGGCCAGGGCTGGTCAGAAGGGAGGACCCTCTAGGGGGAATTTCATCTCCTCGTTGAATCTAGCCAGGCTCCCACCTGCCCTGTATCCCTCACCCTACCACCCACACGGCCTGTGCCAATCTACCCAGCCAGTCTTGACCCTTAGAAACAAGTTCCGGCAGAGCCCCTCTCGGCAGAACCATTTCTTGGCACAAAATCCATGACAGATTCAAGTGGCTGAATTCTTCCATTTTGGTCCTAGATTCTGCTACAGAAAAATGTCTCCCTAACAATAGGCTTTCTCATCGGAGCTTCTCACATGGCGTTCTTAAACTCTGGCTCTCCCTTTATAGATGGGAAACAGAGAAACAGAAGGACTTGCCCAGGGTCACACAGCCTGGATCTCAGGACCCAGAGGCTCTTTGGAAAAACCCCGATAACGGAGATGGCCAAGATCTCCCCAGATGCCTTTGGCCTGAAAGGGCTTCAGTGTCATGGGGCTGAGCGCAGCTCAGGAGCCGAGCTACTGGCCATGGCTGCAGCCTCTGAGACCCGTCTCTGTTTCCTTCGTGTCCTGGGGGAGAGGACAGAGGGAGAACTCACCTCTGCAGATTCCAAGCCAAACAGAGGCTGCTATTAATCAATAGAGAAGAAGTAACGAAACATTCAGGCCCTAAAAAGGGATGGGGGTGGAGTGGTGAATCGTCACGTACCAGGTTGTGTGGCCAGTCCATCCTGCGAGCCAGGCGATCGGCCTGCAGCTGCCACCCGCCTGGAACCCCAGATGCCTCCGCCAGGAGAATGGCAGCAACAGGACGGCGCGAAGCAATTATAGCTCGTCAGGGGGTTGCCGGGGGAGTGGGTGGGTGGGCTCGTCATCGCCTGGGAGCCTTGGGCCCCCAGCTGGCTGGGCCTGGCGCAGTGGCAGGCGGTGAGGGGCGTGGGGGCAGGCCAGGAGCTGGGACGAGGTGCCCAGGGGCTGTTGACTGAGGGACAATGCCCTGTGTGTCTGATGGGGCTCTGGCGGGTGGTACCTCCGCCTGTGGCCTGCGGCCGGCCGCCCAGCCAGCACCCACAGGGCCGCCTGAGACAATCAGCTTCGTTAGTTTGGGGGATGGCAAGGGGGCAAGGGTGGAGGAGGGACAGGCTGTCCGTTGGTCAGGAGAGCAAATGTTCTCAGAGAGAGCTAGCCAGGAGTGGGACACAGGCCCCATCTCCCAGGGAAACAGCCTCAGGCACTCCGGCCTCAGCCAGCCTCAGGTGAGCTCCGTGGCCCCAGTACACTGGTAGTTCACAGGAGGGGAAACTGGGGCCAGGGTGAAGAAAGGACTTGTCTCGGATTATACAATGAGTGAGAGATGACAGAGCTGGGGTTCGTATCTGGTCCCCATGTGGGGCTTTATCCACCACCCCACTCTGTTTTTCTTGGCATATTTTCTGCACAATTCTGGCCTGCTATGAACATGTTTCTGAATCTGTGTGCTCTCACGCAGGCCAAGTCACGGGTTCGTGAGGACTTCACGGCCGGTTGTCCTGGCCTTCCGGATGCAACGCCGCCCCTCGTGTAGAGAAGGTCTCCACTCCAAGGGCCTGCCCCTGTGTGGCTGCTTGTGACTTCCATTCTCTCTCAGCCTCAGTTTCCTTCTCTGTAAAATGGGAGTCGTACCCAGGAATCGACAGTGGCCTGGCCCATCTCTCCCTGAAATCTTTCTGAGTCTCAGTGCCCCCATCTCTAGAATGGGGATGTCATAGTAGCCACCTCTCGGGGCTGCCACGAGGAGTAAGGGAAAGAACCCATGTTAAACAACTGGCACAGTGCCACGTAGTATGTGCTCAATAAACACAGCTGTTTATTATGAATGTTATCATTATAAAATAATTGTATAATTGTTACTGGGAACGTTAGCATCAGAGCAAAGCACGGTTCTCATTGCTCAGCCAACTCTCCTTTCTATCCCCTCGGGCCCACTCTCATGGCTGAGAGACTTCTGGGCTTCACAGGCTCTGGCCACAATTTCATGAGCTCAGGTGACCCCAGGGTCTACACATCCTGGAATCATGGGCTGAACGGACCAGCGCTGCTGGTCTGGATCTCTCCCCTTGAGTGAGCAGCCCAGCTGAATGTGAGCGAGCAAGTCCCCCCCCCCCCGCCCCGCCGGCATCCGGGGGATGTAGGAGGGGGTGGAAGGGGGTGTGAAGAGGACAGGGGAGGGACACCGTGAACAGGCATCCAGGACTGCACCGTCCTACTCAGGGCCACTCTTGGCCATTTACAGGAATCACCAAGGGAAGAACGCAGGGTGCAAGGCGCTCCTGAATGTCACAAGATTAATCTGTCCGGGGCAGGTTTCCACAGCATAACTGAGAAGCTGGCTGAGGCTCGAGCTCATGAGAGATACCACCATATTTGGTCAAATACTAGACAGGGCTCTATTCTACCACTGGAAACTCCAGAGGGAGGGGGACTCTGAAAATACTTCCTCAAGTAACAAGGCCCCCAGTCCCACCCCAGGCTGTCCCAGCCCCACCACCACTGTCCTTTGAACAAGTGAAACAGCCAGCACGAGGGGGCGAAGGATGGGGGCAACCTGGCTGTAACCTGTGCAGCCTCCTTGCTGTCCCTCTGCTGCTGCTGCCGGTGGGGTCCAACAGACACGCAGCTGGGGGGGACACATCCCTGCATCCACAGAACGGTGGAGAAATTAAAAGATGGGGATTGGGCTGCTAGGGGGTTCCTCTGCTTCTCAGGACCCCTGAAAGCATCACACTCTCCTTACCTGCTGGCGACACACACTGCTGGCTTCCGTCTCCCAAAGACAGGACTTGGCCGCCTCAGCTTCCAACTTCACATAGATTCCAGGGTCCTGGGCCCAGAGTTCTGATGGGGCGGGCCCAGGAATTTGCACCTTAACAAGGCCCCAGTCTGGGAGCTATAGGGGTCCTCACCCATCCCCTAGCTCATTCCCTGCCCCACCGCCATTCTACCACAAGGAGACCAAGGCCCAGGGAGGGACGGGTCTTACCCAAGCTCACACAGCATGTGGGTGCAAGGCGGGGTAAGGCTGGTCTGAGCACAATTCAGTCTTCTAATTCTTACTAGTTTTCTCCAAACTTTATACATACAGCTCTGGGCTGGGCTAGGCCTTTTGGCTGCTTATGTGGGAACCTAGGAGCCAGGCCAGTCCCTCTGGGAGTCCCAGAGCTCCCTCAATGTGGAGGGGGATCTGTGTGTACCCAAGCAGGTACAGTGGGGAGTCAAGGATGGGCCCAGGGACCATCACTGGGTTTCCCATTCCTGGGCCATCTCAGGCCAGGAAGAAGGCCCATTCTTCCAGCCTTGGTTTATAGAAACCACTGAGAGGTCATCAGCCCTGAAGGATATCCTGAGGGTGAACCCTGGCCAACCACGTAGAGACCCTACCCCTCAGGTCAGAGCCAGGCCTGAGGGAGGCATGGGCACTTGGGCTTCAGGGGTCTCTGCCCCACAGCAGAGTTGGGGTCCTTAGGTCTTTTCTCACAGAAGGTGGTCAACACAGGGGAATGAGGAAAGGGGTGGATGGGCTGGAGGGTGAGTGTCAGGGAATGGTCGTACTCAGAGCCACCAGGTCTGTGAGCTGCCGCCCAGCTAGGAGCAGTTCTGTACTCACCACCAGGTGGCGCCACCAGAAAGCCAGACACCTCCAAGGAGCAGGCAAACCCTGGCAGAACTTCCGTGCCAGCCACCCCTTTTCCCTAGAATGGACCCTGGGCTGAAAACGAGGGAACCAGGTAAGTAAAAGTCCTTTGCCTGCCCCCGGCTGCCCAAGTAACCCTACTGTTGATGAGGACCAGTGTCCGGGACACCTTCCACATCAGATCAGGAACAGCACGACCAGCCAAGAGTGAGGGGGCAGAGGTGGGGAGGGTTGGGGGCTTCTGTCTGCTGTGTCAGTGATTCCCCTCACTTGGAGCACCTACCACGTGCTAGGCCCTAAGCATCTGGCACCTGGACACCGTAATTTTCAGAAAGAAACAATTAGCAATAATAGCTGCTGTACAATTCTACTTACTGACCACCAGGCACTGTGCTAAGTCCTTCATGTGCATTGTTTTATTAAATCCTTCCAACCACCTTGTGGTGAGGTCCTAATTTTATCCCGAATCTATGGATGGGGAAACTGAGGCTCAGAGAGCCCAAAGTCACAGAGCATTCAAAGCAAGTTTGTCTGATTCCTGCACGTGCTGTTCCCTGCTGTGCGGGAAGGAGAGGAGCATCCCAGCCAGGAAGGAGGCAGGAATGTCCAGGAAGGAGGCAGCTGATCATCAAGGAGGATCTGTGCTTGCCTCAAGCTCACCCTGACATCTTCAAACCAGATCCTGCATGTCAGGGAGGTCACTGAGCCCAAGCCCAAACTAGAGTCCTCCAAGAGGATCTGAGAGCTCCCAGGGTGTGGGCATGGTACCCAGCAATGTTCCTGGCACACAGTAGGCATTCACTAAATACTTGATGCATTGAATCAAAACAGCCGTATGTATGTGATACAGGGTGATAATGCTGGGATGGAGCATGGGAGCCCAGAGCAGCGGGGACCTGGAGGAGGAGGTGCAGCTCAGGAGGTAAGAGTTCAGACTCCAGAGGTTGACAGACCTGAGTTTTAATCCTGCCTCTGCCAATTCAGAGCTGTGTGACCTTGGGAAAGTTACTTGACTTCTCTGAGCCTTAGTTTCTTCTGCACAGTGGAGATAATCGTAACTTGGCTCTCAGTGGATGGTCGTTGGGACCAAAGACAATGCATGTTAAAGCACTTAGCAGAGCGCTTGACAAAAGTAAGCCCTCAATTAGTGGCAGCTGCAATTGTTACTGTGAGTATTAAAAATAACTTTTGAGTTGGGCCTTCGAAAGGATGCTTCTAGAGTGTTCCTAGGTAGGAGGTGGGGAAAAGGATAGAACCAGCAGAAGAACGTAGAGGTTCCTGTTCCCAGTGGGCCCACCCTGGAGCCTCGGCTGGGCCAGGAAGGCCTGCGGGATTCGGTGTAGAGATTTGCCCAAGTGGACCCAGTAAGGTCGGGGAGGCAGGAGGAGACTAGCAGGCGCCTCTACTGCTATATGGAGGGGGGCTGTGGCCAGGAGGGCGCATCCTCCACTGGAGGTCTTGGCTCTCCTGCCGCACTGCCCACCCCACCCCACCCCCACCCCCTTGGGGTAGGAGTCCTTCTCCCAGGCCCATATTTGCACAAATGCCTCCCTCACTGCTCACTCCAGAGCCCCAGCCAAGAGGCACTATTTTAAGCTCCCTGGATGGGAACGCTGTTGGTGGGAACAGACCCAGCCAGAGAGCTCCCAGTTCTCAAAAAGGGCAAGGCCTGGGTGAATGGGCGGCCACTGGATGTGCAGAGGGTCCGCCGCATCCACATGACCCTCTGCCCAGGCCAGGCGCCAACACCTCCTCCCCCAGGGGAGCAGTCAAGGAAATGCGAGTTGAGGAGGACTGCAATGGGTGGGCTTGTGCTCTGGGGCTGGGTGTCCGAGGCCTCCCTGCCACCCAGCATCCAGCCTCGAGAACACCAAGTTTGTGTCTCTGGGTCGCGGATTGACGCTGGGGAATATCTTGTGTAGGAACCTCTTCTAAAGCATCTTTGCTAGACACGTCCAGTGTAGGGAGATCATTCATCTCTGAGGATGCACATCCCGCTTTTTAAAGCTCTCGATGTTGAACATAATAATAATAATGATACAAGTTTTCTCTTTCGTTATGCTACAGTGCCCTCCTATCATGCACTATGGTGTAGAGGGAGACTGCAGACTTCAGAAGTGATGCTTGGACACGTGCTCTGCCCCTTCTAATGTGGCCACATCCATTCTTCCTAACTTCAATGAGCCTCAGTTTCCTCCTAGGGTTGTTAAAGTGGCCTTATCATAAAAATTATGATTTTCCTGGCATACAAAGGGTACTTAAGATTTGGCCAGTTTGGGCTGCTTTTATTGTAATGTGGTTGGTTTGTGTGTGACTGTGTTTGTTGTACGGTGTTTTTGTGTTACGTGTGCTATTTTTGCTTTTGGATTGTGAAAAACCAGTATAGGCTAATATATAAAGCACACACTCTGAACTAAAGCAACTGAACCCCAGCCCCTCCACAAAACTGCTGGGTCACCTTGGGCAGGTGGCCTAACTTTTCTGAGCCTATGTGTCCTCCTCGAGAGGAAGGAGAATTTAATGGGATAATGCACATAAAGCACCTGGCACAGTGTGGGCTCAGGGAATGGCCCTGCTATTATCTCATTGTACACATTATTCTTAGCTGTGCTCAATCAGCTCACACTGAACAATTCTAGAACAACTTTTTTCGAACACTTTCCAGCTGCCAGAGTGCCAGTAATAGAATGGACTGCCCTGAGCTCCCCATTAGCCAAGGTGTTTTAGCAGAGGCCAGAAGACCAGCTGTGAGGGAGATGCAAAAAGAAGAGAGAGTTGAGCTTGGCGAGCTTCGAAAGTTCCCTTCCAGCCCTGAGAGGTTGAATCTTACGTCCAAGGCCTCAGGCCCCATGTGGGGCTGTCCTGCCTGCCTCTACTTGCCCAGACCTAGACAGGAAGGAGCCCAAGGGGGCCCGTGAGGGATGTGGAATAAACAGCCTGTCCCCAGGGCAGATGGAGGCGCCGGGCCCCCTGCCCACCAACACATCCTCCCCTCAGTCCCGGGGGATGTTTATACTCTGGTCAGAGTTTACAGGACGTCTGAACTTACAAGATCCAGAGTTCTGATCTTCCCCCACAAGCTGTCAGCCCCTCCTCTTGCTGGGTGGGTCTGCATCTATTTTGGGTGGGAAGCCCCGTCCTCCAGCGGAAGCAGGAAAAGGGTACAACATGAGAAATGTTCTCTTCAGACCCCCAGAGCCCAGACCCCGGAGGAAGAAGAGCTTGTGCTGTGGAGGATGAGGGGAAAAGGGGGTGGTGTCTCCTGGCTGTTTATGGGAGAGGAGTCCTGGGAGGGGGGACACTTCCCCTGCAGCTTGGGTTCAAAGGCCTGCTCCCCCAACACAGCTAATAACGGATGGTACTTACCAAAGGCTGACTTACATATTGGCTTCAGCTATTGGCTCAGATAGCG
This sequence comes from Pseudorca crassidens, assembly GCF_039906515.1. Classification (NCBI taxonomy): domain Eukaryota; kingdom Metazoa; phylum Chordata; class Mammalia; order Artiodactyla; family Delphinidae; genus Pseudorca; species Pseudorca crassidens. Next base: position 125,599,410 of record NC_090298.1, read on the forward strand.
CTGTTTTTATTGTGCTGGTTTTGGTGTATATCTGCGTGACTGCGAATTTGCGGCTACGGTCTTGCACGTGCATGTTTTGTTTTACTGGTTTTTTTTTGAAGAGTCACCAGGTGGAAGCTTCTTGCAGGCAGCGGACATGCCTTATTCACACGTGCTTCTCAGCGCCTGGCTCAGGAGCCTGGGCCCCCACTGCAACCAGAGCAGGACCTGCGGAGAGAACAAAGAAACCCTGAGGCTACTCACTTGGGGGACAGGCAGCGACTCCAAGACGCATCACCTCACATGTCAGCAAGGAGCCCTTATGGCCACAGCCAAGGCCTCCATCCCCACCCTGCCTCCCCCACTGGAAAACAGCCTCTTTAAAAACTTACAGGCTCTTAGAGCTGCAGTGAACCTCAACCCAGGCCTCCCTGCAGAAGCTTGTCTCTGGCCTGAACCTGTTGGGAGACAATATTGAGAAGCTGCCCCAGGTGGTGGTTTAAATATCTTGTCTGAGAGGCTCTGTAAGTTTCTAGGAGCTGTGGTCTTCAAAGTAGGGGCAATGAAGAGCCTTGGGAGGTCTTGAGAAGGGTTTATTCCCTTCATTTATCAAATACAGGGACTTCCCTGGTGGTCCAGTGGTTACAAAGCCACGTACCAATGCAGGGGACATGGGTTCAATCCCTGGTCGGGGAACTAAGATCCCACATGCCACAGAGCAACTAAGCCCGTGCGCCACAACTACTGAGCCTGCGCTCTAGAGCCCGCGAGCCACAACTACTGAAACCTGTACACCCTAGAGCCTGCATGCTGCAACTACTGAGCCCACGCGCCGCAACTACTGAAGCCCGTGAGCTTAGGGCCCGTGCTCCGCAACAGGAGGAGCCACCGCAATGAGAAGCACGCACACCGCAACCAAGAGTAGCCCCCGCTCACCGCAACTAGAGAAAGTCCATGTGCAGCAACGAAGACCCAATGCAGCCAAAAAGATTAATTTTTTTAAAAAAGTGTTTTTTTAATTAAAAAAAACAAAACATTTTCTGAGCTCATGTTCTTACAGAGGATGGTGGAGGTAACAGTACCAACATTTTAGGACCAGCCTGTGACTTAGGGCTCTTGCTGGGCCCCTCTCCTCTCAGTCCCCTGTACCCCCTGTATCCGTGGGAACTCCCTCATTTCCTGGGAAGCCCATGACCTCAGCCCTCGGGGCATGTGGAGGAAGGTACAATGTCTCCAGAATGTGAAATCTTGCCAAATTTCCATTGGAAGGTCGGTTCTCATAAATATTGTATATTTGTGGAGAAGGAGGAAGAAGTGGCTAGCATGGAATCTGACCATTTCCAAAGTCTGGTTCCCAACAAAGAAGCCTCGATCATCGTTCTACTGTTAGAAGACAGAGTCAAGGTTTCTGGCCCTGGGAGACAGAGGTGGTCCAGCCCTAGGACCCAGGCAGATGCTGCAAGTAGTTGCCTAGTGTTAACAGTGATATCCCTCTTACACTCATAGCACTCTGCAGTTTACAAAGCACATTTATATCCGTGACTTTATTTACTCCCGGCATCAATCCCACGTGAATATCAGATTTTCACAGAAGACAAAATTGAGGCTCAGGGAAGGGAAATAACCTGCCCATATTCATATAGTGAGGAAAAGGGGGCAGAGCTTGAGATGAAAGGCTGGGCCTCTGAGACCACTCTTGACCCCAACCCCACCCTAACCTTTTTCCCAGTTAGGGAATGAGCATTGGAAGTAGGCCGTGGTTAGAAGTGGGCACCCTGTCATTAGGCAGTGGACACAGAGCCAAAGGCCAACCAAATCATTTCTGATATGGCCTGGCTGTGCTCTACGGACAAACTTACATTAGAGGGAAATGTGTCTGGCGAGAGGGCTCAGTGCGCAAGGGATATGTTTTCTGAGTCAGCTCTGGAGAAAGTTCAAGGGTCGGGGTGACCCCAATCTCCCTCTCCACCAGCAGTGTGCTCTTGGAAAAAACTGGAACTGTTTGGCTCTTCAATCAAGCAATCACATAGCTATGTCCATAATTTTTTGTCTTCCATATTGGGATTCCTTTGCATTCTACCTCATTATCTCAACCACAGAGCCAGCTCTGACTCTGTCATTCCAGAATCACTTACAAATCTTGTTTTTTAGACCAATTCTCAGAATCACAGGCTCAGTGGGACCCTACAGATCATTTTGCTGGCGTCTCAGTGATAGCCCTATCACATGCTCCCAAGGTTCTTATTAGTCTCTACTTGTTTTAAATGTCTACCTCCCTGCTCCTTCCATCTGCTGACGACAAATTTCCTTTTGAGAATATAAAGAACAAAGCTTCTCCCTTTGCCTATGACAAGTAGTATCAGTCAGGATGGGCCAAGTTGTGCTGCATTAACAAACAATCCTCTTGGCGGCTTAGGCCAGCAAAGGCGTCTTTCTCACCTATATTACAAGTCCTGTGTAGGCCGCTATGCTCATCAGAATCACTCAACGACACAGAATGACAGAAGCTTTATCACGATACTTTCTTCCACAAGCACCATAATGGAATCAGAGGTATGTAGGCAGTGGATTTACAGCAGTCAATCATGGGTTCTGGAGTCTTAGCTCCAACCACTTATTTCCTTCAGGCAAATTCTTTCATCTAAAAAGATTGTCAGTTTTTTTTATCTATAAAGTGAAGATCATGACAAAGTACCTACCTCACAGATTTTCTGTGAGGTTAACCAAAAGGATGAATGTAAACCCTTAGCCCAGAGTCTGGTTCATAGAAAGAATTCAATAAATGTCAGTTATTATGTATAATGTTAACATAGTATTATGTTAACTTAATAATGCCTACCATCTCCAGACAGAACAGTGCTCCTTTCCACTGTTCCTCATGTTGACCAGTTTGAATTCCTTCGAAGAGTTCTTTTTTTTTCTGCAAGTCATTTTCACATTATTTTTATGCATTTTATCTCATGAGAGAGGCCCTAAGCGTTCAGAGCTGAGGCACAAAAGGATACATCCGTGTGTCTTGCCAACCCCAAGCAATTTATCCAGTTCAAGATACATTACCAAGTCCTTCTGAGGAGTCCAGGGAAGGGAGGTCAAATCTGGAGAAGAATCCTGGCTTGAGATACAACCCTATGGTAGAGAGACACAGAAATCAAACTGTAGAATGTCAGAGTTGGAAGAGACATTTAGAACAAGCAAGTCTCATGATGTCTTCTCTTTTACAGATGGGGAAACACAAGTCCAGAGAGGGAAAGGGACTGCTACAATGTCACACAGCAATTCAGTGTCAGAGCTGGGGCCAGAGCCCACTTCCTTTAATCCCAATCTTGGGGCTTTCTGCACATCACGTAAGGAGATAACATTCTCTACCACTGGGTGAGGAGGGGGCAGATCTCTCAGAATTATGGCTTGTCCTCATTTCACAGAGTTGTACTCCGACAGAGCTGTAAAGTTAAGAACTTTATAAACATTACCTTATTAAGGCTTCTTGGAAACCCAAAGTCACAGCTCCTCTGGGTCATGGGACATGCGTTGAGCATCCAGTGAACAAACAAAGGGTAATGTTACATTTTTCACTTCGTTTAGGAAACCTGGCTTCTAATTATAGGATTTGTTTAACAGTGCCGGGGTGGTTTACGAAGGCCTGGAGTCAGCCTGCAGTCCTCAGGGCTGCTGAGGAGTGTCAGATGGGCAGACACGGATGGGGTGGGGGTGGGTAGCAGGGAGGGGACCTCAGCAGCAAAGGGGAGAGAGGGATGAGCAAAGTCAACTTAAGCTGAGGCCTGGAGGGGGCTATTAATTTTCCCTAATCCCATCAACCAGGTTGCTCCCATTTGGAAATTATCTCCAATAACCCCACCCTGTTACCATAACGTTTCATATCTGGGCAGTGCATCAATTTGCTCTGTGGCAAGCAGGTGAGACAAGGACCACATAACTCTTGGGTTCTATGAACAACTGAGCCCCCTGCAATAGCAGTCAGGATTAGTGTCCCCCTCCCTGGGGAAAAATGGAATAGGAGCTGGCTTGATCTCCATGGTTATTTAAATAAATATATTTTAAGTAAGGTATTTTTTAAAATAAATCTTTATAAATTTTGTAAAGTACTATAATACGAATGTATTAGATGCCCTTAACACAAATAAAAAATAGAAATTAGAAGTAAAAATAGAAGTCTGTAATATTATATACAATAACTGTATATATAACTATAGTATAGACTATAACTCAGCCCCTTTAGTTAAGCTCATTACCTCAATGTAAATCAGGAAAAAATCAAAACCAGGAAACTACAATGAAGTAAGGCAAAATCACCCAAATTCCCACATTCTTGCAAACGGCTAACAGTGCATTTTCACGCACATGTGCAACCACACGCACACTCACACGTTACAGGGTGTTCGTTGGCACCATTCAGGGTGCGATTACTGCAGCTCAATTGGTCCTCAGACTTCAAATGTTCAAGGCCCATATGCCTGTAAGGGCAGGAAGTCAGACCTGCAATGTAGCCACTCTCCCCAAGGTTCTTACCATCTTCCTCTTATGCACCCAGGGGTCCCCCTAGTCCTTACAGGTGTCTTGGGGGTGGGGTCAGTGTTGAGTCCCATCTGGTGCTATATCAGTGTGCTGACAATGATAGAAGGATATGAACGTCCAAGCAGAAGCTGGTCTTGGTGAGTCATATCCCAAACTGTGGGTCATGTTCACAACTCCCAAAGGGGCCACAGAGGTGAAAGCTAATATTCTCCCTAGACCAGGGAAGGGCTCCAAGCTAACCGCCCAGGGCCCTTCAACAAGGGCGAACCTGTCCCACTTCCTATCAGCATTTGTATACCAGGGAGTCACAGAATTTTTGAGGGCTGTGCCACACCATTGTCCCTCCCCTACAACCACTTTTCCCTGGCAATCAGCACAAAAGGTTTGTTACATCCCTCTCCCTGCCTTTCCCAGAAATACTCCCTTCAGGCAGTTCATAATGACCTTCTGTCCTGATCTGTCCTTGCAGTGGACTAAAGGACAGACAAAACACAAACTTAACCTCCAGCAGGGCACCTTACTACATCCACAATTACCCCTACACACAGACACATCATTTATTTTGTTATGGTAAAAATATGCATAACATAAAACCGAACATTTTAACTATTTTTTTAATTAATTAATTTATTTGTTTTTATTTTTGGCTGCGTTGGGTCTTCATTGCTGTGCGCGGGCTTTCTCTAGCTGCGGTGAGCGGGGGTTACTCTTCGTTGCGGCGTGCGGGCTTCTCGTTGCGGTGGCTTCTCTTGTTGCGGAACACGGGCTCTAGGCACGCAGGCTTCAGTAGCTGTGGCACATGGGCTCAGTAGTTGTGGCACACAGGCTTAGCTGCTCCGCGGCATGTGGGATCTACCCAGGCCAGGGCTCAAACCCGTGCCCCTTGCGTTGGCAGGCAGATTCTTAACCACTGTGCCACCAGGGAAGCCCCCATTTTAACTATTTTCAAGGGTACAATTAAGCTTTGAAAAATTGATTTGATGACAATTATAAGTACTTCTTCACTAATTGTCTCTTACTTACCTCTCAGAATCAAACTCTGTCAATGAAACAAAAACGTCTTATGCTCATCAAAGAAAACACATGGAGCTTGATTTTGTTTTTAAGCCTTTTTTAAAAAGTAATTTTATTTATTTTTATTTTTGGCTGCGTTGGGTCTTCGTTGCTGTGCGCGGGCTTTCTCTGGTTGTGGCAAACGGGGGGCTACTCTTCATTGTGGTGTGCGGGCTTCTTATTGCAGTGGCTTCTCTTGTTGCGGAACATGGGCTCTAGATGCCCGGGCTTCAGTAGTTGTGGCACGCGGGCTCAGTAGTTGTGGCTCGCGGGCTCTAGAGCACAGTCTCAGTAGTTGTGGCGCACGGGCTTAGTTGCTCCATGGCATGTGGGATCTTCCCGGACCAGGGCTCGAACCCGTGTCCCCTGCATTGGCAGGCGGATTCTTAACCACTGCGCCGCCAGGGAAACCCTGGAGCTTGATTTTTTAACAGCACTTTTCAAATCATATGTTCCGAATGATCACCTCTGAGCTGTGCCTTTCGGGTCGAATTAGCACGAAGTCAGGGCTGGGGGTTAGGGACAGGTTGGAGGTGAGAACATGAAGTGTGAGATAAAGCTCATAGGACCTCAGGGCTGGAAGGGACTTGCCAAGTTGTCATCAGCCTGTTTGCATTCCTCTAGCATCATCACTTTACCAAGACAGCCCATCAGCCCATCTCATCCTTGAGTTAATCCACTGACTCAAAAAAGTCCTTCCTGCATAGCTCTAAACGCCACCTTCCTGAAGGTTCTAACCGTATCAGCTCAACCTCTTCATCGATCACCTGTAGAGGTGGAGCAGCTCTGCCCGGCCCCCTGAGTCTCCTGGTCTTCAGGACCCTCACCCTCCTGCTAGGGATTCCCTTGTCCCTGACTGCACACACCCTCTGAGGACACAGAACTCATCAAACACACTCTCATACCCAGCCCTTAACAAGAAGCTCCCCTCACCTCCTAAGATGTCTTATTCACACATACAAAGCCAGAGTCTCACTGACCTGTTTCCTCTGGGAGCAGAGGGATTTCACGGCTGCCTTGCCACAGTGTGGAAAGAAAAGCCACTTCACACAATGGTTAATAGACGTAAAGCACTAGTAACTCCCAGGAGAGGGCACGGGAGGAAAGAGAAATGGCTTCAAAAATGTTTGAGACAGATATATGGACACTGAGTCACATATGGCTGCCGTTTAGTCAGCCTTCTGAGACATTTTGGTGCCAGGACACCTCCCCTCCCAGGACCTGCCTGCAGGTTGCTTCTGTTCCTTGTTCTCGCCTCTGGTAACAGACCTTACGATAACGGAGACTGTTGGCTCACAGGGGTGGCCAACTCATGCTTGGCCAGGCACAGAGTTCTTGGGTGTTGAAATGGTGGGCCTTTCCATAACTCATACTGGTCACTTTTCTGTTTTCTTTTCTGTCTTGATGTAATATCTCTGATGCTACAGTAGCACAAGTAATAGAAGCATAACAAGTTTCACAGCCTCCGAAGTGGACTTTCCATAATTTCGATGGTTCCGTTGGGCTGGCTTTATCTTCACCCTGGGATCTGCTGGTGGTGCTTTGGAGTGTCAAACCAGAACACTGAACAGGAGCGGGGAGCGGGGGTTACAAGCCTTCCCTACCATGATCTTACAACCCAGGGGTGCGCTTGTGAATGGTATCCATCTTCTAGGTTCAGGAGGGAAGGGGATGACATGAATGGCAAGCCTGCTGTGTGCCAGGTGTGATGTCATAACCCTTAAAATAAACACCTGGCATTTACTGAGCACTTACTCTGGAGCTGCACAGGGCTAACCGCTTCGTAAGCATGGTCTCGCTTCGTCTTCACAGCAATCCTGGGAGGTGGGGGCCCTTTCTGGCCCCATTTTACAGAGGAGGAAAGTGAGGTTCACAGATGTTAAATACAGTTCCCATCCCCACTCCTCGTGGGAAGCAGCAGAGGCAGTACTGAGCACAGTCTGGCTCCATATTTGACCCATCCCCTAGGACTGCAGGGGCAACACCAAAAGGCAGGCCCTATGTTTCCCATTTCACAGAGGAGTAAAGTGAGGCTCAGAGCAGCAGTTGAAGAACTGTGCCCAGACCTCACAGCTAAGAAACAGCAAAGGCAGGAACAAACACACAGGCCTCCCGACAAGGGAATTCTTTCCTCAGAAGGAACAAAGTCAGGGTGAAGCTCCTCCTACTAGACTGGGAGCCTCTTAAGGTCAGGGACGGTGTAGGGTTCAGCACCCCACACCCCTGGAGCTGCCCCGTACAGGATGGTCTGAGGCCGTGTGCTGGAGGGAATCCTGCGCTGAGGGAGGGGAGAGAGAGGGAAGCAGTCCCATGTGGACCAGAGGTCCAGGGGACTGTGGATGAGAACGTGAATGAAGGTAGCTGGGGTCCAGCCAGCCTGGCCACAGAAGGGAAGCTCTGAGCAACAAGGCCACTGGGAGGAGCCCTCCTCCAGCCTCAGCGGCCACTCCTATGCCCACAGCCGCCGTCCACAGACATCTTCCCGGCTATCCCTCACAGGCACTGCAGGAGGCCTGGGGACTCATACCCTCCCCAGGGGGAGTTGTGCTCTCCACAATGAGCTAGACAACAAGCAAGTACATCAGTAGATATGTAAAATATAGGCACAGTCCTGGAGGGCAACAAGCAGGGACAGCAACAGAGAATAATGTGGCGGCCAAGTAAGCCTCTCCCAGAGGTGACTTTTCTTTATTTTTTTTTGAGGTACGTGGGCCTCTCACTGTTGTGGCCTCTCCCGTTGCGGAGCACAGGCTCTGGATGCACAGGCTCAGCGGCCATGGCTCACGGGCCCAGCCGCTCTGCGGCATGTGGGATCTTCCCGGACCGGGGCACGAACCTGTGTCCCCTGCATCGGCAGGCGGACTCTCAACCACTGTGCCACCAGGGAAGCCCCCAGAGGTGACTTTTGAGCTGAGACCAGAAGCAGGAGGAGAAGCCAGCTATGGGAAGCTCTGGGTATAGGGCACATCTGGTGGAGAGGACTGCAACTGCAAAGGCCCAGAGGCATGAAAAAACACTAAGGACCCTATAGGAGGCCAACGTGGCCAGAGCATAATGAGAAAGGGCAAGAGACAGGCGTTTCTCAGGACTAGGACTTCAGGGGAAAGGGAGCCCCAGTGGTGAGTCCCTGGATTCCCTCTCCTGCCCCGTCGCAGCCCCCTGTGTGACAGGCGCAAGCCCTCTGGGGCCCCAGCCTTCTTTGCACAATGATGGGGTTGGCATCCAAGGGTCCCAGCTTTCTGGAGAGAGGATTTCCTTCCTCATGGTCCCCCATCCCCTGCCATTCCCACCACCTTCTGGACCCCAGGAGCCAGGACTGGCGTCTGCCCCGCTGGGGGTTCCCAGAAAAAAAATCTCAGAACTCCCACTCCCGTCCTGGGACACAGGGGCCAGGGAAGAGGGAGGAAATTCTCACACACAGCTTGCTCCCAGGGAGTTTGCTCATGTTCCCAGGCTGACAACTGGCAACCCTCAGAACTCCGGCCCCTACCCCCTTCCTCCCCCTCCTCTCCCTGCCTCCCGCTCTCCCCCGGCCCCCCTTCTTCAGCTTAATGACTTCCACATGGGCCTCTGGCAGCTGGAGCCAAGCCTCCCAGCATTGTCTGAAATCTCCAAATTTAGAAGAAATATGAAAATTGTCAACCACTCCTTCCTTAGGGGGTAAAAGCAACAGTCGGCACCAGGGGCAGGTCAAGGCGAGGCGGTCACGTGGCAGGCGCCTGGGCCAATGGGGGCCCTCAGAGGACTCAGCACCCGCCTCGCCCCAACACCAGGCTCGCCTCTTCAGCTCATATAAGGTAAAAGGCAGAGGGGCCTTTGCAGCCAGGGAGCAGCGGGCAAGGGGCTAAGGGGAGGGGGGCCCAGTGCCAACTGTTTAAAAGTGCCCCTGTGGCAGTGGCAGTGGCAGTGAGGGGTGCCAAAGGCCCAGTCAAGTTAGTTGAGAAACCATCCCCGAAACGGGCTGGCCCACGTCTCCAGGCCACAAGGAGCCACACTTGGACCAGACCCCAGGAGAGGTAAGAACCAATGGCAAACAGGGGTCTGCGAGTCAATGGTGGGGTCGGAGGTGGGGGGGGGGGGCGCGCTCTGTGGTATCCTCCCCGGGGGGATGCTGTGTCCAGGGGCTGGTCCTTGCTCTCCTGCTAACCCACTCTGGGCCTCAGTTTCCTCATCCGTGCAGGGGCTGAACCGGATGATCTCTAAGCGCCCATCCTGCTCTGACCGAGGTGCAGGATCTGTGGTCCTGTTGGCTTTGAGGACTCCTTGTGGCTGTGGTTAAATGGGGGGGTGGGAGCAGCGGAAGGGGACAGCATCACTGTCCCACCGCCTGAGCGTCACCTGAGTCTGGGCCCGTCTTGCTGGCTTCGCGGTAGACAGTGCTTATTCCTTGTCTATGAGGTTTGATTTCTCAGCTCTAAGAGCCTGGGGCTCCTGGCAAGGAAAACTGTTTTCAAATAATGGTTTCAAGAAGCAAAGATGTTGGAGAAGCGATGTCAGCTCAGGTTCCAGCAGACAGGCAGAGAGGCAGGGAGGCCGGGGCTGGGACGCAGCCGTGGAAAGGGCACACTGGCTGGGGGCGCAGGCTCCAGCCTCAGCTCTGCCTCTCACTACCTGGCCCTGTGGCCTTGGGCAGATGCCCTACCCTCTCTGGGCTGCAGTTTCCCATCTGTACTGTGAGGCCATCGGACAACATGGTCTCCATGCAGGATGTGGCTTCTGAGCCCCGTTTGAGCCGAGAGGGCAGCTCATGTTGGGAAGTTTCCCCAGGAGGCCCTGAGCTGAGTCTGCCATTTGACAACAGGCTTAGGGGCCAAGCAGACCCAGAGCCGGGGGAGCTTTGGGAGGTTGAGCCTCGGGTGATAGAAGGGAGCTGTAGTGTCTGACTGCAGGCTTGGCCAAGGGAAGGGTCGGCTCACAGCCCTGAGACCTCAGGATGAGCCTGGCCCTGAGGCAGCCTCGGCTGGGGCTGGGGCTGGGGCTGGTCTCTAAATTCAGTGTACTAGGGGCTCAAGACCTTGGAAAGATGGGGACAGAAAAGACAGCAGAGCGGGTCAGGGGGATGAAGTGGTGGGGCCAGGGGACTCAGAGGAAGGCAGGGGACTTGCAGTGGGGAACGTGGGAGGCAGGGCTGGGTAGAGCAGAGGCCTGGGTCACAGCCGGCAGACGTGCAGGCAACGTGGCTCTTCTGCATATGCTGTGGCCACATCTGGGGCCCAGAATGGACACAGTCCTCCAGCACCAGCCTGCCCAGCACCCTCACCTCCCCACTTTTGGTTATGCAAGACCTGAGGCCATAAGAGTCCAAAAACAGACTCTGGAACCCAATCCAATTGCCTGGGTCCCATTCTGGCTTTTTTACTTACAAAACAAGTGACCCTGGGGAAGTCACTTGCCATCTCTGAGCCTCAGCTTCCTCCTCTATAGAATAGGTATGGTCTTGGTTCCGACCTCGCTTGGCTGTCATGAGGAGTGAGGGACACAGGTACCGAAGAGCAGGATAAACGGGGCTGATATTCATTACAATTAGGCCCTACTCCTCTTGTGAGGCAAGATGACCTTAGCTGTGTTTATAGGGAAGTGGGAATGAGACCCAGCCAGGGAGCACCCTGAGTTGCCTAAGAGAGAACAGGGTCTGGAAAGAGGCAGGACAGGTGAGTTCAGAGGTCAGAGGTTAAGGGGCACAGAAGAGGGGTCAGCTTGAGATGCTTAATGGGCTAGATGAAGTCTCCTTTCCTGCATTTATAGGGCATTTTGTGGGCAACGTGTCTCAAAGTGCGGTGTCTGAAGCACTGCATGCTCATCAACTGACAGGGAATCCTGAGTGGGGCCCAGGAAGCTCCATTACAAGCTCTCCAGGGAATCCTGAGCACATGGAGTTTTGAGAATACTGGGCTGTCAAGCAGCCTGGTACCCTCACAAACACAGCTGAGGTAACTGAACCCACAAAAAGAGAACACTGCTCTAGGTCACCTGGAGAGCTGATGGCAGAGCTGGAACAGAACAAGTCTCTGCCCAGCCCAGGCCTCTGTAAGGTGGTGCGGATAGGAGAATTACACTGTGATGATGACAGTACAGGCCTAAGACCTTTATACAAATTACTTCACTTAATCTTCAGAACAACCCTGTGAGGTAGGTACAACTATTATCCCCATTGTACGGATGAGGAAACTGAGGCACAGAGAGGTTAAGCAGCTTGCATAAGGTCACACAGCTCGTGAACTATTAAACCTGGACAGCGTATGTGTGCCGGCTGCCCCAGCTCCTCTGTCCCCAGGGGTCTCCTACCTCCTGCCTTGCTCCTTGGACACCACACCCCACAACTCCTAGGGACCTTCCAAAGTACCTCATGAATTTGTATGGGGGATTTCCCCCCTGCCAGGTACTTGGCTGAATCTCTTGCATTATCATTTAATCCTCCCAGGATTACCCTGAGGAAGGAATCAGCATCATTACATCATCCTAATTTATAGGGAAAGAAACCACTGGAGCTTACCCAAGGTCACATGGCTAGGAAGTGGCAGACGGGATTTGAACTCAGTCTACAAAATGCATGCTTGTAGCCTGCCCACCAGGGCACCTCTGAGCACAATGATGAGGGATCCCACTTCGTAGAGGAGACCAAGGCTGAACGGGTGAGCACACCAGAGCTTGAACCCAAGTCTTCTAGTTCCAAGGCTATTGCTCTTCCTTGAGCCCCACCACGGCCCCAGGACAGAAAGGAGTTTGCTTGTCACTTGTCCCTAGGATCCACATGGCAGCTCCTGGGGCAAAGTTAGCCCTTTCCCAGGCTGGCTTGTTCCAGGGAAGAGCTGACACATATAGCCCCGAGGAATACCAGTTCCAGGCCTGGTGCCGCCACTGACCCTCGGGGCTGTGTCTGATTCCCTGTGTGAGCCTTGAGAGTTAGGGGAGGTGGCCTCTGAGGTCCTCCTCTCCAGGCTATGCCTGGGCCCTGCCTCAATAGTGATTTCCCAACTAAACAGTCCCTGGGACTCAGGGCCATGGGGTCGTGCAAAGAATTGTGATAAAGATTTTTTCCAATTATGGTTATTATGACCCTTTTTGTCCATATCTCCTGGGGCACATGAGCCAGAGTTTGTCTGGGGTTCATATCTAGAGAGGGACTGCTAGGTTCTGGCGTGCACACCTGTCAACCTCACAGGAAAGCAGATTATTTTCCAGAGTGGCCAAAGCACGTCACAACTTCCACCAGCAGAACGTGAGCACTCCCCTCCTTGACAACACTTGAAATTATCTGAATTCTTAAAGTATACATGTTACACATTTTACTCTGTTCTTATTGAATTTGTATAATTAAGAACGTAAGGAAGAAACAGAAATGCTGCAACACTACTGTCCACATGGGTATCTAGAAATTTGCCCTACATGCACCAAGTCTCAGGGTAGCCTGCAGGCCCTGGGGTGGGGATGGGCACAGCCTACGTGGCCCTCCCCCAGCCCAGCAGTATACAGTGGCCACGGGCCAAGGAGAGGTTGCCTGTGATGGTCTGCAGGAATTCGGAGGAAAGAGCCCACAGTGTCTGCCACCTCCTAAAGGCCTGTCTAGACAGTCCTGGCCCCATGGGGCTTCACCACACATGGCGAGAGCCCGCAGAGGCCGGCTCCCTCCCCTCTTGCAAAAGAGGCTTGTTGGTGACAGTGCTTCACCACCAGAAACCTTTTCTCCAATTCAAAACAGAAATGCACAGCATGAGTCACCCACTCTCGTGGCCCATGGATCACCCACTCATCAGGCCCCTTTTCGTTTGGATGAGAAAACAGAGGCGGACTCTGGAGCCAGGGGCCTTTCCAGTATGGGCTGCATGAATCCTAGTGCCCAGGTGATGAGGGGACCAGGCGGGTCAGAGCACTGCTAGAGTGGGGCTAAGATGCAGCAGGCTGGTTGTTAAAGGTGCCAGAGGGGAGTCAGGCTGCCTGGGTTTGAATCCCAGATCTGCCTAATATCAGCTGTGTGACCTTGGGCATGATAAGAGTACCTGCCTCGTTAGATTATTGCATTGTCTGGATTAAATGAGTTAAAACTCATGAGGTCCTTAGAACAGTGACTGACACATAGTAGGTACTGAATAAAAAATAACTGCCAAAAGGCAGTTTCTTTGCGGGGAGGAGGTGCCGTACTGGACCCCAACTCTACCTTCCACCTAGGGGGATAAGCTGCCCTTGCTCCTTCAGAAATAACAATCGTCATATATCAAGTCTTCCCAAGCGGCCAACGCTCCATCCAGCACTCTCTGAGGTAAATAACATTAACCCTCTGGGAACTCAGAGGCTCAGAGAGGTTTAGTCATTTGCCCAAAGTCACACAGCTTGTAAGAGGCTCAGCTGTGGCTCAAACCCAGGTCTGGATGACTCCAGAACCCATGCACATATACTCTAGCACTGCCCCCCTGAGTCTGTGAGCAAAAGCTACTTCTGGTTCTACCCGTCTAATAGGAAAATTCTTGGCATTTAGGAAGGGGGCCATTTGAAGCACGATGCCTCCTTCTAGATTAGGCATTGTTATGGTAAGATATAAACAGAGCCCCCCCAACTCCCATCCCCACGCCTGCTCAGGGGCAAAAATGCAGACAGTTCTCACCAGTGAGCACACCTTACTGTGGGCTGAGTACCCCTGGGGGCCTGTTCAGTCCTGGGCTGCCCTTGACTGTCACAGCTCATCAGTTATTTGAGGATGGGGTAGTCAGCTAGTCCATTTCTGGAAGAAGCAGCCTCACTCTTGCACATTCCCGAGAGCCCAAACCAGCCACAAGCATAGGTCACCTCCTCTAAGGTCCTCCTCGGACCCAAGCCATGCACCAAGGGAGATGGAAAACACACTGGGCCCTGCAAACTTAACAGGGACACTGCTCAGCTGCCACTAGCTTTTGCCCCATACCCTCCTCCTCCTTCAGAGAAACAGGGATGGGGTGAAGTGTTCAGAGGGAGGCCGCCGCCTAGGGAGGCCATCCGTAGTGGCCACGACACCACCCTGGCTGGGCTGCTGGGCTCAGAGGCCACTGGTCAGTCTGCCTGGAGCCTGCCGGACCTCAGACATGTCACCCAACAACCCCACTGAGTCTGAAGGCATCTGATGAGATAAGCTGAACAAGATGGGGAGAAAGGGAAAGAAACAGGCTAAGACTCTAGCCCTGGCTCTATAGCCAACAGAGAAGTAAGTTCATCAGTCCCTTTGGGCACTTCAGGCCGAGATGCTCCATGATTTGGGATGGAAGGAGGACAGCTCTGGTTATCCCACGTATGACAACGGATGCCCAGACTCTCAGGGAAGGAAAACCTGGGGTAGGGGTGGTCAGAGTAGCAGGGGCACACTTTGGATAGACCAAGAAGAGAGGAAAAGGCATTCCAGGTGGAGAGTTCTGTGTACGAAGGTAGGGAGGAGGAAAGACATTTTCAGGAGAAGAGCAAACAAGCCCACTTGGCTGTTTGAACCGAGAGCAGGTCGAGAAGCCCTGTAAGGTTTGAGGCTGGCAAAGTGGCAACAGCCTGGTTGCAGAATGGCTTTGATCGCCAGAAACCAAAGCCCCAGAAGATGGAAGAAGTGCTCCTTGACATCTGCCTCTGGGAGGGAAATCTGTACCCTCCCCCAAAACACCATCAGGCCAAGAGCCTCAGTGCAGGGAGAGAATTGGGAATTTGGGCATTGTTGACTCTGAGATGTCAAATAATGGGACAGGAGACCTTGGGGTGAGATTAGGAGGGGTAGTAAGGCTGAGGGCTGCAGCCATCAACTTTAAGATTTGAAGAGCTTTCTGGGGATCAGGAACTTGTTCTTTGTAGCCCAAAAGGACAGGGCTTGCAGCCCCAGAGAGGTAAAGGTCAGCGGGATATTCAGAAGGAGACTTCGATAGCCTGTCCAAAGAGAGACTAGGTGATTGGGAAGCAGTGAGCTTCCCATCACCAGAGGTATGCAAGTTTAGCAGGGACATTCTAGAGAGAAGTTCAGCATTAGAGGAGGTTGGGCCTCATGGCCTTTCCCACCACCAGCCTGGGACTTCACATCACAGCTTAGCTGCCCTGGGACAATCTTACAGGGTTGAGCCCCCCGGCTGCCTGGATGTCAGATTCCCAGCTAGGCATGACATCAGTTCTGCCCTGATTTCACACAGGGGCCTCTAGGGACCTCCCTCCCTCCCACTTCCTTCCACCCCTTCCACCCTTCCACTGCTGCATTCTGCCCTTCCCAGGGAGCACCAGGCCTGACCAGAGACACCTGGAGCCTGGTTGTGACACCAGGTCCCTGGGGGAATATTCCACCGAGCAGGAATGAGGCAGGGGGGCCAGCGTCCCGGGGAACCCTGTTCACATGCCCCACAGAGTCTGCATGGAAATTCCAGGAGGATCACAGGGAAGATTCCAGTTTAGAACAACATGCTTTATTTTTGTCCCCCTTTCTTTCCTGTTCCTCCTTTCCCCCAGCGGTGGGAGAGGTGGTCACAGGAAGCTGGAAGACCAAAGCAAGTGTCCTCATTGGGCAGAATCACAGGAAGACCAGTGTGGAGAGATGGGGGTGCTGGGAAGAGAAGGAAAGGACCCAGATGGGCCTGGGGAGGTGGACACCACATGGGAGAACGTGGAGGGGAGGGCAAAGTCAAGGGGATAACGAAACCTGGGCAGGGTGGTGGGCGGTGGGCATGATCATCGATCAGACCAGCAGGCATTCCTGGACACCCAAGACTAGAGTTACATTAGCTCTGGGTTCAAGTTGGGGTTAGAGAGTCAGCCAAGTTTCCCAGAATAGACAGTGGATATCAGGATTGGAGCTTCCAAGAACCTTGGGCACTAGGTCCCGGCCTTAATGGACTGTAAAGCTACAGAGTACTACTAAATCCATCTCTTCACCCTGGTGATCCTGGTAGATGTTTAATAAACACTCCTGGTGTTGAAACTCATAACAACCAAGTCCTGTTAGAGCTGAAAGGGACCTTTAAGCTCATCAAAGCCACCTCCTCGTGTTACAGATGCAGGACCTGAGGCCAATGATGGGGAGAGACTTGCCCAAGATCAGACTGCCAGAGTGGCCACCCAGTCCTGTGCATCCTTCTTTGCCCCTTCCCTGCCTTCTAGATGGAGACTGTGGTGTGGTCCTTACAGCCAAAGGAGGGAGACAGAGAAGAGGCAGTTACCCTGCCAGGACATAACTGTCTCTAAGAGGTAGTCAGAGGATAATGGCGTATCTTCAGTTCTCGCAGCTCTGCCCAGGAAGGTGCTTTTCCTGGCCAGACATGGTCCCCAAAGTTGTCAGCTGCTGCAGATGGGAGGCCTCCTACAGAGGAAAGAGCTCAAGGCTGGGAGGGGAAGCCCTTGGTTCTTTTCCTGGCTCTGCCCCAATTCACCACATGACCTTAACTTGACCTGAGATGAGGTCCTCTCTGGCCTCAGTGTGCCCAGTGAGGGGCTGGACCCAACCAGCTTGGACAGTCAGAGATTTCATCCATAATCTGCCTCAGTCTCCTCCTCTCTTTCTCAGTCCATCTTAGCTTTTGCTTCAGAACAGGAAGTAGGTCAGGCACAGGAAGAAACAGCAGCCTGCAGATTCCCCTCTGACTGGGAGCGGCATCCTCTATGCCCCACCTTTGCTTTCCAGCCTTGGAATTCCCTGAGAGGCAAAAAGCTGGGAAGGCCCTTATGATCACTCCAGTGATCGATCTGAGATCAGAGAAGTTCCGCAGATTGCTCAAGGTCACACAGCAAGTCACATGTAAACTCCGAGTGGGCCTTAGGTCTCCTGACACTCAGACCACACTGTCCTCCAGAATAATGGGCATGTAAGCCATCCTCATGTGAACCTAGAGACTGACTTACCTTGACATTTCAAACCCCTACATGGGGAGCCCACAATCTCTGCCCCTCTCTGGGACTCAGTTTCTTCTATCAAACAGGGTGATGGGGTGGACCAGATGTCTCTAGGAGCCCTTGCACCCCAGGACCCCAGGGTTTTCCAGCGTGGCAACCTCAGCCCTTTCTGCACAGAGGGTGGGTCAACCTAGGCCAGGAAACCCCACCAAGTCACAGCCTCCATCCAGCCCTGTCCCACCCCAGACCCCGGGGCCAGGCTTCATCGAGAACTACAGGCTCCAGCCCAGCTCCCCTGGAGGATCTGGATTTTTCTTACCATAAAAGGGCAAGCGTGCCTCTCTCGGTCCCTGCTGCCAGCCCCACTGGGGGAAAGGCTGAGCTATTTTTAGAAAACTCAAGGGTTTGCTCCTGAACTCAAGATGGAGCCCATCTGAGCCCGCACCGGGGGAGCCCCCTCCCCATCTCCCTCACCCACCTTCCCTCAGTCTTCCTCCCTCTTCGCCCATTGCTGTCTCTTCCCTCCCTCCTCATCTCTCTGTCTTTGTCCTGTTCTCACTCTCACTCCAACAATCCCCCTTCCTTTTTTCTCTCCCTCTCCTCCCCTCTTTCTCCCCCCTCACTTCTCCCTTCGCCCCAAATCTCCTCAGTCAGCTCCCCTCCCTAACTTCCCTCCCTCAGATCTTGTTTTAGGTGGTTGGAAAAGTAACATATCTGCACCCCCCACACACACTCTTTTCTTAAACACTATTTACAACATAAATTCCAAACATCCGCCATCTGGTTCTAGGAAGGGCCAAAAGATATTTAGAAAAGGAAGTCATGATTATTCCATCTTCAAGCCAAAGGAACTCAAAGGCCCTTTTCTCTCCCGCCTTCCTCCCAGGGACCTTTGTTAAGATCTGACCGATTAGGATCCTTCCGTGAGTGGAAGGGGTCAGTCCCAGCTGGGCCTCTGACCAGCTGCATCACTTTGAGCTTGTTGCCTCTCCTCTCCGTGTCTCAGTTTCCTCATCCGAACAATGGGAACGCAACTAGGGTGCCTTCAGCACTAATGCTCTGAGACTGCATGTCCTGCTGCACAAAATCCCAAGGTGTGGGTCCCTGGGGCCTGCCTTGGGCTGGGCAGTGAGGGTGAGATGGGAACAAGGGGAGTGAGAGGCAGCAGGGGAGCTCCAGCCTTAACCCTTGATGCCCGGTGCCTTTCACTCCATGGAGAGCTATGCATTCCTTCATGCAGGGGGATGGGATGGAGTCAAACCATCCCCCTTTATCTGAGACTGTGGACACCATGGAGTCCAGTCTTCTCTCCACCACATCATGGTGAGGCCCAGAGAGGGGAAGGCACTTGTCTACAGTCACACAGCATGCCTACAGGAGACCTGGTCCCTAACCTGCTGCTCTTCCATCCAACACCTTCCAGAAGAAACCAACATTTGCATTACCCAGAAAGCATCACCCAGCCCAGCAAACTGGAACCCTGGGGGTCTCAGTTCTTTGCAAAGTGGACAGGACAGAAGGGAAAACTAACTCCTTTATCATGATAGTTTCTTCAAACAGACAGCATACAAGGGAGAAATGCTGTGAGAAGTCCCTTGTTTCCGGGGACGCCCATTGCCAGGGTGCACACAGCCTCCGCTTACACTGAAAATGCTCTCCCTACTCACAGCTCCCTTTCCATAAGGCCGCTTTCCATAATACACACTTGACAGAATGTCATGAGATGCTGACTCCGGCTGTCGCTCTGCAAAAAGGGTGCCATAAATAGTCTGGTCCTACAGGGGAGCCTGAAAAATGCATGCTGGGCTGCCCGGAGCCAATCGTGATCCCCACAGGCACGAACTAAGTGACCCTGAGGGACTGCTGTAACTCCTGAGAGCCTCGGTTTCCTCATCTGCAAAACAGGGTTAAGAGTGGTTCCTAACTCACAAGTGACTGTGAGGATAAAATAAGAAACCCCGTGTAAAAGAAGCACTTAGCAAGTGTGGAGCACATCGGAGGCATCCAGCGTGTTAGCTGTAACATGTATTGGCCATTGGTAGGATTACGGCATGTCCCGGTGTAAGCTGGGTAGCTGGCAGCTGTTACCACTGTCACTGTTTTCCCAGTCTGTTCACATTGGAAGGTCAGGGTGATGGGGAGTCTTGGGGATCCTGGTCTCTAACCCCCACCCTCCCAGATACCGAGCTGCTCGAGGTTGGGCTTGGAATTGTAGGAACTGTAGGTCGCTGGCCGGGGTCTAGGCCCCTTTTCTCTCCCTCTCTTCCCTTCCTCCTGCATCATCTTGTGACAGCCTCAGACTGTGTTCCCAGGGCTTGCTCGAAAGTCCCCAGCAGCGACCTTCCCTGGGGAGGAAGTGGGGAGCGTGTGAGGCTGGTGAACTCAGCTGGGCTGTCAAGGGGGTGGGAGGGCGCTCTGGGAATGGAGACCCAGAGGAGCCGCACAACGGAGGGGGCATGGAAAGGGGCCCCACACGGCAGCTCCCACCCCAGCTTCCACATCTTCCCTAGATGCCTCTTCGGACCTTTGCCCTCATCCTTCCTGCTTCTCGTGCTCCCAAGCCTGTGCCTTTTGCTGTGGGCCCAGCCCCGTGCTCATAATGGAAGCTGCAGCCACTTATTGTGGACTTACAATGTGCAGCAACTGTGCTTGCACTTGACATCTACCTCGTTTGACCTTCACAAACAAGCCAAGGTTCAGAGAGGTGAAGCCACCAGCTCAAGATCACACAGCTAGAAAGTGCAAGGGGGGAGATTCAAACACACGTCTGCTGGACTCCAGGGCGGGTGTCTTCTCAGTTCTTCCCAAACATATGCTGGAAACCCTAGGGCCCTGGAGCCCAAGGAGAACACAAGCTATAGGACATGCACAAGGGTGAGAGAGCTGAGGAAGGGGAGCTGTGGGCAAAGAAGCCCCTCCAGAAAAAACCAGCGTAGGTGTGGGTGGGTGTGCTTGCATGGGGCCCCGACCTCAGCCATCTCCCACGGTAGTGCCATCTGGTTCCCAGATGTGGCCTCTCCCCAGCCCCTCATATTTCTTGGAAACGAGCAAGGCCAGGAGAGGGAACAGGGGTTTTTGTGATGTCTGTGACGACGTGAGCTCCGTTTTGTGGTCATCCAGCCGACTGCTGCCCGAGCTCAGGAGACAGCTGGATTGAGCGTGAACAGCCCAGGGTTCAAGCTGGCCTCTGACACTCAGCAGGGTTGACCGGGGTGCGTCGCAGAGCCTCTCTGAGCCTCAGTAAGCAAGGAAGCCGTTCCTATCCCTGGCAGTGGTTTTGAGCGTGCCTTAAGTTACGGGAGGGAGCATTTTGCAGGCTGAAAGCCTCGTGCGGCTGGAAGTGGCCACAGGTGGCCCCAGGGCTGTCCCTTCAGTCTTGGTCACTGTGTGAACCCCGGATTTCCACCTACACCTAAATAGCTCCTTTTCCACGTGCGAGGCTAGAGGTGGGGGCCAACGGTCAGCGGGGACTCTCGGCAATTTCCTTCCAGACCCATTCTTTTGCTGATGGGGTCTTGATGCGCTGGAAAGGGAAGGTGACCCCTCTTGCTCTTGGAGCCTAGAGCTCCTCTCTGAAAGCCAGGTAAGCATAGCAGAGATAATGGCAGCCTAGCGGCTGAAGGACAGACTCTCTGAGGCCTGGAAAATCTCAACAGCCTCAGCCTGAGGCTTCTAAGGGCCCAGCAACAGCCCAGGCTCATCCTCAAAGCCAGGAGCCCGGCAGCCCAGTCAGGACCAACAAAGGCCAGGGCTCTGGCCAAAGGGCACCCCAGCGTCCTCTGGTAAGGGGTATCCTTGTTCCTTTCAGGCAAGGGCACTGGCTGGTGGGTGGCCGCCCCTGCAACCCTGACGCTGAAGGAGCAAACACCCCAGAGAGGGGCCTCCTGAAGACCTGAGGAGGGTAGGCGGCAGGGGCCCTGGACACAGACCTGTGAGTGCCACCCCACCTCCACTCACGGGCACCGACACCCCACCCTCCCCACCCCGCCAGCGATAAATTCCCCATCCCAGCCCTCAGGATGACCAAGAAACCAGGCCTCAGAACGGGAAGGGTTAAAGGAAGACCCTGCTGATTGACAAGGTGCCGGCAAGTCAGGGCTGTTGCGTCGGGATCGTAGGTGAAAAGAAATGGAACCAAAGAAGGGAAAACCCACCAGGAGCCAAGAATCCACCTCACGCCTTGCTCCCTACAAACCAGCAACGCAAAGCCTGCGTGCTCCCGAGAACAAAGGACTTGGGGGAGCTGTGGAGGATGGTGGTCATTTTCCCTGGAAAGGAGTAAATGGGGTCGGATTCTAGAAGCAGGGTGACCTGGGGCTGTGTCAGCCTCTGAAAACAGAACCAGCCCTCGGGGCTTTGAGAGCGTCAGGCGTGTGCTCGGATGCACAGTGCTTGGAATACGGTGAAGCTCTAGAAACCGTGAGCAGTTGTTTTTACCGTCCATCATATTCTTCCCACACTTACCAGCTGTTCGTGGAGCGGGCAGGGTGAGGGGCCAGCTCCATAAGACAGGTGGAGAAACTGAGGCCCAGGGAAGTGAAGGAGTTCCACTCAGAGTCATACAGACAGTCAAGGGCAGAGGGGGATTCTGGCACCAGATCTCCGGAGGATGGAAAAAGAGGAGGAAGATTTGGAAGTGAGCAGAGGAGGCAGGACTCGGACAAGGAGCTGACACGCCAAAGACAGCGGGCGCAGCCCAGGCTGCTTATATAACACAGCACACCTGTTAACCTCTGCACACCCCCCCACACGTGTGTGCAAACGTGCGCCCCGGCACAGCGCACACACCTGGCCCTCATTCACTAGCAAATGAGCCTTGGAGACTGGGTCCAAACAAATTGCATTAGGAGGGCGGTAGGCGCCACCTCCCCCCGGCGCTGTCGGGCTCCAACACTGAGCAGGCCTGCAGATCTGCCAGCTGCGGTCTCTCGGCCACGCTGACAGGCCCTTCTCAGCCCCCTCCCCCCGCCCCTGGGCCCCAGGAAGGGGGCTGGGGTCCGAGAGAATGCCGTGATGATGGATGGGCTGAGGGAGGTTCCAGGGCTAGCTCAAGAGCACACAGGATGTTCGTGCTTATGCAAGGCTCACTTCTGAGCTGTTCCCAGCAAACCAGCCCCACCTTCCCTCCCTCCCTCCCCTCCGGCAGCCTCTCCCACGGTCACTGCTGCCAGAGCCCTGAGCCCAGGCCCCGAGCAGATCTACCCCCCAACACTCAGCTGGGCTGAGCGGGAACTGGTCAGCTCAGGAGGCAACGGCCTGGGGCTGAGACACAGGTGGGCACTTTAGAGGGAAGAAGGAATTTGTGAACAGAAAGACAACACCATCATGTAAAGGTGGTGTCTCTGTGCTTTCTCATCCATTGTTTTGTTTAATCCTCCGAATGTCCCTGGAGTTAGGAGATTGTGCCCATAGTACAGAGGTGACTACTGAGGTTCATTCATTCAGTGATCCCACAGCTCCCCTTTCCTGAGCCCTGAGTCTGCACCAGGCCCTATGCGGGGTGCTGGGGACACCGAACTGAATGACTTACAGCATCTGCCCACATTGCTTAACAGAACAGTCACCTTTGGGCTGGGTCATTGGGCACTGGGGTCCCCTAGTCTTCCAGGGGAGCATCTCCAGCAGAATCCCTTTTCCATATGGTATATGTGAGTTATTGAATATTATTACTAAGAGGAGCCTTAGCAATCAGCCCATTCAGAACACAGACCCTAAAGTCAGACAGCCCCAAGTTCAAATCCTGCCTTGCTCCCTTTTTAGCTGGATAGCTGTGGTCCAATTAACCTCTTGAAGCCTGTTTTCCCATCTGTAAAATGGGAATACAAAAGCTCCCACCTCATGGGGCTGACTGTGAGGATTAATTTGTGTTTTCCCTACCCTTAACTGACACAGGGAGAAACAGGGGCCTGGAGAGGGAAAGAGCTTGGCCAGGGTCACTTGTGAGTTGGGGGTTAAGTCAAGACCCGATGGATCCCTTTCTCCTACCCCCTTCCCCACTTATCCCAATAGAAATCCTCCCCACCTGCCTCACCCCAAGCAGCGCAGAGGCCATGACAGTTGGCCAGTTTGTGCAGGCAACCACAGGGACATGTCCTGGGTCCCACCCTCCACCTTCAGCCCTGCCCAAGCCTCTGCAGCACCAGAGTCCCAGGTGACCAGCGGTGGCCCCCAGCCCTCAGTGACAGTGGATGGTGGGGACACGCAGTGGCAGACTCCCAGCCCAGAGCAGCCTGGCCATATAAGGGAAGGAGCCAGGAAGGTCTCCTGGCTCAGGCCTGGCGAGAAAATCCAGACAGCCACTGTTTATTTTCTCCTTCCCAGCCTCCTGAGAGCTTCCAGACAGAAGACAGAGGTTCCCCCTCAGGCCAAGCGACATTTCCTGAAGACAGTGGGGAACAGGGAGGAAAAACCAGTCCATCATCCGGGAGCAGCACCCCTGGCTGTGGACAGGTAGCACCAGGTAAGATTCTGCCAGGTAAGATTGTGAGGCCACCTGTTCAACTGCCTCCTTTGACAGAAGGGGAAACAGGGCGACAGAGAGAAGCGCTTGTGATAAGGGATCACACCACTTGGGTGTCCCAAGTGGGACCCATCTCCTGACTGGGGACCCAGAGCAAGAAGGAGCCTCTCGTGGGGTAAGTGGAACAGGAGAGCTATGGACCCCCTTCTCAGTGAGACATCATCTGAAGGAGAAAAGCCAGCTCTGTCTGCTTCTCAGCAAGTAGGCAAGACTCAAGGGAAGAGTTCCTGGGGCCAGAGAGCCAGCAGAAGGACACCTTTCCTGCACCTCTGCCCTCCTCCCAGCCCAGCGGCAGAACCTCCTCCTCCAGGAAGCCCTCCCAGTTCCCCCAGGGAGGAGGAACCTAAGCCCTCAGCAGTCCTTTCTGGGCTCTCTCTTATGCCACTTGGGTCTGTCCCCTATTCAACTTGCCAAGGGCAATTTCCTTCCACTGACCAAGCTCCTCCAGGGTAAGGACCACATCAGATTCAGGCCTGTCTCCCCTCGGCACGTAGAAGATGCATTTGGTTTGCTGAACGGACAAGTGAAATGGTTAGATCCTGTCCCCAACCCTGATGAACTGGTAAATTGGTCAGGGGATGAGACATGGAGCATGGAGGTTAAAAATTACGGTCCTGAGGCAGCTGTTCTGATAGGAATCCCAGCTGGGCTCCTAGCTCCATGCCCTTGGAAAATCCCTTTCCCATGGAGCCTTGGGGATGCACGAGGATTAGCACAATTAAAACACTCAAGAAATGACCGTTCTTATTACCATCAGCATCACTATGATTTTTCTAGAGACAAAGGAAACAGAACTAGACAGCCTATAGCCATAGAGGATATAGAGGCAAATACCTTCCCCTGGTCAAAGGTCTCAACCTCTGTCCCTGTGTCAGAGTTTCCCACAGGAGCGTGGGACTGCCTCCCATCCACTTCCTGTTTCTACACCCAGGAGAGCTGCTATCTTTGTGGCAATATTCTGAGCCCAATGGGGTGTGCTGGAAATAGCCACCAATTCCCCTGGTTCAAGCCAGTCTGTGACCCGGGAACCGTCTCCTCCCCTTCCTGGCCCTCCATGTGGCGGTGATAAGGGTCCCCTGACCACTGCATGGCTGCTCTGCAGATTAAATGTGATGGGGCAGTTTTTTAAACGGCAGGCACTCAGATGCCCCCTTTTTAATTTTGGCCACATCTGCCAACAATCAAAATATTTTAAAATTTAAGAAGAGTCATTTTTAATACCTAAATATAAATGGGAAACTAAAATACTGTCCATAATTAGGAGATAATAAAGGTAAGAATAGAGACAGTAAAAATGCAACAGCGTTGTTACTCTCTCCTCTGGTACATAGCTTGCAAGCCGCTGGGCGTGAGGGAGATAAACAGGAGCCAGAAAAGTGTCAGAGACAGGATAGCACCAAACTGAGGCTCTCTCCCCCTGGGAAACAGAAGGACTGGAAGCAAACACAGGGAATAGCCTGAGTCACTGTGTCTTCCAGAGTTAGTGCCCAGGGGCTTCCCTGGTAGCGCAGTGGTTAAGAATCCGCCTGCCAACGCAGGGGACACGGATTCGAGACCTGGTCCGGGAAGATCCCACATGCCGCGGAGCAACTAAGGCTGTGCGCCACAACTACTGAGCCCACATGCCACAGCTACTGAAGCCTGCGCACCTAGAGCCCGTGCTCCGCAACAAGAGAAGCCACCGCAATGAGAAGCCCGCACACCGCAATGAAGAGTAGCCCCCGCTAGCCGCAACTAGAGAAAGCCCGCACGCAGCAACGAAGACCCAGCACAGCCAAAAATAAATAAAAATAAAATAAATAAATGTATTAAAAAAAAACAAGAAACAAAGTTAGTGCTCAGGCCACGTACTCTACAAAATCGCCCACTCTCTGTGCTGCGTTCGGAAGCCAAAGGTGGTCAGGTGAAAGAGCTTAGGAAACAGTCCGGCACAAAGGAATGCAGGGGTCTGGCCTAATCAGCTTGCTTCCCAGCAGCAAATGATCACTTTTTCGGGACGACCCTCCCTGGCTTCTTACTGAAATCTCCACGTTGGCCAGGGCGAGCGTTTCCTCTCCAAGAGCTAGTGGGAGCCGTCTGAGAGTGGAGTAGACGGGCTGTGGGCCGTTCAGGACCCCCAAGCTGGATCCTGATGTTGGAATCACTCCCCAGCCAAACGCAGTTTGGAAAGAGTTCCTCCATGAGAATTCCATATTAGAGCGAGGCAGCTCTTTGGGTGGGAATACCTGAGGAAGGGGCTGTCCCCCTCAGCAGGCCAGCAGGCCTGACTTGCCCCAAGTGGCAGACCAGAGGAAAACACTCTGCAGATCAGGGCCTGCTTTCAGACTTCTGCCAGAGGCATATGAGACTATTATTGGAAGGAGGCGTGTGTGTTTTCCTGCTCTCTCCCACCCCCGAGCAAAGGCTGCTGGTTCCCTTCACCCTTCAGACATCCGGCACCAAGGCCACCCCAGTGGGCATCAGCAATGCAGGAGGGTCCTCTGGGGGTGCCCTGAGATCTCGGCGGGGCAGAAGAAATAGAGGCGAGGCTCCGCCTGCTCACTCAGAGGTTCCCACCCAAGCCAGGTCTTGAGAGGAAAATGAATTATCTATATGGTCATTCAATCATCCACTAAGTGGCATTCCCTGGGACCCATCATCATGTACAAAGGCCTCCACGAGGTGCAGGGATCCTCGCCATTAACAAATGTGGGTGCTGTCCTCAGGGAACTGGAGCTCTAACCCAGTCAGACCCAGATGCAAAGAGCTCTGACACTGGAGAGAATGAGGTTGAAGAATACGATTCAGCCACTCTTACAACGCATATGAGGATCTACCATCACAAGTATGGTAAAGGATTAGAAAGAGAAAGAGGGCAGAAAGAGGGCAGAAGATGTGTGAGGACATGGACCAGGGTGTCCTGACGTCTGAGAAAGTCAGAGAGGGCTTCCCACAAGAAGTAGCCGTTTGGTCTCCTCTTCCACCAGGAGGAGACGGGCAGGGGCGCAAGAGGGAGCAGCATGGTAGCTGGGGGCCCCGAGGTGGTAGGCACAGGGCTCCTTGGAGGAATGGAAAAAGGGGGGCAGAGGCCCAAGAGGAAGTGGCCAGCTGGGCCAGATGGGTCAGGCCTTGTAGCCTTTTGTGAGGGTTTCTGAATTTAGCCAGAGGGCAGTGGGAGAGTTTTTAGCATTTTAAGCCTAGGAGAGATATGGGCATATTTGCATTTTGAGAAATCACTCTAGGAGGATGGCTGGGATGGATGGTTGGGAAGTCGGTGGGAGTAGAAGCAAGGAGGCCAGGTAGGAAGCTAAGACAAATGTTTGATGGTCTAAAATATAAAGTACCATGAATGTGCCGTTTGGCTGGGGTACACCAAGCATAAATGTGGGGTATGGGGTCAAAAGGTAGAACATTATATTGGATGGCTCCATTTACTGAAATGCCTAGATTAGCAGCTCTGTAGAGACAGACCTGCCCGGGGGCTAGGGGTGATGGGAGGTGGGTAGGAGGGGCTAAATGGTAAGAGGGTTCTTTTGGAATGATGAAACGTTCTGAAATCGATTGTGGCAATGGTTACGCCACTTTGTGAATGTATTAAAAACCACTTCATTGTGCAATTTAAATAGGTGAATTATATTTCAATAAAACTGTTTAAAAAGAAAAGAAAAGGAAGGTTGAGGCTTGGTCCCAGAGGGCTCAAACGCCAGGCTGAGGACAGGAAACACATCTGTGGTAGTTACAGCAGCCTCTGGGGCAATAGCTGGATGGTGGAGCTGAGGCCCCTCTAATGCCCCTTCTCCTGTCTAGGGTGGACTCCCTGCCATCAGCCCCTGGTGCAGAGCAGCGTGGCACCCTGTCTCCCAGCCTGAGGTGCAGTGCTGCATCTCTGGTCAGTTGGGAGTCTGAGATGAAGCACTGTAGCTCGGGAAGGGAGAAGTTGTTCTGCGGCCGTTGCCTGGACATGGTAAGTGGTAGTGGTGCTTGCAGGCACCAGGAAGGACGGGAATGTATCCACTCTCCATATGGTCAGCTGAGGAAGTTGCTGGACTCAAGTCCTACCTGTGCCACTATCTGCTTCATGATTCTGGGCAAGGCCTGAATCTTCTGTGCACCCCAGTTTGTCCATCTGTAAAGTGAGGTGTTGGAGCACTCAGTGGTGGCCATTACCCAGCACTCTGACTCTGCTTTCGCTTTCTGAGCCCATGACAGACACTGCTAATCAGTCGAGGCATCCTTTCTTTTTTTCTTTTCTTTTGTAATTTTGTAAAACTTTTTATCTTATATTGGAGTATAGCTGATTAATAATGTTGTGATAGTTTCAGGTGTACAGCAAAGTGATTCAGTTATACACATACATGTATCTATTCTTTTTCAAATTCTTTTCCCATTTAGGTTGTTACATAATATCGAGCAGAGTTCCCTGTGTTATACAGTAAGTCTTTGTTGGTTATCCATTTTAAATACAGAAGTGTGTACATGTCAATCCCAAACTCCCTAACTATCCCTTCCCCCAACTCTAAGGCATCCTTTCTTGAAGCATTCAGGTACAGCTTCAGAATCCTTCTCAGCACTAAGTTCTGGAGAGCTGCTGTTAATGATTCGAAGCTGAAACCCTTCATCATTTGTGAACTGGACAATTCCTAAAAACGCTTTCAGCCTGAAAGACAAAAGTCTTGGGCTTCAAGTCAGGCTCTTCACTCTTTGAGGTGTTGCCTAAGTTAGTCCAGGCATCTCCCAAATATCTGACCCCTCTCAGTGGCTTCAGACAAGCAAGAAACAGCAGAGGAAAATCACTGGGCTAAGCACAATTTTATTTAACCTCCCAACAAGCTTGGGAGGTAAATGTTATTAACCCATTTTCCAGATAAGAAAACCGAGGCTCAGTTAAGCAACTGGCCCAAGGTCACACACTGACTGTGTTGAGCTGGGCTTGTAACCTAATCTGTCTGCCTTCAGATCCATGTTCTTACCCACTGCATGTGGTCTTGTCCTTACATCTTGGGTCACTTGTAGCAAAGACAGACCAAGACATTTTCCATTAATCCTGTAGATTTCCTTCCTCTTCTCCTCCCCGCCCCCAGCCACCATAGTTGTATTTATCTCACCTTATCCAGTAGGTCCTATACCATAGCATTTTACCGTTGGGGAAGGCTGAGGTTAAGTGATTTGCTGAGGGTCACCAACAAAGAAGTTGCCAAACAGAGACTGGGAACTGGATCCGCCCAGTTGGTTTAGAGTAAAACCCTCCCTCTGGCTGGAGACTAAGGAATACACATGATCCATGGCAGTCGAAGGGGGGAGTGGGGTGTTACCAGATGGTTTCTGGTTGACAACATGGCCTTTGACTACAGGGAAGGTACTTTCCGGGGCAATTGAAGTTCCAGTCACTACTCTCCCCCCGGAGCAATCACCCACATCCCGCGAGACACAGCAGCCGCCCTGGCTTCTGCAGATGGGGCCGGATGCAGAAGAAAACGCCAGGTGGTCCTTAGGGACATGCCAGAGCCTTGGTGCTGAAGGCCACTCTCTCACCTTGTCCTCACGGTCCAGTTTTCCCAGGAATCCCTTAGATGCTAAGATGGGGATTCCTGGAAATACTGTTCTTGAGGTCATGGTTTAACAGCTGGATGCGTCTCCTTCCCACCCAGAGTTGCCCCTGCAGGGCTTGGGCTCAAGCACGTCATGAGGTCAAGTGGAAGGCCATGCACTAGAGGTAAGAGGGCTTGAGAACTGTGTTCTTGACCTTTAAGTTGATTTTCTTTCCATTTTGTCCATTTCGTAACATCCTGTGAGGCTGGAATGGGAACTTCACCACTGTCCTGCTCTTGAGAACTTTGTCCAGGCACTCAGCTGAGCAGTGGTTGAACCAGGACACCATAAAGCATGTGTTTCTTTCTGCCTCAACCGCACCCCCACCCCACTTCCCCACATGCCAAGCAATAGGGGTCGCACTATCGAACCAGCATTATTGATAAATGAATAAATGTACGTGAATGTATTTTAAAAGTTTGCTAAATCAGTTAGCTAAACTAAAAACAAAAAAAACCATTAAGTTTTAGTTCGATTTGTAATGCAGCCACAGAAAAATTTTTAAATTTTTCATTAAGGTAGAGAAGACAAAAAAGCTCAGAGTGCCCTCTTGTGGTGATGCCTCTCTCAACCTGCTTCAGGAACACTGAGGCTCGCCTCTATACACACACACACACACACACACACACACACACACACACACACACACACACACACACACACACACACACACACACACTGAGATTCCTTTTGCCCCAGTCACTTTTGAGCCACTGACCACGTAAGCCCCATCCATCCTCTCATTACCAATGACCACCACTTACGATTTACTTTAACTCGCATCACCTTCGTCTCAAAGCTCCTGAGGTTCAGAGAGGTCAAGTGACCAGCCCACAGTCACTCACATAGCATAAGGCAGAGCCAGGATTGATTCCAAGTTCAGTGGCTTGTGGCAATTCCTCAGCCAAAAGTAAAAACTGCAAAAATAAAAAATAAAAGTAAGACAATCTGAATAGACAGAGAAAATGCTAGCTGACTGAATCCCAGAGACCTGAAGTGGTCCAGGTGCAACACCAGAACTTTTCACAAACTCTTCCTAGTGCTTTTCATGGAGTTGGTAGAGACAGGAGGTGTCATGGCCCCAGGAGCCTCGCTTTGGGGTCTGCTTGCCATGCTCCCAGGGACCAGGTGGCTCCCACACGTCTCAGGCTGTCTCTCTAACAGGCCACATTGAAGACATTTATAAAATATGAGATCTCCCTCCCCGTTATCCTCAGAGACTGGAGCTGGACTGACCATGAAGAAATCTGATTTGCTCCTAATGATAATAATAGCTTCCACTCACGAATATTTACAACTTACCGGGCCCGGTGCTAAATGCTTTCACAGGCACTGTCTCATTCAATCCTCACAACAACCCAGTGAGGTAGGTTGTATCACATACTCCGTTTCACAGATGAGGCAGCCAAGGCACAGAGAGGTTAAGACACTTGCCTAAGATCACACAGCTAACAAGTTGTGAGGCTGAGTCAAATCAAGTCTGTGTTTATGCTCATCACCTGCCCTTGCCCCCTCTCTCCCTTTTGGCCTGGCCTGGCAGGTGGGGCTACCTCCCGTGGCTTCCCCTGGGGGAGAAGGTAAAACAAGCCTTCAGTGAGACCCAAGCAGTCCCTCCTGTGCTCTGTGACTATAATAAAATGCTGGACCCTTGGCTTGTGTCCTGTGTGTTCCTGGGAACATGAGGGGAGGCGGAAGGAGGTGACAGCAGGGAGAGAACATAAGCCTGTATTAGTTTACTAGGGCAGCTGTAACAAAGTACCACAGACTGAGTGGCTTAAACAATAGAATGTTATTTTATCATAGTTCTAGAGGCTGGAGGTCTAAGATCAAGGTGTCAGCAGGGTTGGTTTCTTCTGAGGCCATTCTCTTTGTTTTGTAGATGGCTGTGTTCTCCCTGTGTCTTCACTCTGTACATGTCAGTGTCTTAATCTCTTCTTATAAGGACACAAGTCCTATTAGTTAAATTAAAGCCCACGCATATGACCTCATTTAACATTAATTATCTCTTTAAAGACCCTACCTCCAAATACAGTCACAGTCTGAGGTACTGGGGGTTAAGACTTCATCATGAATTTGTGGGGGACACAATTCAGCCCATAACACAGCCTCAGTTGAGGCAACCCTCAACTGAAGGCAGGTGCCTTCACACTGCCAGACACTTCCAGAAGCCGGCTAGATAGCAACCAGGACCCACATCAAGACAGTCAGAAGCCCAAGGAAGATGCCAGGCCGTGTCTGGGAACACCTGCTGTAGAGCGTGGGGAGGGAGAGAGTCCCACGAGGTGAGGTCCCCTAGGGCGGGACCAAGGCACATGCTGAGGAGCGCTCAGGGCCTGGCTACGTGGCAGCCTCGCCCCTTCAGTCCTAAAGGTGTGACTGACCAGGTCGAGGAGGCAAGACAGAGTCTGAAATCACACTTCACACAGGCGTCAGTGTTCAGAGTGAACTCGACATTAGCTGTACCACAGGCATCATGCCCAACACATGGGGACATTTTAATTTCTTTTTTTTTTTTTTTTTTTTGCGGTACGCGGGCCTCTCACCGCTGCGGCCTCTCCCGTTGCAGAGCACAGGCTCCGGACGCGCAGGCCCAGCGGCCATGGCTCACCGGCCCAGCCGCTCTGTGGCATGTGGGATCTTCCCGGACCGGGGCCACGAACTCGAGTCCCCTGCATCGGCAGGCGGACAGACTCTGAACCACTGCGCCACCGGGGAAGCCCCACATGGGGACATTTTAAACACAATTAGTCTACCTTCGGCACAATCCTCCAACTCTGCTACATTCTGAGGGGAAAAAAAATCAACATCCTGACAAACAACCTTTTACGATTCCCAGAGCCTAAGGCCTCCCCACACCTCTCCTCTGCGCCCCCGAACAAGGCCTGCGCACCTGCCCTGCACTGTGGAGGAGCGCAAGGTCCCACAAGGGCCCGAGACTGCTTAGGAGCCACAGGGACGAGTGCAAGAGGCAGGACGGAGGGCGAGCTCCTCTGGCCAGCGCCCTGCCGTCCACTGCACCCCACGCCCCAATGACACACCCCGTTCTTGTTCAGCTTTGGAACAGTTCCCGGCCAGACACTGGGGCCTCCTCGAAACTCACAGGCCTTGTGCTACTGAGGTCCTTCTAGAACTCTCCCTCACACCCCTGGGGAATTATTGCGGACTCCCACAGGTGGGTTCGACACTGTGGTTTGAGATTCCCAGGAGTGGAGGGGTGCACAGGAATAACAGCAAATGTCCAGCAAAGGGGGTGTCCTTTTTTTTTTTTTTTTTTGCGGTACGCGGGCCTCTCATTGCTGTGGACTCTCCCGTTGCGGAGCACAGGCTCCAGACGCGCAGGCCCAGCGGCCATGGCTCAGGGGCCCAGCCGCTCCGCGGCATGTGGGATCCTCCCAGACCGGGGCACGAACCCGAGTCCCCTGCATCGGCAGGCGGACTCTCAACCACTAACGCCACCAGGGGAAGCCCCGGGGGTGTCCTCTTTATTTACCTCTGCCAGCCTTTACTGGGTGCCTGTGTGCACCTGGTGCTGGGGACACGGCAGTGAACGAGACAACCAGAGAACTCTACCTTGTGAGGATGATTCGCTCACACACACGTAGGTGTGAGATCCTGCACTCCTCTTCCAGAATTTCAGTGTTGAGGCCGTTTCTGAACACAGCTGTAAAGTAGTAACACTTTCAAATACATCCCTACATGCCAGGCATGCCGTGGGCCTCTGTCCTGTGGGCAGAAGGAATTGGCACCCCCTGACAACTCTGGTGACAGATTCCCCAGGTCGAAACCCAGGCTCTTCCAGCAGTGACCGTCTGCACTTCCTTTTACTGACAGGGCGTCCTGCACCAGGTGCCTCCTGTGGGAGTGTCCAAGGAGGCAGCGTGACGCAGACAGGAAGGAGGTGGTGCCCTCTTGTGGCCTAACCTGGAAGGACAGGCTATCTTGAAGGACTTGTCAGGGGTAAGGGGGGATTGTTATCAGTGCCCATTATCTAACACATTTGCATAGACTTTTGCATCTCAAAATGCACTTTTCATCCCATGACTTCATTTGATCCTTGGGGTTTTTAAATTAATTAATTAATCTATGTATTTATTTTTAGTTGCGTTTGATCTTCGTTGCTGCGCGCGGGCTCTCTCCAGTTGCGGCGAGCGGGGGCCACTCCTCTCTGTGGTGTGCGGGCCTCTCTTGCTGCGGAGCACGGTCTCCAGGTGCGCGGGCTTCAGCAGTTGTGGCACACGGGCCTAGCTGCTCCAGGGGATGTGGGATCCTCCCGGACCAGGGCTCGAACCCATGTCCCCTGTATCGGCAGGCGGACTCTTTACCACTGAGCCACCAGGGAAGTCCTTGATCCTTGTTTTGAGATACCTCTTGTCATCGTAGTTTTACAGAAACCCAGTGAGGTTTAAACAATACTAATTCTAATAATAATAACACCTATGATTTATTGATCCCTTACTCTGTGGCTGGCACTGTGAATTTACTTTGTACATATTATCTCATTCGTGAGATTCAGATAGAGAACAAAGTATTAGACACGTGTCCAGGGCCCCAAGACTGCTAAGCAGCTACATGAGGAAGCAAGCACCAGCCCCGCACTCAGGCCAACAATCTCTCCCACGAGCTGGAAAAGAGAAGTGTCCAATCTGGTCCTCCAGCTCCTGGAAGATTCCCAGTTGCCTTGGGCTGGGAAGAAGCCCTGGGAGACTTCATCCAGCAGGACTGACGCTGCTACAGATCCCAACGTGCTGGAGATACCATCTCCTGCTTCCAGCGTGTGCTCTGAGGGAACTGGCACCCTTGGATCAGTAGAGAGATTCTATTTCCTGCTTCAAGGGGAGAATTTCCCCAGGCTCCTGAGAGCTGCCTCTCTCAAAGCGGACAGCAGCAAGGGCACCCCAATATTGCTACAGGATGTGGTCCAATGATCCAGACAAAGGAGGTGAAAGGGGTTGCTGTGATCCTGAAAGAAAGAGCTCCCTCCCTGAGGGAGCTAGAGGGAGGCCGGGAGGAAGACGGTCTGGCCTGTGGGGGATTGCACATCTCCAGCAGTCCGGCGGGCCTGGCCAGCAGCCTGTGCAAGCCAATCTCATTGCTGTAAAAGGGCAGTGGCCAGAAGAGGGGACTCAGGCCTGTCCCTGCATTTCAGACCTAGGCAGCCCCTCTCCAGGTCATGGAAGCAGGCAAAGTGGAAACCAACCAAGCAGGGACGGAATAGGTCCAGATTTGCTCCTTTTTCTTGAAATATGGGGATGGAACCCAAGTGGCCTCAGTCTGGGGACAATCAGGGGCATGTCAGTTGCACTCCAATCTGTGGGAAGCTGGAAGGAACCACAGCTCCACTAATTTAGAGACTGTCCCCTCTGACCCAGGCCATCTACCACTCCAACATCCCAAAACAGTGTGTTTCCTTGGCCTGCTCATCCCAGAACAATTTCTGACAGAGGGGCATACACAGCAGCTTGCATAACTCCAGTGACAGGGACCTCACCACTTCACCCGCCAGCCTATGTCCTTGATCACCTTGGATTGTTAGGAGGCCCTTCTCTTGTTGGAGTGAAAGCTCTGTCATTTTCCCTAGTTCCTTTGCTGCCCACAGAGATTTATGAACGGTGGCCCTGGCTTCCTTCCCCTCCTCCAGGCTAGACATGCCTGGGGCTCCCAGTGGGCCTCTGAGACTGAATTTAAGCTTGTTTCCCTGCCTGCACAATCGAGACCCCTTCTTTGGGGCCAGGACCTCCTCTGAGAGCCTTATAAAATCAGTCAACCATCTCTGTGAAAATGGCGCACGTCCACACAAAATGTTACATACTACACTAGAGGGTTCACAGGCCCTTTCTTTAGTGCATGTCACAGTTTCTAGAAAGTGGCTGGCCTTTAGTACTAATTTATATATTCGACAAATGTTTACAGAGGGCCTACCATGTGCCAAGTGATGTTTCTGGTGCCCAGAATGGAAGGGTAAATAAAACAAATCCTAGCTCCAAGAATTTACAGTCTGGAGCAGGAGAGAGACACCAACGAATCAGCCACCACATCATTAACTTTATATTGTGATAAATTCAAGGAAGATAATGAAAGAGAGTACAATGAGAAGTGGCAGGCTTTGGAGAGCTATTTTAAATTGGGAGGTCGGAGGGCCTCTGGAGGGGGTTGACATCTGAGTAGAGATCTGATGACAGGAAGACAGTGTGGACTGAAGAGTCGGGGGTGGGGGTGGGGGTGGGGGGTCAGGCAGGACCAAGGATGGCTGTCAAGACTCTGAGGCAGAAGGAGACCAGGGAGGCTAACGCCTGGAGTGGAGGAGGGGATATGAGACAGGGTTGAAGGGCACAGGGCCAGGCCGAGTGGGGAGTCTAGGTCTCATCTAAGTGCAGTGAGTGACACAGTCAGGTATATGTTTCAAAAGATCACTCAAAGTGGGGAGTGGAAGCAAAGTGTATTCCCCTTTCACGTTTCCTTATATCTGCATAAAGAAACCCTGGAAAAATATAGAAGAACTTAATAAGTGCGGTTACCTAGAAAAGCAAGACTTCTTAATATTTACATATTATATTGTTTTGACATTTGAATGACCTGTATATTTACCTGTATTACTTTCTCGTGGCTGCCATAACAAATTATGACAAACTGGGTGAACTAAAACAATCGAAATGTATGATCTCATAGTTCTAGAAGCCAGACATCTGCAATCAGGGTTTTGGCAGGGCCAGGTTTGCTCTAAAGATCCTGGGGGAGTTTGTTCCTTGCCTCTTCCATCTTCTGGTGGCTCTGAGCATTCTTTGGCTTGTAGCTACATCACTCTCTGCTCTGCATTGCCTCCTTCTCTTCTGTCTGACAAATCTCCTCTGTGTGTCTCTTGTAAGGGCATTTACCATTGAATCAGGGCCCACCTGAACGATCCAGGATAATCTCCTCATCTCAGGATCCTTAACTTGGTCACATCTGCAAAGATCCTTTTTCCAAATGAGGTCGCAGTTACAGATTCCAGGAATTAGTGTGTGGACATGTCTTTTGATGCGCCACCATTCAACCCATCACAATAGCTGTCCAATAAGATCAAAGTAAACTTTAAAACTTGGTTCTAGCTCTGGGGTGACAGAGGGACTGCAGGGTGACAGATGGAAGAGAGGAGGGAGGTGAAGGGAGGTGGGTATGTGTGGGAGCAAAGGTCCACTGGGCTCCAGAGGGATCGGATGCAGGATGGAGGGAACATCATAAGGCATCCCCCACCACTCCTGGGTCTGGCTTGAGCAAATGGGCAGGCTTTGGTGCCTTCACTGAGGCTGGGAAGATCAGAGGACAAGGGGGCTCCAGGGAGGTGGGAAGTGAGACTGGGAGGGAGAAGTAGTAGACATTTCAAGGTAGAAGTTACCATGAAGGAAGCTGGATATATATGTGGTGAGGCCTGCAAAAACCTTTAAGGGAACGGAAGACTCAGGCTCAGGCTACAGAAAACCCATCACCTCCCTCGTGTTGAAAGCTCAGCATCTACTGATGCAAGGCCAGGCTGCAGCCACGTCACAGAAGTGGCTGTGACTCAGTTTGGGAAATCTAGGTTTTTACCATACTACACTTATGCAACCAAGTCTTTGAATCTAAATGCAAGACTTCTCGTCTCCAGTGTAAATTTCCGTGTCTCTATGACGAATCTTTCCAAATAATTCTGCCTCCAAACCAAATAGGACAGTATGCATGGTATGATCCCAGTTTCATAGGGGAGAAAATGACTCTCTTCAGGTATGTCTATAACAATAGCTAATCTTCCCTGAGGTATTATGCTGACCACTGCATGCTTTATTTCATTTAATTCTCTTCATCACAGTTTGAAGTAGATGTTATCATTATTCCCATCTTACAGAGAAAGATAATGAGTCTCAGAGAAATTAAGTAAATCTTGCTCACAGCCACCCAAGTAGTAACTGTTAGGACTGGGACTTGCACCCTAGCAGTCTTGGCTTTTGTGTCTATAATCATTACTGCCCCTCCTCATTCGTGCCCTCTTATGGATATACATGCACATTAAAAAGTTCAAGGAGGGCTTCCCTGATGGCTCAGTGGTTGAGAGTCCGCCTGCCGATGCAGGGGACACGGGTTCATGCCCCGGTCGAGGAAGATCCCACATGCCGCGGAGCGGCTGGGCCCATGAGCCATGGCCGCTGAGCCTGCGCGTCCAGAGACTGTGCTCCGCAACGGGAGAGGCCACAACAGTGAGAGGCCTGCGTACCGCAAAAAAAAAAAAAAAAAATGTTCAAGGAGATACCTACAAAGCTGTTAATAGTGGCGGGTTCTGAGAGGGGTGTGGGAAGGAGTACACATTCTCTACTGCTGCCTTACTTTTAATTATCTTCAAGGAACAATGCTTTTTTAATTTAAAAATATGTATTTATCAAAAGAAAAGTCTGGAAGAACATACAACAAAATGTCAACAGCACAGGACTTCCCTGGTGGCACAATGGTTAAGAATCCACCTGCCAATGCAGGGGACACAGGTTCGATCCCTGGTCCAGGAAGATCCCACATGACGCAGAGCAACTAAGCCCGTGTGTCACAACTACTGACCCTGCATGCCACAACTACTGACCCTGCATGCCACAACTACTGAAGCCTGCATGCCTAGAGCCCGTGCTCCGCAACAAGAGAAGCCACCGCAATGAGAAGCCCACACACCGCAACAAAGAGTAGCTCTCACTCCCCACAACTAGAGAAAACCCGCACACAGCAACGAAGACCCAATGCAGCCAAAAATAAATAAATAAAAATGTCAACAGCAGTTACACCTGGGGAGCATGAGCAGGAAAACTATCTTCTACACCATGTAGTTTGGTGTTGTTTGAACTTTATACAATGGGCATATACTGCTTTTGTAAGCAGAAAAAAGTAATTAAGACTTTAAAAAAAGAAGGATAGAGAGAAGGAGAGTGACTCAGCAGCTCTTCTGGGATTCCCAGCAGCTCCTGACAGAGGTCCCGCCCACCTTCACAAGCCCCTTTTCTATTTCTCCCCCTCCATCCCCTTTGCACATCCTAACCAGAAAAACCTGTGCCTCAGCAGCATCTGTCCTGCCTCTCCCTCCTCCCAGCCTCTAAACTAGGCCACTGCTGATCCTGAATCCACAGGGCAACAATATCCCCTCATCCTCCATTAGCAGCTTTGTAGTTTATGAAATGCCTTCCCATGCCAGCTCACGTTTAATCCTCCCAAAGACACTGTGAAGTGGATATTCTCATGCCCATTGTACAGATGTGGAAGCTGAGGCTCAGCGAAGCTAAGCTCATTGCCCAGGGTCATATAGAGTCTGGGATTGTGCCTGGACCCAGATTCCCAGGCCAGGCCTCTCCAGTGCTGCATGAATTCAAGCTCATGTCAGGAACTTGAGTTTCAGGACCTAAAATCAACCTGTTCAATCTTGTTTAGACCTATGACAGAGCAGCAGTTCTCCTGTTCCCTACCAAACCATCCCGGCAGCCTCCCTGGTATACTCAACCACAGCCAGGAACCTGAGACTCACCAGAGCCTTGCCCTGCACTGCCCAGGCCCTGGAGCTGAGCCTGAAGAGAGGGCAGAATGGAAGAGCCTTTGGGACCAGACAGAGGAGCGTGGGAAAAAGGGGCAGACAGCCAGCATGCTTACAAGGCAGGAGTAGACAAACCCAACCGTCTAGGACAGCAGGTCATGGGCTTGGGTGGAATCCTGGATATAACTTTGATCAAATCACTTAGTATCTCTGGGCCTCAGTTCTCTCATCTGGAATATGGCATTATAATAGCATCACCTTAGAAAGCAGTTCTGGGGCTTCCCTGGTGGTGCAGTGGTTGAGAGTCCGCCTGCCGATGTAGGGGACGCAGGTTCGTGCCCCAGTCCGGGAAGATCCCACATGCCGAAGAACGGCTGGGCCTGTGACCCATGGCTGCTGGGCCTGCGTGTCTGGAGCCTGTGCTCTGCAACGAGAGAGGCCACGACAGTGAGAGGCCTGCGGAACGCAAAAAAAAAAAAAAAGAAAGCAGTTCTGAGAACAACATGAGGAATCCTTGCCATGCGTTCACCGCAATGCCTGGACATAATACATGCTGACTGAATGCTTCTTATTGTTACGAAGTGAGTTGGTTTGCCCCAACCAGTTTAGTTTATTTTGGTGAACACGTACTGAGAGCCGACACTGTGCCAGGCCCTGGGCTAAGCACGAGGGACATAGAAATAAAGTAGATGCAGCTCCTGCTCACCTAGTTCGCAGGGGGAGCCAGCCCAAAGGGAAGCTGACCCTTCCTGTGGGCTTGCAGTGCGAAGGAACAATGGCTGGGACGGCGGTAGGCAGGATGGTGTGGGGCCTTGAATGCCGGACTAATCTGTCTGAGAACTTCTCTTGTCCGCCTGGGAACCACTGCAGGTCTCAGAGCAGGAGAGCAGCCGACCCAGTCATCTCACTTAGAAATGGAACCTTAGTCTCTACGGCTCCACAGGGCTTCTGAGCCATCACTGAGTCAGGCACGACGTGGGGGGGGGGGGGGGGAATGACACAGGAGGGAGGGGCACAGAGGCCTATCCTTAGGGTGGGGACCATCTGGGTGGCAGGTGCGCTAGGTGAGGCCGCCCAGAGAGGTCAGGGAGGGGTTCAGTCCTGGAGAAAGTAGTAGGGGAGGAATCTATTTAGACTCCAGCAAAGGCAGAGTTAATGGGTCTATTTGGGGGCTGATCCCTGGGTTGCTATCTCAGGTGGTTTGGTACCTCTCTTTCTGCTTTTCCGTGCTTTCCCTTTTCCTACACTGAGTCACTAGAAGAGACGGGGTTGAGCTATCTCTGTTTGGGAGCCCTGGGACGGGAACCAGGTGACTCTGTCATCCCAGAGGGGCACACCCCCCGGGGCAGCTGGAGAGAGCAAACAGTCCTCCTGGGGGAGCTCCAGGGTCTGGTGGGAGAGGCTTGGACATGTGGAGTGGCCTTCCGCAACTCAGCCCCCTCAGAATCTTCCTCTGTCCGGAGGGTGATGATGCCATGGCAGAGGCAGTGGGAGCGGTGGAAGCACCTGGGGTTCCCCCACATATCTTCAGGCTCCCGGGCGTGCCTCTGTGTCAGCGTCATCACCCGCCGGGTCGTGGCCCAGCTCAGCACAATCGTGCAGGACCAGCCTGGGTGCCTAGAAGAGGCAGGTCGGGTTCCGGCTCCTCGCAGCCCACATCCCCAGTCTGGCCCAGTTGCCCCAATCTGGGGACAGACTACTTCTAGTGGGGCAGCCCAGTCAGCTGAGAAAGTCAGGCTTATGCTGAGCAGGAAAAGGGAGGACTCGCCCACCTCCCCCCGCCCCCAATCCATGAAGCTGTGGCAGAGCAAGCCCTGGGCACTTGGCAGACTCAGTATGCGTCCTGCGTGCGCAACCAGCCCACTGGGTTCGCCTCTATGGGCCTCAGTTTCCCCTTCCACTACTGAGCCAATGCATACATTCATTTTCTCTTCCTGGGGCATCTACCGAGGGTCAGACCTGCAATATGCATCGAAGAGACAATGAACCCAGAACCTAGGCCTTGGCGAGCATCCAGCCCGGCCCCGCTGCGCCCCGTGTGGCAGCAAAGCTGTGGGGAAGCTGCTCTGCTTGGGGTGCGGGTGCAGGGCTGGCTTCCCTCTGCGCCCGCCGATGACAGATGCCCAGCAGAGGGCGGCAGAGAGCGGGATCCCATCTCGAGGGAGCCGCGACCTTGGCAGTCAGCGAAGGTGGAGGCCTGGAGATTTTCAGCTTCACTGCTGTCAGAAATAAGTTTCACAAGGGCCTCCGGCACATCGGCATTCTCTCGGACCCGGGCCCCGGGGCGGCCGACACCTCATCACTCTCCTGTCCCTGGAGAAGCCGCCCCAGGGCAGCCTTGGGACTGGGGCGGGGCGGTGCAGGGTCGAGGTGGGAATACCAGCGGGGTAAGGAGGAGGGCACGAGGGCAGAGAAAGGTGGGGGAGGGCCCCCGTGCAGGGATCGTCGGTCGGGGCGGGGTCACAGGTCAGAGGGCGGGGGCTGGTCCTAGGAGCAGTGTGCACCCAGCACCTTCTTTGACTAGGTTTTCTAAAGATCGTGCTGGTGCTGTGAGGGGGTCGACTTAACCCGCACACACTCAGACACACACTCCCGTTCTCCTTCCATCGGCATGCTCTCAACACACACTAACACACATTTCCACCCAGATCACATCCGACTCATGCACACAAACACGTTCATATCACATCAACACACATATTTCATGATCACACTTACACTTTCATACAAACACACCTACACACATGAATGCACATCCACTGTCACCCAACTCGCACACTTACACTCACACTTGTGTACACACATAACTCACATACATATATACTCTCAAGCACACGCAAGCACACACCGATTTTTTTCACACAACTCTTACAAGTACTCACATACACAACTTGTGTATATATTCAGTCACACACACTCACATTTCTATCTATTCATACACTCACACACACTCACACATTGACACACCTAAGGGCCTCTCCCTAGAAAAGCTGGTAGAGCCAGGGGGCAGTCTACCAGCTCTGGTCCCTCACACTGGGTTCCAGAGATAATCCCAGCTCTCAGGCATCTGTGACCCACTGCCTTCCGCCCACTTTCAAAAAGGATTTGAGGGACTTCTCTGGTGGCACAGTGGTTAAGAATCCGCCTGCCAATGCAGGGGACACGGGTTTGCTCCCTGGTCCGGGAAGATCCCACATGCCACAGAGCAACTAAGCCCGTGCACCACAACTACTGAGCCCGTGTGCCACAACTACTGAAGCCCA
This sequence comes from Pseudorca crassidens, assembly GCF_039906515.1. Classification (NCBI taxonomy): domain Eukaryota; kingdom Metazoa; phylum Chordata; class Mammalia; order Artiodactyla; family Delphinidae; genus Pseudorca; species Pseudorca crassidens. Next base: position 125,641,654 of record NC_090298.1, read on the forward strand.
CGCGCATAAAGCCCATGCTCCGCAACAAGAGAAGCCACCGCAATGAAGAGTAGCCTCTGCACGCCACAGCTAGAGAAAGCCTGCATGCAGCAACAAAGACCCAACACAGCCAAAAAAAAAAAAAAAAGATTTGAGATGATTTAGAAGGTTAAATCCCAAATAAAACAGGATAATGAAAAAGAAAAATAAGACAGCAGAAGCATTGAAAGCCTAACCCTTGTTTCTCCAGGCCTGGGGACTTCTAAATTTGTAAAGACCCAGTGGTCTGTGATTTCAGAGCCCCAGGCCCAGCCCTGCCTCTTTTGGATCATCCCTCTGCACTTGCCCTTGTGGGCCTCTCTCTGCCCCCCGCTTGTCCCTCAGGGTCTGTGAAAGGGCTTACTCCCTGCCAGCATGTCCGACTCTGTCTGGAGTAGCTGAGTGAGCCCCCTGCCACTCCCCAAAGGTGGCTGGGCTGAAGGACCTTTGAATGACTACCTGCCAAACAGTGTTTCCCATCAACCGTCAGTCAGCCTCTTGAGCTAAACCTTGGCTTTGGCCTCTCTCTCCCGCAAGGTGAGTTCCCAGCCACTAAGGACCTCCCCAGTGCTGAAGCAGAGTTCCTCTCCTCATTGTTCTAGAGTCTCAATCCTCAGCCTGCACTCATCTGACCCTTAATCCCAACCTTTCCCACCACGATTTCTCAATAAAGCCCTCATTCAAACAAAACGCCCAGTGACACATCCTGGTATTCCGAAGCTGCTCAAGTGGACATTTCAGTCAGCTATCTCTGTGTAACAAACCAACTCAAAATTTAGTGGCTTAGGGACTTCCTTGGTGGTCCAGCGGTTAAGACTCCACCCTCCCAATGCAGGGGTCCAGGGTTCAATCCCTGGTCAAGGAGCTAGGTCCCACATGCTGCAACTAAGAGTTCACGTGCTGCAGTGAAACGATCCCACGTGCCACAACTAAGACCTGGTGCAGCCAAATAAATAAATAATAAATATTTAAAAAACCCAAAACTTGGTGGCTTAAAATGGCAATTTGAGGGAATTCCCTGGCAGTCTAGTGGTTAGGACTCTACATTTCCACTGCCGGGGGCATGGGTTCGATCCCTGGTCAGGGAATTAAGATCCTGCATGCTGCATGGCCAAAAAACAAACAAACAAAACAGCAATTTGTTATTTCTCATGGTCCTGTGGATTGGTTGGGCTCATCTGGGTGGTTCTTCTGCTCTATATTTTGTTGGCTGGGACTACTCAGGCTGCTGCATCCAACTGGACTGCCTTCAGGCATGGCTGGATCCAGAGGCTCAAGTAACATCATCAAGAATGTATCATGTTTTCCATTCTCTGCTCTGCTTGGCTGGGTCTAAATGTCCAAGATGGCTTCCCTCACATTTTTAGTGCCTCCACTGTGTTAACTAGAACATCTGGAGGCTGCCTAGGCCTCCTGTCTCACATGGTCTCTCCAGCAGGGGAGCGAGACTTCTTTATATGACAGCTCAGGGACTGAGAGCAAAAGCAAACCTGCCAGGCTTCTTAAGAGCTAAGCCTGGAACTAGCACAGCATCACTGAAACCACATTCTATTGGTCAAAGCAAGTCATAAAACAAACCAAAATTCATGGTTTAAGGGGAGAAAAAATGGATTTCACTACCCAGTGGGAAGAGTGGCACATGTGCACAGGGATGAGAGGAATCACTGGCAACCAATTTTGCAGGCACTCTGCCACAGTGGGCCTGCCCATTAAGCTCCCAACACGCCTCCTGTGAAAGAAGTTGTGCAGCAGGTAAATGAAGCATCTTCGAGAACTTAACATTCTTAATCACAAAATTCTTATCTCCACTTCCAGGAAGACTTGCACTTTGGTTAGCGTGTGATTGGGGACTATTTCATTTGTAAGTGATGGGAACCGAGCTCAAACTGGCTTAAGCAAAAAAAAAAAAAAAAAAGAGAGAGAGAGAGAACAGGAACTTCCCTGGTGGTCCAGTGGGTAAGACTCCGAGCTCCCGATGCAGGGGGCCTGGGTTTGATCCCTGGTCGGGGAACTAGGTCCTGCATGCATGCTGCAACTAAGAGTCCGCACGCCACAACTAAGACCTGGCGCAACCAAAATACATATATAAATAAATATTTTTTTTAAGAAGAGAGAACATATTGACTCATACTGGGAAATTTAGGGAAATACTGGGAAATTCAGAGATGGACTGGCTTCAGAGGCTCAATTAACGTCATCAGGAATGTTTTAAACTTTCCATTCCCTGCTCTGCGGTCCTCTGTGTTGGCCTCATTCCGTCATTCTCAAGCAAGCTCTTTCTACAAGGTGCAAAGATGGCCACCAGCAACTTCAGGTTTGCATCTTATCAGCTTAACACCCCCCAATGGAAAACACGTGCTTCTCCCACTCCTCAATAATTTTGGTAAAAATCTCAGGGGAATCATATAACTGGCCCAGAGTAAATCATAATCCAATCCGGGAAAACATCACTGGGACTTCAATTAGCCAGGACTTCATATTATGCCCACCCGCTGGAGGAAAAGAAAAGGTAGAATAAGCCCCAGCAGAACCACGTGGACTGAAAGCTGGGGTGGGGAATTGGGGTGGGGTGTTCCCCAAAGAAAAGCAAGTGATGTTACCAAAAGTAGGAGGAGTCATCATAATGCTAAGACGGCAAACACAACTGAGAGCCACTGTGTTATCTGATGTGTTACAGAGAAAGAAAATCATGTGAGTCCAGCTGGAGATAAGCATTTTCCTGATTCTGAATTCCAGAATGGATCCCTTCACACAGGGAGTTAAATCTAGTGCATTTCCTGACATAGTGGACAACAGCTTTACCTCCATTTTGGCATAGATATGGAAATATCCTTCAAGCATGCATTTCGTAAAGTGCCCACCTTTGAAAGCCAAGGACAGAACATTTCTTTGCCCCAAGGAAAGGCAATTTTGTAGGCTGCTGAGCTCATGGGTTTCTGGTGAGAGGCTTCCAAATATCGAGATGGCACTCAGCATAGAGAACAGAGAGGCAGTACCCTCTCTAATATAGCATTTCTGTGAGCCTTCCCTGTCTTCCCTTAGCAGTCTCAGCCTGTCCTATTCCACTCAGATACCTACTTTGGGTCAAAAGCAAGGGCCCGGACCTTGGCTACAGTGATAGAGCGTCGAGAATCACAATCTCACAGACTTTTATTACTGAAGGATGTCAGAAACATCATGCTGATTGCTCCTCAACCTTGATTCTCTCCTTCCACAGATGGACTTATTAGCTGGAACCATGGCTACCAGAATAAAGACTACATTTCCCATCCTCTCTTGCCACTAGGTGTGCCATTTGACTAAGTTCTGGCCAATGAGATGTGGCAGCTTCTAAGAGTCTTCCTCTGTCCTTTCCATCTTTGTCTCTTCACCTTTCGGACTCTTGTTTCCTGGAATGTGGGTATGATGGCCACCATTTTGTACCAAAAGGACGAGGGCCACACCATAGGGAAGGTGGATGTGAACCAGAAGGATTAGGTAGAAGAGCCACCATGCCAGCCCTGGACCACCCATCTTTATACTTGATACTTTTATGAGAGAGAGATATAAGCATGCATATTGTGTAAGCCACTGTTTTGAACTTCCGTTTCCTGTAGTCGAATCAGTTCCTAATTGATGACATTATCTCTTCCAATTTTTCCATATCCTTTACCACCACTCACAAATACCATCTTCCATCCAAGGCTTGAATCCTCTCCAAACCATTGCTTAAAGGATAAGTACAGGGCTTCCCCGGTGGCGCAGTGGTTGAGAGTCCGCCTGCCGATGCAGGGGACACGGGTTCGTGCTCCGGTCCAGGAAGATCCCACATACCACGGAGCGGCTGGGCCCGTGAGCCATGGCCGCTGAGCCTGCGCGTCCGGAGCCTGTGCTCCGCAACGGGAAGAGGCCACAACAGTGAGAGGCCCGCGTACCGCAAAAAAAAAAAAAAAAAAATAGGATAAGTACAGCTCACACAATTACTACCTCTCGAGGTCATTTCATCCTTGGAACTGAATTGTTAGAAACGTGTTAGGAAATTCTTCCTCATCTTCATTCATTCCATCTGCATACAGCTAATTCTCTCCCTCAGGAGCGTCAACCAGAGCCCCATAGGAAAAGAGGCCCAATGTCCACAGCTCCCGCGTACATGGGTGAAGCTTCAGGTGTGCAAGGAGCTTTTGATTCTGCGATGCAGTTATTATATATCAGTGCAGCTTGAGACATTTGGAATATGTGATAAGAATTCCTCACATTTGCATAGCAGCTTACACACTTCCTCCCACACTCTCATTTTATTACTGTTATTAGTAATAATATTAGTAATAATAATAATAATGTTCCCTTTACAGAAATTTAAAGGAATATATAAAATGTAGTGTGAAAACCCAAATTAAAAAAAAGAACAGAAGAATAAAGAAAAACAGAGGAGTGGATTACAAAATATAATCAGACCAATAGTTATAAATCATATATGCACAGAGCATAACTAGATACTTTGCTGCCATTTATTGAGTACTTATTTTTCATAAGGCCTTGAAATAAGCAGGGGGCGCTATGTAATTAAATCCTCATGCGTATCTTGCAAGGTAGACATTTTGACTAATTTGCAGGTGATGACAAAGAGCCTCGGGGAGGTTAAGGGTCCTTTCTAAGGTCCCAGGGGCTCTAATGGTAAAGTTAGCTCCTTGACCTGCATGTCCCCTACCCCAGTCTTTCCTCGTCACTCCTTCAGACAGACCGGCCCTGCAGCCTGGAATGCTCTTTCCTGCCCCTTTCTTGATGACACTGGCACCGTCTCCCCGCCCTCCCCCCATCTCAGCTTCAATGTCACCTCCCGGGCAAGGACTTCTCTGACCTCCCCATCCCCCCACCCCTGCCATCCCTCCCCTCTCTGATAGCTCCTTCATAAGAAGTCGTCTTCTTCTCAGCACGATTAGACGTTTGTTCAGTGCCTGTCTCCCTCTCTGAGGCTGGGGATGGCATCTGTCTTGTTTGCTGCTGGATCGTCAGCGCCTAGAACAGAGTCTGGCACATTCAGGTGCTGAAACCTTGGTGAATGAACGACAGCCCGTGCTCACAGCCACCAGATCACCCTATGCTTTCCCAGGACTTCTCTCAGAGGCCCTGACTCCTGGGCCTGAAGGGTCCCTCACACCTTACCTCATTCCATCCCTGCATAATAGAAAAGGGAAACTGAGGCCGGAGAGGGAAAGGCACTTGTCAGGGCCCCATAGTGGTTAGACACACAGCTGAGCGAGGGGCACGTCCTGGTTCCAGGCCGAGGGCCGGGCACCAGTGGGTGGTCCCGACCGGGCCAGCTTTCTCTCTGTGGAGGGATAGAGTGAGGCAGGACAGCCCTGAAACGTGGCTGGTGGGAGGTGCTGCCTAGAACAATGTGGCCGTCCTGGGGAGGAGGTGGAGAGCCTGCTGGCCTGGCTGGGAAGGAATCCAGCAGGGGCCTTGCTCGGTTTCCTCCCAGCACAGGGGGAAGTAAACACATTCCTCAGTCAGGCAGGCATCTCTCGGCTCCAGCAGGTCCCTGGCCAGTGGTCTGTTGCCCTATGGAGGGCAGGCCTGGAGAAGGGGCACGACTCAGCCAGGGTCAGACCAGTGTGTGGTGGCTGGTACCCTTTGCCAAACTGCCTCCTGCCCCAGCGCACAAAGGTGAGAAGAGCATAGTGTCCCTGTCCCCACCCCAGTCCTGCAGAAGCCCAGGGACAGCTGGGCTAGCTCCCAGCCAGGCCGAGCCTCTCTGAGGATCAGCCTCTGGTCCCCACCACCAGCCAGGACAGCGAGGAGGACACTGGGGACGCTTGACAAGGCAGGCATGGCCTGTTGTGAGTACCGGGTCCCGGCTCCCTACTGGACAGATGGGGAAACCTAGGCCCGGAAGGGCAGGGGCTTGCTCCAAGTGCCACAGCAGGGTCGTGACTAAGCCGAGACCAGAACCCAGGTCCTGTGGACAATGGTGTCACGTCACCAAAGCCATGATGATGGCTGCCGCCTCCCAGCTCCTCCCGGCCCACCCGCCCTTCTCCCTTCAGCTCTGTCAGGCCCTCTGCACATGTTGATTCTTCTGCCCAGAATTCCCTTCTTGAACTCTCTTGACTGGGCAAACTCCTACCTGTACTTCAGAACCATTCAGCGCCTTCCCGTCACGCAGACCAGCTGCCCTGGGGGCGGGGCGGGCCCTGCAGCAGCAGCTGTCCTCAGATGCCAGCGCCAGGGTGCAATTGCAACAGCTGTGAAGCCTGGTTCTTGGTAGCAGCCAGGAATGATTCACAGGGAGTGGGAAGACAGGAAGGCTTGGATGTCACCCTGTGTACTAAGTGTGAGTGTCAGGAAAAAGAGCCTGGGATCTGGACTGGGAGAACTGGCCTGCTTCTCTCTTCAAGTTGTAGGATCTAGAGGATGGTCTTCAGCCCCTCGGGAAGGTATCACTGAGGCTGAGACTCCTGGGTCTGGAAACACAGGGCAGTTTTTAACTTTTCTGCCAGCTCCAGTTGATGGACAGTATCTCTGGGGGGCACTGTGTTGAGGAGGATTCAGAAGAAGGGAGTATGGTGGTAGACCCGCCATTTATTTGATACCCTTGGGCTGGGATGTCTCTAAGGGTCCTCCCTCCCTGAGAAACATACTCCTGTGATCAGAATCAGCAGCTGTCCCAGCTCTGGCAGGGCCCCAGGATAGGCCACAGGGCCTTCGATCAACACACACACACACACGCACACACACACGCACACACACACGCACACACACACACACACACACACAAGATGCGGGCCCTTCCCAGGCAAGTGGCTCTGGCTGTGGGCTCCAGCCCTCTCCCTTCTGTTGGCCTCAGATAAACATTCCTTCCAGCTTTGCCCCCTGAGCCGCTGCTGGCTTATTCAGGCCAGATCAGCACAGCCCAGACCTCGGCAGAGCATCAGGCTAAGCTGCTTCCTGCCTGTTGCTGGGAAGGGCTGAGGGTTCTGGGGCTGAAGTCCAGTCCCTGGGCTCCAGCAGCCTTGGACATTGCCCTGAGAAGGAATTTCCTGTTGTTGCTTCCTTCTTCCTCATACGTATAGCTCCAGTTTCTCCTCCAGAGCTCTAGCGTCTGGTCGCCGTTAGGAACTCAGAGGCCTTTTGTAGGTCAGAGAGCTAGTTTTCAAGTCCAGCTTGCCGTATGGCCTTGGGCTGGTCTGTGCCTTAGTTTTCGCATTTGTAAAATGGGGGAAAGAACACCAAATTCATTCTGATAGGTGGTGGCTAAGGGATTTTCCTGGGTTGAATAGTGTCCCCTTAAAATTTACATCCACGGAGGAATTCCCTGGTCGCCCAGTGGTTAGAAATCTGCTTCCATTGCAGGGGGCACGGGTTCAATCCCTGTGCCCTTAGGCAGGGAACTAAGATTGGTAATCTGCATGGTGTGGCAAAAAAAAAAAAAAATTTACATCCACGGGAAGCTGTGAAGGTGACCTTATTTGGAAAAAGTGTCTTGGCAGATGTAATCCAGCTAAGATGAGGTCATAGTGGATTAGGGGGTGTCCCTAAATCTAATATAACTGGTGTCCTTAAGGGAAATTTGGACACAGAGACAAAACACAAATATCCACAGAGAGAAGGCTGTGTAAAGACCGAGGCAGAGATTGGAATGATGCTACCATAAGCCAAGGAGTGCCAGAAGCTACCAGACGCTGGAAGAGGCAAGGAAGGATTCTCCTCTAGAGCCTTTGGAAGAAACATGCCCCAAATGTCGCTTTGATTTTGGACTTCTGGCCTTAGGAGTTGTGAGAAAATAAATTCCTGTTGTTTCAAGCCTCTAGTTTGTGGTACTTTGTTACAGCAGCCCTAGGAAATGAATACAGGGATGTTTATAAGGATGTTATCTGCCACACAGTGGCCACTCAGTAGAGGGAACCCCCATGACGGCTCCAGGTGGTGTTAGTGCCTCTCCTTCCTGCCTCCCAGCCCTGAATGCCTCCCTCCCCTTGGGCACGGGCTCTGCCACTGCCAGGCCTGACCAGCATGTGCCAGCCAGGCTGACCAGGAGGGCAGAAGCAGGACTAGACGTGTGGAGGCAGATGTCAGTCTCACCAGGGCTGGCTGACGTCAGGCCCAGAAAAGACCAGTTGCCCCACAGCACAGAGGTCACAGGTGGGCAGGGTCCCCCAGTGGCCACTGAATTCTAGACTCTATGCTCCATGGGGGCAGGAGACAAATCCACTTGGTACGTTCAGCACCCGGCACAGGGCCTGACATTTAGTAGCCCTTACTATGTGCCAGTCCTTACTTTAATCCCTCGCAGCAACCTTGTCAGGTGCCATCATTGCCCCCATTTTACAGCTGAGGAAACTGAGGCACAGGGAGTTTTTTTTTTTTCAAACTCTTTAATTTTTTTTTGAATTTTATTTTATTTATATTTTTATACAGCAGGTTCTTATTACTTATCTATTTTATACATATTAGTGTATATATGTCAATCCCAATCTCCCAATTCATCCCAACACCACCACCCCCTGTCACTTTCTCCCCTTGGTATCCATACGTTTGTTCTCTACATCTGTGTCTCTATTTCTGCCCTGCAAACCGGTTCATCTGTACCATTTTTCTAGGTTCCACATATATGCATTAATATACGATATTTGTTCTTCTCTTTCTGACTTACTTCACTCTGTATGACAGCCTCTAGATCCACCCACGTCTCTACAAATGACCCAATTTCGTTCCTTTTTATGGCTGAGTAATATTCCATCGTATGTATGTACCACATCTTCTTTATCCATTCGTCTGCCGATGGGCATTTAGGTTGCCTCTATGACCTGGCTATTGTAAATAGTGCTGCAGTGAACATTGGGGTGCATGTGTCTTTTTGAATTATGGTTTTCTCTGGGTATATGCCCAGTAGTGGGACTGCCGGGTCACATGGTAATTTTATTTTTAGTTTTCTAAGGAACCTCCATACTGTTCTCCATAGTGGCTGTATCAATTTACATTCCCACCAACAGGAGGCACAGGGAGTTTACATGAGTTGCTCAAAGTCACACTGTTGGTAGGTGGCAAATCCAAGGGATCTGGACGGTGAGCCCAGGCTCTTATCTGATCATTATCAATGTTTACTGAAGTAATGTAAGGCTAAAACCAGACTGCAACCCATGATGAATTCACACATGTCCTCTGAATGCCCAATTCCCCACCCTTAAGAGATCTTACTAGACCCCGCAAGTGAGAGCAAGTGTCACCAGCAGGGTACTCTACCCACAGTGGCCCAGGAATGTGTCTGGTACAAGTTCTAATTGAAGTTGGCTGTCACTTTAATCAACCCCACCCATGATCTCACAGACCTGCCCTCTGGAGCCCACCCTGACAGCCCATCCCTCGGAGACTGAAAAACCCCTTTGGCCGAAAACAGATTCGGTGGGTTATAGGGACCTGATTATTAATAAACCAGCAAGCATGGCTTTTGCCCTCCCATACCCTCTCCGAAGGCGACTCCCAGAGCTGGTGTGTCAGCTGCAGGAATTGGGAGGCTGTCACTCTAGGGTATATAATTAACCCCACACAGCTTCTCTCCTCTCTCTCTCTGCACTTCTGTTTGTTGATCAGCTTTGGTTTTTGCCGTCAACTGTTCTCTCTGCCTTCAATTCACATTCCCCAAGAGGATCTACTTGGTGCAGTTAATTTTCCCACCAGGCTACCTCAAAGGCTGGTGAATCAGCCTATAGACTGGGTCCCCACCCATGGTCCATTCGGCTACAACCAGGGAGGTAGGGGTCACGTGGGACCAACACGACTGCTTCTGCGAAGGAGGCTGTGGGAGTGGCAGGCAGGCTGAGGCTGGCTTGGACAAGGTGCTACCTGTTGGTTGTGCCCTCAACTGTCTCCTTCGTGCCTCAGCTCCCTTTATAAACTGTAGAGCCCAGCTCCCTCTCATAGACTGCCCCCAACTCCAAGAGGGACCTCTGAACTGACCCACAGACTAGAGCCAGGATGTTAATTTGGGGCAAACCCACCACTCTTTCCTTTCCAACTGTGGCAGAAATTACCAATGGATCATAGCATTACCTGTCCGCTGAGCTGAGCACTGAATCAGACAGACTCGGAATCAACAGTGCTCTCTCCAGGAAGTCATTGCCAAGCGATTCCAGCTGACATGAAAGAACTAGACAGGATGGGAAGATCTCTAGAGTTGCTTTGGGCGCTGGCGTGGCCTGCGTCTGAGTCAGCAGTCCTGCCTAAGCAGAACACGCAGCCCGGGAGGTGTGTGAAATCAGTGATCAGGGGTCCCGGGTGAGATATGCTAATTACTGATAACCCTCAGGATATTGGCGTCAGCCAGGCTTGCGAGGGGATGCCCAGGTCAAGGACAGGCAGGGAGTGAGACTCTGACTCACTGGCTCTGGATCTGAATTTCTTCATCACCTGATCTCCTTTAGTCTCTGTCTCTCTGTGAGTCAAACAGACATCATCCGCTGTATCACACAGGTGCTCCTCAGCCAGCTCACTGAGACCTGCCCAGTGCTTTGAGAAGATGCCAAAGCAACCACCCTGGGCAGCGGGGGGAGGGGAAAGTGGACTGCCCCAAAGGCACGGGGACTGTCTGAGGAGGCACCCACCTTCTGTCTGGGGAGCACTCACTGTGTCAGATGGGGACCATGATGCTTCGGGAAATTGCAGGACTTCTCAGAGCCTTAACATGTTCACGTCGTCTGTGCATGAATAAGAGCAGGACAGAGTGTGCAGGCGTTCCTCAAATTACTGGACTTATTTTCACAGCTGGACTACATAGGAGTTAAAAAAAAATTCATCCACCTGTGGAAGGAGGCAGATAACAGAAATGAGGGAAGGGGGCTGGGTATAAAGGAGAGTGGGTCACGGTTTAAATGATCCTGAATGAAGAGCTAAGTCAGGGCGAGGACCCTCAGCTCCTGCAAATTTTTCCACTCAAGAGCACAGGCAGGCCCAGGGCTACCAGATTTTCCAATTTCTCAACAGAAGTCAAAAATCCAGATTTTGATGTGAATTACTTTTACTTTTAAATTGTGGCAACTCATTCAGAAAATGCATTTTCACTTGCAGCGTTTGATCTGTATGTGTGTTTAATATCCCTGGAGGAAGAATCCCAGGTTTCTCCCTCCAGTGTTTTCCACAAGCTTCCTTCACGATGAGGGCTGAAGATGTCAGCTCCGAGAAACCAAACTGTGGATTCTCGCACCCTTTGGCCAGAGCTCTGAGCTGTGCCAGGCTTTGGGGCTGTGTTTCGATGCCCGTGAGGACCAGAGAGGCTTTCCCAGAGCCTTGCCCTACTGGGTGCTCACACTATCCAGTGCCACCTGCTTCATCACCATAGAAACCAGGCAGTTCCTGACCAGCCTAGGGCATGGCTTCCCTTCTTGGTCTTTTTGGAGTCCTGAGTGACTAGCCAGGATGCCCACACATATGCTTGTGGCAGTGGCTCCAGGAAGTGGCCTGGGAAGAGGGTGACGTGGGGCCAGCACAGGGAGTGCTGGTCAATTCAAACAGTTCATAGCATCTTCAATAAATCGGAGTATGAGCCTAGTGCACAGAGCAGGCCGACGAGTGTGGCTCTGGACAGGGCACTGTGGAACTAGCTTGGACCCACTGTGGAACCCAGTGCAGGAAACCTGCTTTAGAGAGACTGCCCAGTGCAGGGCTGGGCGAGCTGGGCTGGGGGCCAGGTACCAGACACACCTCCAGGATGGGCAGGCCCTTCCAGAAAGCCCGTACCTGAAGGCATCAGAGGGTCTCAGGAGAGTCTGGTGGCAGGTAAGCATACAGCATCAGGCAGCCGATGAGAAGCTTGCGACCACCGGGGCGCCTCAGGGAGGCCTGGTCCTGGGAAGCTGGAGCGCTGGGTTGACCCTGGTCATGGTAGGGCCCGAGTTACAGCCAGAGCTGTGTCCCTTCCCAGGCCAGTCAGGGCTGTGGCCAGTGCACAGGGCAGGGTAGGGGTGGGGGAAGGGCACGAAGGGAGTGACACCTGCACCTGGTGAGGCAGCAGACATGTTAAAACACCCCATCCCTCGACTGCCTTCTCCCCATGATGAGTCATGGCTGTGTCATCCCTTCCTTCCATCTTGTTCTTAACGTCATCTTTAAAAATTAATTGAAGTGGAGGCACTTTTGGAGAACGTGCCCAGGGGAGTGGCCCAGCGACACATGGTGTGTGAGGATGGGAAAGCCGTGAGGGCTGAAGCGGTGAGCAAGTTCTTACACAAAGCTATGGGAGCATAAATTCCATCTCTGTCCGTTATGAGCTGTGTGATCTCGGGGAAGCCACCTGCCTCTCGGAGCCCCCATTTCCTCATCTGCAGAGTGGAAGAATAATAGTAACTGCCTCGTAGAGCTGTGAGGATTAAGTTGATAAAGTGTGTGGAAAGCTTTGCCCCTGGCACCCAGTAGTCATTCAAGTACCTACTGTCCTTCGAGGTAGGAAAGAAAATCCAGAATTTTATCACTGGAAAGGAACAATCAGTTAGTTTACATGTGGGGAGATAGAGGCCCAAAGAAGCAAAGGGTTCCATTGCGAGTCCAGGATGAGCCAAACCCAGAGCCCAGGTCATCTGCCAAGTTCAGCCCCTCCCAACACACCCCATCTGGGGAACAAGCCAAACCCAGAAATGATGACTCCCAGAAAACCCCACTCTTTCTGGCACCCAGAGGAGAGCCTCTGCATTACACCCAGCTGGCAGCCAAGTAGCTACTCAGAACCCCCAGTGCCGGCACAGCCCTGGCACTAAGGATGCACATCCGAGAATTGACAGGGGCCCCCCTTTTTCTCCCAGCCTCCTAATACAGAGCCTCCAAACACTGGCTCTCCCAGTGAACTCACTCAAGTTCACCCAAGGAACTGTGGTAGAGCCAGGCGGGAACCCAGGCCTGGCAGCTCGCTGCCCCATGCTCTACCTCTCTGTACAGGACACAGGACACCTTTTTCCCTCCACACCATGTTTATTCTCAGGATTGGTTCAGGGTCATTCCTATAACAATTATGAGAACAACCAATAACACTGTGCCCTTACTGTTTCCAGGGGCTGTGCTAAGTGAGGGTTTTTTGTTTTGGGGGTTTTTTAAAAATATTCATTTATTGATTTTGTTGTGCCTGGTCTTAGTTGCAGCGTGCAGGATCCTTTAGTTGCAGCATGCGGGATCTAGTTCCCCAGCCAGGGATTGAACCCGGGCCCCCTGCGTTGGGAGCGCGTAGTGTTAGACACTTCCCTGTTAACCACCAGGGAAGTCCCGTGAGGGTTTTTCTTTTTTTTTTATTGACAATACTTTAAAAGGTAAGGCCATAACATTATTATTTCCATTTTACAGATGGGGAAACTGAGGTCAGACCAACTTCCCCCAGCCAATGAGTGAAGAAAACAGAGTTTGAACTCAGGGGCACCTGTTCCCTCTTCACCACATCTCCGCACCCTCCAGGCATGGCAACCCTTTCCTTTCCTGGCTGGGCCCTTGTTGTCCCGCTCTGTGGCCTTGTCAGGGTCTTCACCTCCACCAGAGGTCTGTTCAGGACTTTGAAGAGTAAAGAGAGGAAAAGTGGGCACAGGCTGTTCTGGTGGCCCCTGCATCCTCAAGCCAGACCCTCCTGCTGTGTGTGTAAGGCTCTCCCCCTCCACCCTGCAGCCTCTGGCCTGTGTTGGCAGCTCCCTTCCCCAGCCACTGACTTCCATCTTTAGGCCTTAAGAACGGGAGGGGGGACTTCCCTGGTGGTGCAGCGGTTAAGAATCTGCCTGCCAATGCAGGGGACACAGGTTCAATCCCTGGTCTGGGAAGATCCCACATGCTGCAGAGCAACAAAGCTCGTGAGTCACAACTACTGAAGCCCGCACACCTAGAGCCCTTGCTCCACAACAAGAGAAGCCACCGCAATGAGAAGCCCGTGTACTGCAACAAAGAGTAGCCCCCGCTCACCACAACTAGAGAAAGCCCGCGCGCAGCAATGAAGACCCAATGCATCCAAAAATAAATTAATTAATTAATTTTAAAAAAAAGAAAGAAAGAACGGGAAGGAACAGAGAGAAGCCACCAGGCTGAGCTTGGGTGTGAAACTTCCTGCTGGTATAGGAGTGGACGCCCATTTGTGGGGAGAGGGGGCACCTGGCCAGTTGTCAGGGAACAAACAACCCCTCGGGAACTCTGCTGATCCCACCTCAGTTCCTGCATCATCCCAACCCTCTCTAAAGCCCCGGCAGGGTCAAGCCTCGGTCTGTAATGTGTGGATAAAAACAGTACCCACCTGTGATAGTTTGTTAGCGTTATTGCAACGAAGTACCACAAATTGGGCGACTTAGATAACAAAAGCGTATTTCTGGAGGCTGGGAGTCTGAAATCAAGGTGTCAACAGGGTTGGTTCCTTCTGAGGACTGTAGGGGAGAATTGGATCCAGGCCTCTCCCTTAGCTCCTGGGGGTTTTCTGGGAGTCTTTGGCATTCCTTGGTTTTTAGATTCATCACCCCAATCTCTGCTTTCGTCTGCACATGACCTTCTCCATGTGTGCGAGTCTCTGTGTCCAAATTTCCCCTCTTTATAAGGACACTGATTGTACTGGATGAGGGGGCCCACCCTATGATTTCATCTTAATTTCATCATCTGCAATGACCCTGTTTCCAAATAAGGTCACATGCCCGGGTACTGGGGGTTAGGACTTCAACATCTTTTTGAGGAAGACACAATTCAACCCACAGCACCACCTCACAGAATCGCTGAGTGGATTAAATGAGCTAAGGCATGAAGCGCCTGCCACAGAATCATCATTCAACAAATGCTCATTATTATCATATTGTTATTTGCTGCACAGTGGCTGCCAGCGTGCTGCAGCATGTCCTGCGGGGCGACTGCCGCAGGGACGGTGCAAGCATACCCCTGGAATGTGGCTCCAGAATTTCACGGCAAGGAGGACCTTAAGGATGGAGGGGCTCAGCGTCTTCTGAGAGCACTGAGATTTCTCCCCAACAAGGACAGAGATGATTCTGACAATGCTCCGAGTCCTACTTCATCTGTGACCGAGAGACTGTCAATTGTCGCCCATGTCAAATCCTATTGCAGCTGTTATCAGTCCTTCATGATGGTTCCTAGGTCATCACGGATGGTGGGTGGGGTGACCAAGTGCCCCAAGGTACCCTTGACAAAGCCACGGCGTGTGCCACTGGACAGCCACGGCGTGTGTTCTGGACAGGCTGGAAGCCCCAGGGGCTATCATGGGGTGACACCGGGAATCCCACAATGTGCCCAGGCCTCCTTCGTGTGTGGCCGTGTTGGTGGGGACCGCAGCTCCCTAGCTGGGAGGCAACAGCCAGCCCCTCATGGGTGGTTGTGAGCTGCTCAGGCATCTCCATGGAGGGGTCGGGGGCAGATTGAATCTCAGATTGGTGCCTGCCTCCTGCACTTAAGCTACCTCTTCACTCAGCACTTTGTGAAGCTCAAGTTCAAAGTGCAGCAGGAAAGACCTGATAATGAATCTTAGCCACTGAGGATACAAAGCTTTCATTATGGTGCTTGTAAATGTATATGTGTGCTTCCTCATGTTTCTTCTGGTTTCCAATTGCTCCCCTGTGCCCATTTACAAAAGTGCTTTGAAAGTTGGGGAACTTGAGGCCTGAGCAGGCAGCCCAGTAAGGGTGAGGGGAGATGGCCAGGAAATAGCTCTGGATTGGCCTGTGGGGCAAAGATCCTGATAAAGACAATTCTGGAAGAGTGTCTGGTGCTAGAAGCTGTAATAAGAATAACTAGCATTTATCAAGCGTCTACCATGCCCTGAGCACCACACTCATGGGTCATTTTCTTTAGTCTTCACAGCAGTGACACACAACCAGTAGTTTAACTATATTTGCATTTTACAGATGAAGAAAAGAAACAAAGGGTTAGGGACTTGCTCAAGGTCACATTGCCAAGAAATGACAATGAGCAATTTGAACCCAAGCCTGATTCCAAGGCCTGAGCCCTTGCCCACGATGCTGTTCTGCCTTCCACGGGCTCTGATGAGGTCCCCAAGTCTGGAGCAGAGCAACCAAGTCTCTCTGTAGCCTATGTACCCACGGAAAGCCAGAGACCAGATGGCTGAGCGAGTGTGCGGCGGCTCCCCATGTCCTTTGTGAGGCCGATGAAAGAACCGGTCCAGATCATGTAATCCACACTCAAGAAGATGTGAAGAGGACTATAAACAGCAATAAAAAAGAACAAATTCCTGTGACACCGGACCATCAGGGAAACCTCACAGATACAATGCCAGACGCAAAAGCGCCCATACTGTATGATACTGTCAGGAGGGTAGGGACATTTGGGGACGCCTCTTGTGATGAAACGGCTCAGATCTTGAATTGTGTGGTGGTTACCCAGGTGTGCACATATGTAAAAATTCACCAAGCGGCATGCTTCAGATCTGTGCCTTTTATGGTCCCTCCAATAAATTAAAAAGATGTAAAAAACAAAACAAAACAAAACCTGCAGAAAATTCAGTCAAGAGTGACAATTGGTGGATTAAGCTCTCTCTAAAAAAAGAAGTGTGTTTGGAAGAGGTGGGGGGAGAAGGTGATTGCACCTGGTGGTTTTATCAGTCAAGATCCTGACCCACAGCTTGGTCCCTTCTCTCTTACCAAAGTCCACATCTGGCGCTTTTCAGGATTTCCATAGCTGGGAGGGAACGTCCCCTGCCCAGGAGGGCAAAATAGCATATAGTGCTCTCTTAATTCATTTACGCATCCCCTCATCCACCCCTTCAGCGTTCAAAGGCATTTGTGGGGGCCTGCTGTGTGCTGAGTACTGCACCGCATCCCAGGGATACAGCAGGGAACAGAACATCTGCTCTCCTGTTGCTATCATCTTAGCTGGGACTGAGATGATTGTCACTTTAAAATAAGTAAAGTAGTTGGTATGTCAGCTGGAGAAAAATAAAACAGGGAGAGGAGTGAGGAATGAAGGGCAGGCTGCATCTGCCAAGTCCCGGAAGGCCTTCTCCCTGAGAAGCTGACATTTCAGCAGAGGTGGGAAGGAGGACTCTGGGGACCGTGCAAATGCCCCAGTTGGGTGGGCGCAGGCCTGGCAGTGGGGGGTCAGGGTGGAGGGGAGATTAAGGGAGAGCCACACAGATAAGGTCAGGGAAGTGATGGAGGGCCCGGCGAGGGTAGGGCTTGTGTAGATTTGGGGCCTTACCCAGACTGAGGCAGGGTTCTGATCGGAGAGCTGACGTGACCTGGCAGGATATTTGTGAAGGGGAACTGGGCTGTTGCTGCTGCACTGGGAGGACACTGCAGGAGGACCACGGAGAGGCAAGTCCTGAGGCTCACTCACGGCACTGCGTCTCTGCTCTCCTACCCCGGCTTCTCCCGTGGACTGTGGCCTCCATCCAGGGCGGTGGAGAGAAGGGGAAGGGACTTCTCCCCGTGTGTGGAGGCTACCAGGACAGGCTGCAAGCGGGTGAGGAGCGGCCCCAAGTCTCTCTGCACAGGGAGGGTGAAGGGTTTTCGAGAATGCAGAATGCAGGCGTGGGCTGTTTCCTTGTGATTATTCTGGAGGTTTTCCAAGGAGGCAAAGTTTGCCTGGCAAGGTTTATCAGAAGTTCCTGACCGTAGACAGAGAGGGAGAGAGGAGGTGGAGACTGTGAGACCACGGGAGGCAGGGCGGCACCCTCCTCTCCTGCTCTGAGAGCTGCTGCCAGCTGGGGGGTGGGGAGGTGCCTTTTTATAGGGGGAGGCTGGAGTGGAGGAAGGGAGGAGCCCCTGAATTCGTAGGCCCGGCTCACCCACCGCCTGCTGTGTGGCTTGTGTACATCAAGCTCCCCGCTCTGGCCGGTTGTCCCTCCTTCAAAAATACAGGGCGGGGCCAGAGGCTCCTGGTTGTCCTTCGCTCTACACCTTATCCAGAGAGCCCACTGAGCGCCTGGTCTATACACTGGGCCTGGGCCTGGACCTCCAGGAGCTCACACCCAGAGTCTCCTAGAGCTGAACCTTGGTCACCCAGTGGCTTCTTACCTCTCCCACGGGTGAGGTGTGAAGCTGATACCTGCTTGTGGGTGTGTCCCAGGTAGGCTGATGTCTTGCCTTGTCCTCATTGCCCGTGTCATCTCCCCAAGGAAATGTGCCAAAACTTGGACTTGAAAACACAGTACCGGTCTGCCTTCCCGTGTTTTGTTTTGTTTTGTTTTCTGCGGTACGCGGGCCTCTCACTGTCGCGGCCCCTCCCGTTGCGGAGCACAGGCTCCGGACGCGCAGGCTCAGCGGCCATGGCTCACGGGCCCAGCCACCCCGCGGCACGTGGGATCTTCCCGGACCGGGGCACGAACCCGTGTCCCCTGCATCGGCAGGCAGACTCTCAACCACTGCGCCACCAGGGAAGCCTTCCTGTGTTTTGAAGGCACACCTACCCCCTGCAGACACATTCACAGCGCCCTGTAGCCTAAAGAGTAGTCTGTCTCTGTAAACTGGTCTTCAAGACCCTCCCAGTTGAGGCACCTTCCTCCACTCCTCCTCCCCCCAACCCCGCCACTCAGCCCCTTGAATCTCTGTGGCCTCCTCGACTCTCAGGACATCACTTTCCAGCCTCAGGTCCTTGATTTAGCTTTTTTTTTTTTTAAATAAATTTATTTATTTCTTTGTTTATTTTTGGCTGTGTTGGGTATTTGTTGCTGCGCACAGCCTTTCTCTAGTGGTGAGCGGGGGCTACTCTTCGTTGCGGTATGCGGGCTTCTCATTGTGGTGGCTTCTCGTTGTGGAGCATGGGCTCTAGGTGTGCGGGCTTCAGTAGCTGTGGCACGTGGGCTCAGTAGTTGTGGCTCGCAGGCTCTAGAGCACAGGTTCCGTAGTTGTGGCGCACAGGTTTAGTTGCTCTGGGGCATGTGGGATCTTCCCGGACCAGGGCTTAAACCTGTGTCCCCTGCATTGGCAGGCGGATTCTTAACCACTGCGCCACCAGGGAAGTCCTCCTTGATTCAGCTTTGCCTGGAAGGTCTCCAACTCCATCGGCTAGACATCTGCAGAGAGACCTTTATACTGGTGTGTTTTACAAAATATTATTGAATTCTCATTAAAACCCCAGGGGACAGGTATCATCCCCTCCTTTAGAGCTGAGAGATTGAGGGATTTGCCTACAGTCACACAGCCAGGAGGTGGTGGGGCCAGAAGCCATACTCAGATCCCCTGAGACTCCAGCTCTGAGCCCCTGACCACTCACACTGCTTTTCCCAGCTCCTGTCTACAGGTGGGTCTCTGCTCTGGATGGACTACAGTTGTCTGAGGATAGTGTGGGCCATGCTTGTCCAGCACATCCTCTTTTCCTTGTTCCACTGGGAGCATTTCCTATCACCCACTTCAGGACTGGGAGTGCAGGCTCTTCCGGGCAGCCACCCTGGGGTAGAACTGGCTCTCCCAGGTGTCCCCAGCATCCCCTGCAATAGGCAGGTAGGCTAACTGCTGCCCAGATATGCAGCTACCATGACTCACCCACACCCGCCCCAAGAAGAGCTGTGGAAACCAGCGGGGTGCGTCCAAGCTGGCAAGGCAGCCCTTCCGTCCCCTCTCCCCGCCAGCCCAGGCCTCAGCAATTCGATCCTTGCTTTTCCCACTTGGATGATGGGCTTTAGGAGATAATGCTTTAACTCTCTAGATCTGACCACCAGTTGGATCTCCATCTTCCTCCACCAAAATCCATATAATCCATGTTCCCTGAGATCATGAGAAAGATTTTCTTGTGAACTGGGCCTCAAATTCTGGGGAATATCTTCCTCTTGGATACCAATAATGGCTGCTAACATTCTTCAACAGCCGACTGTAAGCTTGGCACTGTTCTAAACATAGCAAAACTTTTGCCTTTCCCTTGATCCTAGGTAGGAGAACAGGGCAAAACCTGTATCCAATTGCTTAGATGCAGTAACTGAGTGTCGGGGTGAGGAAGGAGCTAACCAGGGTCACTGTTTGTGACAGAGTGAAGTCGTCTAACTTTGGTCTTCCGTCTTCTGTCTCCACTAGCTTCCGTGCTATTCCCAAGGCATCAAGTCACCTTCCAGCAGCATGGAGGATTCTGTTTCAGAGCAAAGGTTAACCCAGGAGGAAGTTACCAATGCACACAGCTTTGATGTTATGACTCCATCTTTGTTAGAAATGGGAGCGAGCCAAGGAGAGGGCCCTGGTGAAACCTGAGATAATGAATGTGGTCAGAAACAGGCACGGATCCAAGTAGGCCCTGGTACAAAAGCAAAGTTAATGCCCTGAACTAAAATGCTAACGGAGGCAAAATGGGGCCAGCAGCACACAATTTTCCAGAGTGGTTTAGTGAATTGAGTAGAGCGTGCTAGTTCCCTACATTGTGTAAGAGCAGACTGTAAATGGCTCAGAAAGCTGACACTGAAAGCTTTCAGCAAACTTGTCTTTTAAAAAGCACATCATTTCGAACCCAGGAGGTGAATGTAGCAGGCCAGCTTTCAGAGGCTATCTCTTTGTTGATGTTGTTTTTAAGAGCGGCACCATCATTTTAGATCAGAGTTGATTTGCTGATTACACCTGGTGAATCTTTGTCCTGCAGAGACAGTCAACTCAGGAAGAGGGGTTGCTAAGAGTGGGAGGAAGAATACAATCCTGATACTCAGCTCAAGGGAGTTTCAGGCACCAGATAAAGAGATTCAAACCTGGAGAGGGAAAGGAGTGAGAGCTAGAAGAAAACTATCAGTGCCCCCCCCCCCCATTGTGGGCTTAGGAGCCTGAGGCCTTGAGGGTAGCCCTACCCAACAAGCTTCTGCTCTCATGGGCCTCCAACCAGTGGGCATGTTGTAAAACTGCTCTTCCTTGTTCTAGGAGCTCCTTCAGGGAAACAGCCTTAGAGAAAAGAGGTTGCCATGGTACAACATTGAAGGAAGTTCTAATGGAGTTGTTCGCTGATTTTTAGTAAAAGATCTCTTAAGTGGCATATATCTTGAAAAGAATGCAAAGAACTGAGTAACATTGCAATAACAAAACTTCTTCCGGTTGCATATAATTTTGTGAAGACTTCTTAACTTATACATGAATTAAAATGAAAAATAGGGGGGCTTCCCTGGTGGCGCAGTGTTTGAGAATCTGTCTGCTAATGCAAGGGACACAGGTTCGAGCACTGGTCTGGGACGATCCCACATGCCGCGGAGCAACTAGGCCCGTGAGCCACAACTACTGAGACTGCGCGTCTGGAGCCTGTGCTCCGCAACAAGAGAGGCCGCGATAGTGAGAGGCCCATGCACTGTGATGAAGAGTGGCCCCCGCTTGCCACAACTAGAGAAAGCCCTCGCACAGAAACGAAGACCCAGCACAGCAAAAATAAATTAATAAACTCCTACCCCCAGTATCTAAAAAAAAAATGAAAAATAGGGATAGTATTGATGGTGATTCCTGTCTCAATCTAGAAATAAATTAACATTTATCAATTTATACATGAACATGTATTACAGAATTCCATCTCATTAAATAAAATTGAACTCTCTGTATTCAAATTGTTATCAAACTTTGTGATGCAGTTATGTAGCTTTGATCAATTACGTGTAATAACTGTAATGGCAACTGTAACCAGAAGAATAACACTTCAAGGTTTATGGTCACAAGAAGTTAAAAATTAAAATTGAAATTAAGTGCATATTTTTGTTTCAAAGAAACACAACATGGCAATCATTAGAAGACAGTAAGGCATGAAAATGAATTGCATGTATGATTAAATCCTGTGGGGAAAGTGGAATGGAAATAGGAGTTCAAAGAGAAAAAGGAATGATGTAAAATGTCTGACTGGAATTTGTCCATGTGTTTTTTTCAAAGGACAACAGTGAGCAGAGTGGCTCTGGAAGAGTGTGGGCCCCAGTTCCTCACTAAGTGCCACAGCTTCCTAGAGCTGTTTGAACTGAACAAGTGGGCATACTGGAGGAGAAAGTGGAAGGCATTTCTAGTACAGAGAAGTATGTGAAGGCATGACAGCACAGTGAGTCCTGGAAACTGCAAGTGTATCTGGAGTGTAAGGTGTTAGGATGGAGATTGGGGCTGGGGATAGAAGCTAAGAGATGAGGTTGAATAGCTTGGTAAGCAGGGGACAGATCATGGATTTTGGTTATTATCCTGAAAGTAAGTGGGGAAAGGGGTGGCACATTCAGGAAGAATGATGCAGAGAATGGACTGGAGAAGTTACCCTCAACGTAAGGAGACTATATCAGAGGCTACTGCAAGAGTACAGAGGAGAGATGATAAAGGCCAAATTTAGGCAAAACCAGTGAGGAGACTGAGGAGATGGACCTCATAGATGAGTCAAGGATGGCTCCCAGGTATTCTGCTTGGGAGCTTCCATTCATCAAGAGATAATTATAGGAGGAAGAACAGGTTTAAGGAGGTAAATTTGTAGGTTCATTTGTAGACATGATGAGCCAACCTTGACACTAGCTAGCCATTGCAATGCATGGATCTTCAACCTCAGGTTGCACAAAAGCCACAGGTGAGAGTTTATCACACACTATGTGTGGCAAATCACTAGGCACACAATGTTATCAAAGTAACAAGCCACCTCCATTGGGAGCTCTGAAGCCCACTAGTAAACAGGCCCAAATAAGTTTTCATCTTCCACCATCTTTTGGAAAGAAGGGATGGCAGGTTTTTAACAGTTAGGGAGATTATAATTCTATTTTCAAGAAGCTTAGTCTCGAGAGCTTTTCCTGGTCTCTTTTGGGAGTAGTATTGATTAATGGTGGTCATTTAAAAGCTTTGATTCTAAAATCATCAGCAGGCAGGCAAATTTTTTTTTTTTAATGTCCAAGATAGATGTGGCTTGGCAACAGATCTTGGAAAGAGACATAATGTAGGGTTTTGTTTTTTTTTAATAAATTTATTTACTTTTGGCCACGTTGGGTCTTCATTGCTGCACACGGGCTTTCTCTGGTTGCGGCGAGCGGGGGCTACTCTTTGTTGCGGTGCACGGGCTTCTTATTGCAGTGCCTTCTCTTGTTCTACAGCACAGGCTCTAGGCATGCAGGCTTCAGTAGCTGTGGCACGTGGGCTCAGTAGCTGTGGCTCGCGGGCTCTAGAGCTAAGGCTCAGTAGTTGTGGCACGAGTTTGTTGCTCCGAGGCATGTAGGATTCTCCCGGACCAGAGTTTGAACCCGTGTCCCCTGCATTGGCAGGCGGATTCTTAACCACTGTGCCACCAGGGAAGCCCGATAATGTGGTTTTAATTGACCACAAATCCAATGAATCATCAGCATTCTACTGCTGAAAGCTAGCTAATACTATCCTGGTCTGCATTAACATTCAACAGCAGTTTTACTGATCATCTCCTTGTACTAGACTAGGAATACAAGGGAAAAAAACTTATGGCTTCTGCCCTAAAAGAAATTCCTGTTCTAGCAGGGTAGATACATACATACTCTTTTCTTCCTTATTCCTATGCCAACATGGAGATACAGCCCCTGCAAAGGTCAAACAGCTGTTGGTCATTTATGGGAAGGTTGCAACGTTAAACCCTCAGCAGATAGGCAGATTATTTCTTGCTGTGTTTATGTATTCCCTAGCAACAGTGACTTCATGGCGTGTTTTCCTATGTGACTAGCCCTGAAAGAGAAGCGAGGAACCTGTGCCAGAGAGCCATCAGAGTTTATTGGCTCCAGGATCTGCCTTCCTGAAGATCTAGCCTGGCTACCTGAGGTACAGAGGCCAGAGTCTGTTCTCTGACACACCCAACTTTCTCTATTACAGTACTTGCAAACCACTTGTGCCCCTGCATTTATAAGCCTCCTTTGCAAATACAGTGGGCCTGACTAGTTCTGGACAATGGTCTGTGAAAAAAAGTAACACATGTCAATCCTGCTGAGGCAGTTCACTGCCGGTGTGTCTCCAGCATCTGGGCCCTGCTGCATCAGCTTGGGAGGATGGAAGCCTCCTCTACTCACACCGAGAAATTTTTTTTTGCATAAAGCCATTATTCTAGACTTTGTTGCAGCAAGCAGCATGAACCACCTTGACTAATAAACAATATAGCTTCCTTCTTGACCTCTTCATAGAACACTGATGACTTTCTGGATGTCCTCCTTTGTGACTATTCCCCACTTTTCTTCAGTAATTCATTATTCTTTATCCTTGTATCGCCCCAGATTTCTGTGCTCAACCCTCTTCATATCCAGATGAAAAGCTGAGTCTGGAAAAACTCATCTAGTCCTGGAGTTTCAACAATCATCTCTGATGTAGTGGTAACTCTGTAATCAACACCTCTGGCTTGGGACACTGCTGGCCCGCCTTAAAGCTAGTCAAAATGTGTGCGCGTGCGCACGTGTGCAGAGTGCTTCACAGGATTCATGGACAATTGGTTTAGATAAAGTGAAGTCCTGTTAAGATGTATAAATCAGATTTCTCTCCTAAATTAACACTTCTTTAAAGTTTCCAACTTGAGGAGATTCTACCTCAATCATTATAAAAGTAATTTTAACTCAAGATGTGAGGACAAAGAAACTTGATAAGCTTTGTAATCTGGAGCCAGTGGTATGCTGATAAACTGATAGGGGGTGGTGGGAAAGCCCTGGTATGCAGGGTTTTCTAATTTCCCACCACAGCTTTCAAGTCACCAACATGTCACCAAATGTGGAGTTGGGAGGAGATGCAGTTTTCGTGAGCTAAGAGAATGCTTCAGCTTTCCACAGTCAGTGGCAAATCTTTTACCTATGAAGCAGTGTTACTCATGCTTTAGTGAACATGAGTTGAATACTTAAGGGGTCTTCCTAAAAACACAGATAGCTGGGCTCCATCCCGAGTTCCATTAAGTAAGTCTGGAGCAGGGCATGAGAATTCACATCTCTAGCCAAGTTCCCAGCTACTGCTTCTGGTTCTGGAACTCTACTTAAGAGAACCACTGCCCTGTGCCTAGAATGGCAATTTAGTGACAAGATGCCACAGCTGGGTTCTTTCCTAGCTCTGCCACTAATCAGCTCTGTGACCTTGAACAGGGTATTATTCCAAAGGAAGATCAGAGCTTCAAGATTCAATGACCTTATTGTTTACTTTCCATGCATTGCTGTTTTCTTGTTTACCCATCCTAGCCTGTTACCACTCCATGTATAGTATCTAGAGACAAAAAAAAGCAGAGCTGAGTACCTCCACATTTTGCAAGCGGCAAAATATATCCACTAGGCTTAATATTCTCCTGGCTGACAATGCACAGTATTACGGTATTTTCCTTCCTAATGTTCAGTTATAAATACAGCACATTTTCCTCTAAAGATAAAAACTGTAGACAAGTTGCATTTTTAAAGACATTACAATGTATTTATCTCACAGGGACAGATTATCAACCTTAAAATCCTACAAAGACTTGCTTTAATATGCAGTAGAACCCAAGGAGTCCTCACCACCACTGATATATGAAACCGTTATTGAAGCAACTTAGCTTCATGAATAGGACATTGTAGAGGGTTGAACTTGGTACAAAGGAATGAAGAAGATACTCTATTGTTGGGACTGCTCTGAAAACCATCCTATCAACAGCCCACCCTGCCCAACACATTTCCTTGAAGTTGAGTTTATGCTTGCTGCTTGGATTTTCTCAACTTATCACTCTCCTCTGCCCCTACCACTTAAGGTCATTTATGTCATTATTGTTCTCAGATCTCCTCCTTGATGGCAATGCAAGGGCTTGTGTAACTGTCTGGATAAGGACATGTCTGCATGGGACTTCTCCTACTAAACTTCTGTATTATTTCAACTTTTTGTAGAAAAATTATGTATGATTTACATATTACTCAGGTATTTCCTTATCCTTCAAAATGCAATCCAGAGATTATCTTCTCCAATTTCCATCTGTTCCACTAGTATTGAATCCATTTTGGTAACATCCCATATTGCATAGCCTCATGTGAACTGTCACCCCTGAATTCCCAGGGAGTGGCAGTGTCTGGCACTTAAAGAGACCCATTACATACTCCTTAATTACTAATCTGTTTTCAAGTAAAATTAATCCCTATTATAATTTTATCAAGTAAAATTACTTGATAATTTTAATTACTACTACTTAATTAGTAATTACTAATTTCTACTATTAATCTCTATTATCTATTAATCTCAAAACTTGCACTTTTGTACTCAGGCTTAAAAAATTATGCACACCATTATATAACACTCAAGATAAAGCAATAACTTAACATTCTTCGCCATTTTGCAAGGGGGCAGGATAGTCAAGGATATTAAAAATTGTCCAAAGTATTTACCTTCATGTTTTTTGGTAGACACACACACACACACACACAAAACCTAGAGGCTAATTTATTCGTTTTACTGTGTCTAGATCTAGACTAAAACATTACATTTTTAATGGAGTTGCATGTTAGCACAGTGCAAATCAGTTTTGCAGTTAATAAAAAAATATTTACTTAGCAACTGTTGAGAGCAGTTTCTAAAAATACCTACCTCCCACCTTCCAATCCCAAAAATCTAATACAGCACTTCACCACCACCAAGATTTGTGCCACTGTCCACTGGCAGAGAACCAATGGATGGTTGCCTGACAAAATTGTTTCCAATGGTTATTCAAACTATTTCATTTCTCTGCATCAGTAACGGTGACTAAATATGGTAATGGTAAGACAAGGCTACATTTTTCTACGTAATACATTCTAAACCATAAATGAAATTAACAGGCTATAAATGTACTATGGTACTAGCGGGTGAGAAAATACTAGTACATTAGAATAACCTACCTCTATAAACCTGTTTACATGGAACTGCTCCAAAATTGTAAATGAAATGTTTACAACCACAGGCAAAAATAACTTGATCAAATTTATTTTTTATCAAGAATGTGAATTTTATTTTTTAATATTATTTATTTTTGGCTGCGGCATGTGGACTTAGTTGTGGCATGCACGTGGGATCTAGTTCTGACCAGGGACTGAACTCATGCCCCCTGCATTGGGAGCACAGTCTTACCCACTGGACCACCAGGGAAGTCCCTGAATTTTATTAATGCATCCTACTTACATTAGATATGGATAACATCTTAAACCCATCCAATACTAACAACCTCAATCAACAGTTTTAAGCTGATTTTTAAAAAATTAATTTCAATTTTTAATAACTCTTTAGCAGCAAAACTGGCTGACAATTTCTTTTCCTAACAACACACAGGTGAGGTACTTGGTGATAACTAGGTAAGGATTGGCTGACAGATGCAATATATATCTAAGAATCACTCTGGCTTAATGGCAAGTGCCACTAGGAAAACCATTTTTTTTTTTTAAATGTTAACTGTACTGTTTGGCCTAGGTTCTAGTCTTGGTTGTGGGAACTTGAGCACATCTGTACATCTTTTTGGGCTCCACATACATCAATTGATCTCTTAAGAGACTAGAGAATACAAGTTCCAGTATTTGGTCCTAAATGTGGACTCTACTAACAGCCCAACAGTTAAGTGGATGACTTGTTTATGAAACCCTTCCTATCATATAATTTTGGATTTTAACTCCGCTCCTACCATCCTGTTTCGTACTCGTTTAAGACACACAGACAATATAAATTATGTTAAAAGGGGTATAGTTAGTTCTCATTTATGAAACCAAGAGTAACAGAAGTACCTCCTCCAACCCTCTGCTTTGGTATCTTCAAAAGTAAAATGGAGACAGGACTTACCTTAGGGGAAGCTGTGACAATTAGGCATATCCAGGTAAAGCGTTTAGAAAAATGCTTAGCATATAGCACTATATAAATAACATTACCAATCTCTAGGTTTAAAATGGTGAAAAACGGGAAGGGACACCACTGCTTAACAGTATGAAAAACTAAATAAAATCAGCTTTAGGTTGTGGCTCTGCAAAACTTAACTAAGCTGTCTTGCCTAAGGTAGTCCTACTGTCCTCAGTTATCCAACGGGAGTAACAGTAACTGTTTCATACAATTGTTAAGAGAATTGAGATGATGTACATAATTTTGAAAATCATAAAGTTCTACATAAATTCAAATGCTGCAGGACTTTTATGAAAGCTTAGTATGCCAATCTTTAAAATGGGGACGATCATTCCATTTTCAAACTGAGAATGAGGTTCAAAAAAGCTAAGAATATTTTCTAAGTGTTCAAGCACTCAGTAGGTAGGGAGACACTTTTAAGACAATGTGAACGTTCTACTAGTCAAACCTGCGCTTGCCACTTTTTGCTAAATGACTTTTCTAACGCATCATTACTTTCACCTTTATTAGCTGACTTTCTACTTCCCCTTTTCATTTTTTATATCAATATGTAAATTATGTGTTCTTATTCGGTAAGTTGCTATCATTATTTTGCTAATGTAATTGATAGATTTGGCCAGTAAGAACCCTTCAAGTGACTCCTGTGTCCCTGCCAACATGTACCCATCACTTTTTGAGATTTCCTTTTTTCTGGCAGAAAGAACGTTCCAGGTTCATCTTGTACTTTCTCTGCTCCAGCCCTGAAGTCAAACATTTCTCCAAGGAGCCATGGTTTCTTTTACTATTTAGGAATCAAGATCTAGGTGTTAGGTGTGCTCACTGCTACTGTAATACCATGGATTCTAGGCAAGCCCTTCAGTGAACACAGCTGGGAAGTAAATGAAACATTACTACATAGACACACACAAATACTAAACTCATTAAAGACAAAGGGTGAGGAACTGTCCCCAATTAAGACGCTACACAAACAACCAAAGCACAAGAACTGATCCTTTTGTTGGATCTGTGACAGAACCCCCCCCCCCCAAAAAAAAAAAGTATGAAAGACACTGGGGTAATTGATGAAACTGAATAGACTGGACTAGAAAGCTGGGTCAATATTAAAAATTTCTGATTTTGATAATTGCACCATGGTTAATGTAATAACATCTTAGTTCTTAGGAAATTACACTTAGGTGTACAGGGTCATGATTCTGCAACCCACTCTCAAATGGCTAAGTGTATGTTTAAAGAGCAAATGTACAAACAGTAGAGTAAATGGTGCAAAATGTTAACAACTGTTGAATCTGTGTCATGAGCATAAGGGGATCACTGTACTATTCTTGTAATTTTGTTTTAAATAATATCAAGACAAATTACAAAATGAAAAAGCTTAAAAAGCACCTTGTCAACTAAAGGACTATATAAAACACAGGGTCTTGACGTGGTTCACTAAGATGACCTAGTATTAAGCTCTTGCTTGTCTTGCTGGTTTGAACAATGACTATATTATTTATTTAGTAGATAAATGGGCAATTTATTTCATCAATGAAAAGAAAAATTTTTATCTTGACTCCTGAGTATAAAGTTAAAGCAATCTGTGTTAACATTTTTAATGGCATCAAAGAAATGTAGATATGAAACACCTGAATTTTGCTAAAGGCAAATAGAGTAGTTTTTGAAGGTTAGCAACTCAAAGAACTGCTAAATTTCATCTTAAAATGGAATGACCTCTTTCCACTTCCTCCAAATGAAATACAGTCACCACGTTGGAGAACTGAACCATACAAATTCCTCTAAAATACAACCACGATTCTTACTACTTTCAGCAGGTAAGATGCTTCACCATTTCTCATATGATTTTACAGCACTTCTCATGATTTTCTAAGAACAATGGGAGTTCAACCTCCGTCCTCTTTTCAGTCCCAATGAATGATCTAATCCTCCCTTGCTATATTCTCTTTGCTTGGACTCTCTGCATAGGTTAGTTTCCTATTCAGTCACAGGTATTCCACAACGCTTTTCCTTTTGTGGGATGATCCTGGTCTCTTACAACAACTTAAATGGGTTCCCAACCTCCAATTTATCCCTCAATCAATACTTTGTGGTCCTTCCAAAGGGCGCTTTCAATATTGTCCATTCTTTAAATGGCTCTGTATTTTATTCTCTACCCGCCACACTTACCTATCTGTAGTTCACATCTTTCGTTTGCTGCTCCCCATCTAACGAATCTGCTCCCACACTTGCTTAGACTTCTAGCCTACTCTTCCAAAAGCCTTAAACAACGCCAAGAGTTAGACGTCCCTGCTAAGTGCTCCCACAGCATCCAAATGCTCACTCTTTAGTAATGGTAACTTAGGGGCACAAAATTGCTATCTCCTCTACTACACGGTGAGTTGTTAAAATGGAATTATCTTGGTCACCTTTGAATTCTGCAGCTGGTGCAGTTTCTGACATCCTAAAGTCAAACTGGAAGGTGCACTGTGATGGAAAACAGCTAAAATCATTTCTTCAAATTCTTCTTACAAATATTTACCTAAGAAAAATGCACATGATTGGAATGATAAATGGCCAGATAAAAATCCTTAATTTAACTGTCAGATGAATAACTATGATTTATATTGCTCTGGCTAGCCTTCGCACAATGAAGGACACGGATCTATTGGTCTCTTTAAGACTCTCTCCACCTCCATTTTACTCTTCTACTCATGTAGGAGTCATCTAATGAGTTAGGTGCTTTGACTCTCAGGTCCTGGGTGGTACTGACACCAAATATCTCAACATTGCTCCCAATACTAACAACAATCATTAATATTACAAACATTTCTTCAAAATTTCAATCCAGATAGATGTACATGAAAGGCAACAACGTAGTAGGAGCTTCTTGAAAAACCTCTTTAAGTGATCTCGTTTGGTAAAAGTAAAAGGTATAATGAACAATTTGCCCCACCTGGCTGAAAAGGAGCAGAGACCAAACAACAGAATTAAGTGTGAATTCCCAGGTCTCTCAAACTTGCTGCACCTTTGTTCTCATCGTAGAACTCCAGCCACCGTGGGTCCACAGCCCCAAGTGGCAGACACAGTGAATTTGACCAACTTAAAGTGTGTCTTGGGACAGCTAGCTTCTCTAACGGCTCTGATATTGCTCAACATTTCCACTATACCATTTGCATATGTCCTTAAAACTGGCCTAACATGTCATTTCAGAATATAAATCATTTTACTTCAACAATATACTATCTGATGATTAAATACAAAATGCATAGCCTGATTAGATCAAGTTACACTCAATTCATCGCCATCTTAGGCTGTTTGAAAGATGAGAAGTGCACTAAAAGTTTGTCAATAAATATATTCCAGAGAAGAATGGAAGGTTTTTTTGGGGGGGAATCCCCCAAATGTTGTGAGCAACCATCACGTGATTATAGTATAGTCTCACTTCAAAAGGAACAGCACATCTGAGATACCTAAAATTTTTATGTTTGTAACATCTTACTATACCTCACGGACCTACTTACACGTTGGTCACACGGTTATCACTGCCTAAAAACCGACAAAGAGAAAACCTAAAATACTGCTCTGCTATCAGTCTGGCTCAGAGAGAGTCAACTATCTCACAAACTACTGGCAAATTTTTAGGAGGTAAGCTGAAAATATCTAGGCCACCCCGTCCCATGGTTCACTCTAGTCAAGTTACAAGAACGTTAATCTCAATATTTCAGCAAATTTTAAGAGAAAACTACCTCAGTGGCTTGGATTCTAAAATCCTTTTGTTTGGTATTTTTATTATAATGGAATTAAATTTATAATTATTAAAGTATAATCTGCTCAAAACATTGCAAGGACTAGTAGAAATAAGAAAAATCTCTTAATATTTGTTGATAGAAAATAATAGTAAAAGCAATCCTCCAAAATTCCACTTGCAGGCCATAGGAGCATGAGCACAACCATATGGGAGGAGATAACCAGTCTCTCCCTTCATATATATTCTTTTTTATTTTCTTGTTATACCTTCCCAAAACAGAGACATTCAACAGTAGTTAGAATGACCATCTCCCAACATTTAAAAAACTGCACCCCCCAATGGGTGAACAAAGTAAAGAGCAGTAACCTAGAGTTCAGCTGAGTAAGCCACTGCGGAGCCTTAAGTGGTGAGGTCTTCCAATTTCAGAGTGATGTGTCTTCAACTTGTATCATCATTTTAGTGGAAAAACATAATTTAATTTTGGTGAAATGAGATTCATCTCCCGACAGGATTAGTAACAGCATTCACTGAATTTCACATTCTTCTTTTGTGAACTGTGAAGAAAATGAATGGTAGCTAGAAGATCAATGGTATTCCAGCTCCAGCTGCAGATGGAATGACAATATACCAGGACAAAAACACCTATATTTTGATTTACAAAGCTAACAGCAGTTTTAAATCTGCAACTTAATTACAGACCAACTACACCACAACCTTTTCAAATGGCAAAAATACAAAAAAGTGTTACAAAAATATTTCAGAAAAAGTGCATAGTCTAAGTGCATAGTAAATAAAAGCACTGAAAAATATCTTGCTAGAGGGAGTTCAGCTTGGA
Organism: Pseudorca crassidens; assembly: GCF_039906515.1. Classification (NCBI taxonomy): domain Eukaryota; kingdom Metazoa; phylum Chordata; class Mammalia; order Artiodactyla; family Delphinidae; genus Pseudorca; species Pseudorca crassidens. The sequence goes on from NC_090298.1 coordinate 125,673,872, forward strand.
AAAGTTATTACCAAAGCTAAACATTTTTATTTTACACAAACTATACTCAAAAATAGCTTTAAGAGACTGATTTCTGGCTAAAAGTATCAAAGGGTTTATTAGTCAAGAAACAAATACCTTAACCAACACGGGTGGATAGAAAGGAAACAAAGAAGCTGCCTACCCCAAAGTTCATACTCATTAAGATTTCTGCAGTATGATGGTGCTAATATATCTTTTAATGGCAGAATGTGGTCATCATTGAATTAATTATTGCTAACGTAGTTTTCAAATGAAAAGAAGAAAAAAAGGAAGAAAACAAACCTGACACAATCTGACCAAACACATGTCAATTTACAATTTCAAGGTTATTTTACAAAATACCTGCATTTACACAAATAGGCGCCTGGCAGCATTTTTAGACAAAAGTTCTTTTAACTTATCCTGATGTGCTATAAATGAATAAATTACACTAATGAATTAGTTATTAAGCTTTTCTTTCTCTTGGGTCAGAAAAAGAAAAGAGCCACACATAAGACTGAGAGATGAACTGCAGATAATTTATAGAAATGGGTGGGGGATAGGGAGGGTCAGCAATCACAAGAACCTCACAGGGTATGATGCTCTCCAAGGTTAGGAGTCAATCTGCTTAGAGCCAATCAACAAGGAATTTAAACAATAGCTTCATTTTGTAGTTAAACCCTTTAACGCTTTCATTCTTATTCAAAATCAGTCCAGCTGTTAGTATGAGGCTGCAAAAGTTACAATACCAAGTCCTGGCAGTTGCAGCTGCAGCACTAGGTATTGTGCCTACAAGTCATAAAAAAAGAAAAATGAAAGAATGCCTTTCCGCTTCAGGGAAAAAAAATATTTTTAAATAAAAAATCTGAGAAAAAGTCATGACACTAAATCTACAATGATTCGCAAAAGAATGTTACATAACAAATGACTTGAAGTAGTCTATTAAAAAATTGGGGAGATTTTGATTTCATAGTGAGTCAGCAAGGCATTTTTTTTGTTTAAAAAAAATCTCATTTCCTTAGAGAAACAGTTTATACTTTTTAATGAACTTGTAAACAAAAAAGCTCCCGTTTCAAAATAAAACAAAATCCCAGATCATATAGATGTTTACAGTGATTACATTTATCTAAGCAACATACATACATGTTCAGTTTAAGATGTTAACTAAATTTTTGTGACAAATATGCTTTTTTCTTGTTTTTTTAATACCAAGAACATTATAGAGTTAATGCAGAGTCCTAAGGATAATCTAGTAGTCACTAAGTTTTTCTTAAGTCTTCACTTTAGATGCTGTTATTTCTAGCACAGGTAAGCAGGCAGAGTCTTTCATATGCTCAAACACTGGAATCTTTGGTTGCTACCATTATCAGCTGGCTTGCAAACAAGAAGCCAACCATTTTAAGAATGTTTTAAGTGAACAACTTGCAAACCCCAGGGATGGATAAACCCTAAGAATGCACAATTGTGAGCATTTACAACCATCACAACTGTGGCTGAAGACTGTTCATGCCGTTCTTCTGAAATGAGATCTCAAAGCAGTATAGTTCAAAATAAAAGATCTTAACAAAAAATTGGCATATGCACAATTTCTCCACCAATTTGTGTGTCAACCATTTAGTTAACTTTTCCACTTGAAAAAATGCAATAGAAAACTGGACACCATGTTTCACTATCTCAGTTAATATTCACAATTACAGCGGCTACAACTCAGGACACAGCATCACCAGTGCTGCCCAGAGCCAGTTTATACTGAAATTAAGTTCTTTACACCAAGTAAATGGTTGTCCACAACCACTGGCTAGTGTACATAATGAACTAAAATTTCTAGATTTGGGGAGAAACAAATGCTGCTCCGATCATCTGCTCTGCTTCTTCTGTTCCTTGATTCATGCTTAGAAACCTATTAAAAAAAAAATCAAAACAGAAAAAAAAGAATGTTAAACTCCAAGTTAAAAAAATTTTCTTAACCACACCCAAAGTAGGGAAATAATTACTTTAGAATGGTAACTCATACGTTATTTTCATCTATTTGAAAATCACTAGGTCAGGTTAGCGTTTAAAATAAAAAAACCCGGAAACTTCTGTACTGGATGCCTCTAGGCAGAGTGGTATACAGTGAATTAAAGCCTTCCCGTCCAGCATACAGTTCTCAAGAGAATTAGTGGTAATTCCAATAAGCCTGTTTTTGTTTACTTCTGTATTTCTAGTACCTAGAATACATTGTGTTTATTAGTCAAATAAATAAAAAATAAGATTGCTTTATCAACTAGAAAGTAGTTTTAATCATACTGTGAGCAGGAACTTTTCTGTACATTATTTGATACAAACGAGGAACAAAAGGCTTTAATAATAAATGTATTCAAGGCATAATTATCTGAGTTATTCCACTGAACACAAACCTGGTAAGTATATGATTTTTATACAGAAACCTTAGACCTTTAAAAATTCTTTACGTCTATCAGTTACACTAGAGAGACTATTTTACCACAGATTTGAAAATGTAAACGAGTGAGGCTTTCTGGCTTTACTTTCAAGCCTCCCCACCCCGTAAATACACTTCTCCTCCTCCACAAATCAGACCTCAGGGCTTCCACATAAAGGCAGGTTTGAATAGGAGGCTCAGGCAATAATAGCTGCATGTTCTATCTACAGCTGAAGGCAATCAGAGGAAATACACCCATTTCTAATACCTACAAGCTTTATCTATAGCTAAAGGGAATATGCTGTCTCAATATCATGAAAATCTCATCAGCACCTTCTCTCACCTACAGGCCTCCTTTAAGTCATCAACGACCCTTGGTCCAATCCCTCCTCTTATAGCCAACCTATATAGCTCATTCTAGCTCACTCTAATCACTCACTTCCTCAGCACAAACCATGTTTTTGTCAATCATAAGCTGCTCCTTTTTTGACACTTCAACATTTGCAGGATCATCTCCAGCAGGCTTTGTGGGATAAATGAAATAGTTCTGTAATTTACTTTTCATGCATGTATGCCTTGGTTTTTTCATTTGAGGGCAGAAAGTCATCTTCATTCATTTGAAAACTATATTGTGACAAGCTCCGAAGACAAAGATGTGAGTGTTATACTTCTGTCTCTCCACAGTGCCTTAACAACAGAGTAGGTGCAAAACAGGCTTTTGCTGCCTGTCCTAGCACTAAGTTCATAAAGCAAATGCCAAAAGTGAAAGATAATGAAATTTTCTGAAAATGTACTTTGCCACAGGAATACTACGTTTCTGATGCATGTTATTAAATAGGATTAGCAGTGTAAAACCACAAAAAGAAAAGGCTGTCAAATCAAACCTGAATTAAATTTTTAAAAATCTGACCATACACTGTAACTTAGTTCCAATGTTAAAATACAGGAATATTTTAAAGCAAATTAAAACTATGGATTAGCTAAATAGCAATGACCCTTATCCTGAGGAGCATTTGGTTTCAAGTCCTGCAATTATCATTAAATACAATAAAAATGTTTTCACAACCACTAAAATTGTTGGGTTTTCTTTTACTGTAGCTTTTTTACACGATACTGAATAATTACTGGTATCCCCCTACTTTTCAAAAAGTTCCCTTTATGCCACTTCACATTTTATGAAAGGCCTACATTAGTACCTGTTTTCACTAACCAAAGATTTTTTGCTTTTACGAAAAAAGCAAAAATAGCATTCAGCGTTTCACAGCAAACCTAGAGGCAGCACCCTGAGTAGTGATAATGGCACTCCTGAGGAGTGATAAAGGCACCGCCAAGTTCTCTCCCTGGGAACTACCATCAGCCTCAAGCCGCCACAGCTTTGAACTGTGTCTGTTAGCATCTATGCATTATCTCAATTTATCAGCAACACGTATCCTAAGGTAACTGCTTCTTTGCTTTATGCCATTTTAGCTTAGGAAAGGTTTCGAATGCCCTACTTTCAGACAGGGGAAACCTGTACTATGTTGAAAATCCAAACAGCATTAAACTGAAAACCACTGTCACTAACAAACTACAAAGAAAACATAAGTTACATTGTCAGTCAAAATATTAGAAAACTCTTGTGTCTTTAATAGGGATAAGAATTGTATCTGTTCATCTTTTAATCTGATATTTGAAGAACTGCTGGGTCAATTAATGATTACAATTATTTAGGGGCTGGTTAAAGGCTAGCCTAACAATATTCCTGGTAGAATAGAGCAGTCAAATCCAGATTCAGACTGGCCAATGGTAGGATATTCCACCCAGGGATCAATGTTTTTCCGGTGAATTGTCCTAAAATGTTACAGATGCTTGTTTAGGAAAAATCTCAATAGGAGCATTCAGCAGGTATTCAAGATTCAATCTTCAAGTACTAAGTATTCTTTTCCTCAGTGTGCAATTAGTCCTTGGTTTGTCTTGTAGTTTAGGTGGTGTCTCCTGGTTTCTAAAGTCCAAAAACCCATCTTCACTGCAACAGTTAAAATAAGGAATGAAGGAATGAATCCCTTTGTTCCTAAAAGAGAGGGGGGGGGAGGAGTTAAAACAGGGTTGGAGAATTAATGTGACAAATTCAGGACTTAATAGATACATTTAAGTTTTCTTTACAAATCTGCGAAAGGAGAAAGAATGTTTATTTTTATACAACTAACCAGGAGATTCTATCCCTCAGTCTGAAATCTGGAAAGTATGTATCCGCTCCTATCTGTAAATTAACTTCAGATTAACTTGATTTTGTTTTTCAACAGAACCACAAACTAGTTCAAAGATATATTTATGTAATAGTAAGGCTAGAAGTTTGCAATGAGCTTTTAAAATTTAGAATCCTTTCACAGTATAAGACATAACTTTTAAAAATTAATTTTGACTATAATATTTACATTCACTATGCAAAGCCATTTATATTAACTAACTTTTCCTATAATATGCTTGTGTGGTTTTTCTGGTTGTATAGAATCAGAATCAAGCTTGGAGAATTCTGAATCAGACTGACAGTATAAAAGCTGAAGGAAAAAACAAAAACTAAAATAACTCTTCCTTTTCCACAGAAACTAAAAAAGTATTTAGTTGGGAAAGATAAAGGAAATAGATTTTATTTTTATCACTACAAATAAGATAAATGACAACTTAAGTATAGCAGGTACATCATCCCTAAGCTGCATTAAAAAAGACTGATGACCTGATTTCTTTTGTCTTCTCTTTTACAGAATTAATTCTGCTACAGATTTCTAAGGATGCTGAATTTTAAAATACCTGTTACAACTGATTCCTTCCCCAACTGGTAGATGGTCTGCATTATACACCACTGAGTCACAGCAACACTGTACTCTTCTAGGTCTTCTGACAGTTGTTTTCAATCTGACAAGTTGAAAAGTTTGATAGGTCCAGCAAGCCTTCGAGATGTGGGCTTCAGATTACTTCAAATCAACTCTTAAGCACTCATCTTTATTTCCTGTTGGATTATTTGGTTCTTTTCTCTCCAGCTTTATTGTCCACAGTGAAAAAAAGCTGACAAAAATTTCAGCAAACAGATGCAGCTCCCCGGCACCTCTTTGGATTGAGAGTATTCGGAGCAGAGCAGTCTCTCCAGATATTTCAAGGTCTTCCCCTGTGATATGGTTTACGTTGCTGAATGACCAGCCACGTTCCTAGCAGCAATTGGTGAAGTCAGAAAAAGTTAAGCTAGACATAAATGGTAAGTGAAGCCCAGTAAATACTGGAAGGTAAATCAAGGAAGACCATGAACATGTAGGATAATGTGATGGAAAAAATATTTCTAATCTATTAAATGCCAACAATTTGACATCCATGTATATTATGATAAAACTATGCTTAGTAGCAATGACTGGAATAGTGAACAGATGGGTTAAGATGATGAGAATAGTAGAATTAGGAGGGGATCCACCTTTGGCTTCACTACCTTCTGCAATTCTCCCCATCCCTGCCCTCAACTAAAGAAATGGTGAACTTAAGTGAATTCTGAATGTCCTAAAAATATTTTTTTCCTTTACTTCTTATATGTCTTGAAAAGTACTTTCCTTATAATCAAATATAGTTGAAGAAAAGGGAGTGAAAATGAATTTGGAAGTGTATCAGATGTATTATCTTTTGCTTTCCTCTTTAACGTGTATAAAAACTGTAACTGTAGTCTTGTGGTACCTGAGCACTTAAAACCAGTACAGATCATAGTGAGCATTAGTGGAGACGCCTTGTAGTCTTTTGATGGCCTTCAAAATGGAATATTTCAAAAGATCTTTTCTTTAGAAGAGTAAATAGAAGTCTATTACATATAAGTCCATCTTAGCTGAATTAAGTCAGACTTTAAAAGTCTTTGCACATTCTTATTAGTAAACTGCTAAAACAACTTATAGCTTTCAATGGAAGAAGCATCAGATAAAGATTTTTCCAAAATTATCATAGAAAACATATTAGTAAAAGCGACCATTTGGGGGATTTTTTCCCCAGGAATGTATGTGTCTGCAATATAGAGATTTACTTGCTGAAGATCCATTTAAGATACTGAATCCTCTGATGTGGAAACCCCTGAAAGGGTAACTCGTGAATAACAAATGATATATTTAAAAAGCACATCTAAAATTTTAACTAGAAAAATGTAATACGATTTTTTTCATCACCACGGAAAAGATTTCTTGAAATCAATGAATCATTGAGCTCTTCCTTGAATAAAAGCTTACTGTAGGGAATCCTAAGAGAATATGCTTTCAAACACCCTTATTAGAGATTGGAATCAGAAGTAAGTAAAGCTAGAGCAGTTATTTTCAAACTCCAGGCTTCACAGGAGATTTCATACTGGATGACCCATATAATGGGGATGGGGTAGAGGTTAGTTAGGGGAAATAGACTCCCCATACTTATTTCATACCACCCTCAACTGTGCTATGCTTTCATGGCTTTATATATGGGGGGGGGGGTTTGTGTAAGAGTTGTTTAGGGCACTAAGTTTTATATCCAAAATAAAATGAGTCAAAGATTAAAAAGAATTTTGTTCTTTGTATTCTGTGGAGTGGCATGTTTTAATTGCAAGCAATATTTTGCTTAAGAGTCAAAACATACTGCCTGGAAATACATTTCTGAAAGCAGTCAGTGATATGTGGTGGGTTTTATGAAAAGTCCAAATTTTCAAGATTTTACAAATTCATGTCTGTGTGATATTTGTATAACCCCAGTGTCTAATAATGCTATGAAATTTTTATAAGATTTTAAATTGCTTTTATGAAAAATACAATACAAAATAAGGATTAAACTTAAGTTTAATTACAGTTTTTTCCAATGAAACATACTAACTCAGTGGATCCAACTTCTCATCTTTAAGACCTAGATAAGGCAGGACAAAAATTTTGCTTTATTGAGTAAGAGACACACAGTAAACTAACAAGGAAACTAGCTCAAAATAAGGTAATTCTTTCTGAAGGCTGCTGAATGCCTGAAGTGCAATGTTCTAGGTCAGATGAGATTTCAACCTAATTTTTGTTCTAGAAACTGCAACTTGTGATGATCCTATTATCCCAGCTAACTTTAGTCAAAAACTGGTTTCATTTTGTGAGAAAAAGCAAATACACTGTAGGTGTCAGGTCCTCAGTTTAGAGAGTCTATGTGGTCTTACCTAAATGGCAGGACCACTTCTCAGCAATACTAGCCACCTACCTCATTAAGAACCTGTTGACAATATGATTAGTTATATAATGATTAAAACATTCAAAAGGGACAATTAAATTCCAACTATGATGCAGAGGCAGAGCACTGGGCAAGCATTAGTGTTTGTTATCTTGAGTTCAAACTTCCTCATCTAAGAACTCCCACTACATTAAACCTCCAACTGTGGATCCTTCCCAGAAACGTGGAAACGAAGTACCTCAACTTCATTCCTAATAGATGAGCTGCTGGGAGGAGGATGACATCAGTTAACTATACTACTTGAAAAGTATCCTCAGATTAGAGCCTATTTTTAAATTATAAAATTTTTTAATTGCAACAGTAAAAATATGGACCAAAGAAGACCAAGTTCAGATCAGAGCAGTGATTCAGAAATTACATAATTAGAAACCAAAAAACAAACCTTACCTGCCCACCACTTCCAGGAAGTAGGCAGGTATCAGGAGGTAAGCCCCAGAAAGGGGAAAAGAAAAACAGACAAAAAACATAAAACACAGGAGTTGAACTGTATGGCAACAGTGATAAGAAATGGCACTGTGCCCTAACAGTTCTACTCCTTAGTAGCACTAAGAGTGCCAGAGAGATATAGAAAGGAAATAGACTAGCAGCTCAGTGGCATTTGCCCCAGTTTGTTTTTTTTTCAATTTGCGAGGAATAACTGCAGAATTCAATTTTACAGTAGACCCCTAGACCCTGAATATTTGTACAATTAAAAAAAAGTAAAAAAAAAAAAAGTAACGCCCTAAGAAAAAATCATTTTGAAATTAAGAACACATGTAAGCTAAGCAGCAACTAAAAGAGAGATTTATTTTTGTGATAAGTAAGGATGTATCGAGCTCTTCAGTTATTTGAGCATTTAAGAGAGTAAATGAGGGCTTCCCTGGCGGTGCAGTGGTTGGGAGTCTGCCTGCTAATGCAGGGGACACGGGTTTGAGCCCTGGTCTGGGAGGATCCCACATGCCGCGGAGCGACTAGGCCCATGAGCCACAACTACTGAGCCTGCGCGTCTGGAGCCTGTGCTCCGCAACAAGTGAGGCCGTGACAGTGAGAGGCCCGTGCACCGCGATGAAGACTGGCCCCCGTTTGCCACAATTAGAGAAAGCCCTTGCACAGAAACGAAGGCCCAACACAGCAAAAAAAAAAATTAAAAAAAAAATTAAAAAAAAAGAGTAAATGAGGTGCTCTGCAACTGAGAAGATAGACACTTCGGGGGCAATGCCAGACTCACCTCTTGAACTTAGATCATGTTCACAATTTTCCATTTTTAATTCTAAAGCATTAACATGCAGAAAAATTCTTAACACTGTTAGTTGGAAAGAAAGTCAAAATACCATGGCTAACCAGATTCATTATTAAAAATCAACAAGTGTTAGGTCTAGGATTTTGGATTGATTGATTATACCATATTCCCAACACCAAATGTTTATTTTGGAAAGGGTTAATGAATGAGTAAAAAAGATGCAGTTGTTAAAAATGACCCAAAATCCCAAGAGAAATGATAATAATATACACACATATATGTATATAAAAATACATATACATATATATGAATAAGGACATTTGGGTTTAAAGTTAGTAGTCAAATTTTCCAAGGACGTCTTTTTTTTAAAACAAAGAGCCAGATTTTTATGTATTTTAAAACCACCTCCTCGATCTAACACTGTTAGAAATGGATGAATTACCCAATTTTGTGTTCAATTTTTTTCCCTGTAACGTCACTTGGTTCTTGGCTACTAACCTTTCATGTTACTCTTGGTTTTGTCAGTTTGCTTGCCTGTGGGGGTTTGGGCCTGCTGACCCTGCCCACTTGAAGAGGCTGCCTGCTGTGCTGCTTTCTGTTTTAACATTGTCCAATCAAATGTGTAGTCATATTGGTGATTCAGGGTCCTGGAAAATATAAAATTATATGTTAACCCATTATTAATAGGGTCCAATTAAATACTCCACAGAACTTTCAAGACAGTGAGAGCATTTTTTAAGGAAATGAATATCTTCTCTTAAGTATGGTAGCTTCTACAAGATTTCTTTCCCTATAGATGACTTACTGTTCAGTTAATTCCACTTTTTACATGTCTCAACTGGGGGGAAATGATGTCACCGCTTTGGTCTGCTGTATTCAAGAATAAATCCTCTCCCTTTTCAAAAAGAAGCTGCCTTTAAACTTTCTTGAAATGAGCAAGGGAGTGGGAATGAAAGGCAGCCATGAGGGAATTCTCTGGCAGTCCAGTGGTTAGGACTCTGTGCTTTCACAGCCGAGGGCGTGGGTTCAACCCCTGGTCGGGGAACTAAGATCTCACAAGCGGCACTGTGCAGCCAAAAAAAAGGCAGCATGAACAACAAAAACACTGAGTCAAGCTGTCAGTTATGGGGGAATATTCTTAACAGAAGGTATCCCCTAAAGACACATCAGAGTAGACGTGAGACTGTAACTTTGAGAGGGCGATGTCTATGCTGGTGACTTGGGAAGACTTCTCTAGGATTAGAGCATCATCCCTAATTCTTCTCTTCCAACTAAGATTTTGAGCCACATGTACTTTATTTTTTCAAGACCAATTTTGGGTTGTATACCTAGGGATCCTAGAATTTGGGCCTACTTCCACAATATCATAAACTCCAATTACTGCCTGATATTTTAATTGCTATTCATTTTGGTATTGAGCAAGGTTGTCTACCAAGTTGGAGAGTCCCATCTAATGTGAATTGTGTAACTATTGTGGAAAACTTATATTCTACTTTGAGTTTGATTTAACAGTTTCTCCATCCCAAACGAAAATATTTCAAGGACATTTGGAAATGGAAAAATGTCAAACTCACAGTTTCTTAACATTTCATTCACATTTCCTTCACTCACATTGGTTAGACCCACTTTTACTTGCTACTTGTCAGAGTAGATATGTTGGGCAGACTGAACTAATTTCCCTCACTGGAGTTTATAGTCTTAAAAACTGACCTGAAAAGAATGCGGAATAGCTGCCTCAGGTACATGTAATCCGGGGCTTCCTCAAAGCGCAGCCCACGGCAATAGTTTAAGTACATGGCAAATTCTGCAGGAAATCCCTACGAGTTCAAGAGTTAAAACACAAAATTAAGACAACAACAACAAAAAACTTATTTAAGACAGAAAAATCAATGTATTTAAAAACAAGCAAGAAATGTATTTAAGGATATTTTACTACTTTGCTAGAAGATCTGAGAACCTAAATAACAATAATATGACTTGGTATCCTCATAAATTTGACAAAATTTCTTCGTCCCAACCACCTTATTACGTACTATATCTTTTAATATTGGTAGAGAAAATATATATCTTTTCCTTGCAGTAACAGGTTCTTAAATAATTTAGACATCCCACTTGTTAACCTATTATTTTATCAATGTACAATAAGTGCATAGCAATAAAGAATAAACAACAAAAATGAGGCCAGTAATGTTCTTTGCCAGAACAGGACAGTGAATGGGTATTCTCTCTCCATTCTGAAATTACTTTCTTTTTAAACAGCAGTACAGACCTATATAAAGAGAAGTAAAATCAAGAGTGCAATTATACAAAGCAACCATTGTTATGATATGTATCAATCCAATACCACACCCTATGAATATACTGGGTTTGTCTTTTCTTTTTTCCATAATCCAATGCTTCCTCCTATGAATAGATTGGGTTTGTCTTTTTTTAACATAACTGTTATCATACTGCATACATAATATATTCCCTTTTCCATTAAAAGATTGCAAGCATCCTTCTATGTCATTTCTAACCTCCGCATCAACTTTTTAGAAGTTCATGGCTGGATATTGTTTGACCTAATGAATACATCATAATTAACATGTTCCCTATAACTGGACATTTAGAGGATTCCATTTTTCTCTATTATAGACAATACTAAATAAGTACATCTGTGGTGTAAACTGTTTCCACGTTTGGTTTCTTGGCAAAGATTCTCAAAGATGTATACAGATGTTTTTTAAGGCTGTAGATATTAGTCACCAAAAGGATTTTGCCATTAGGAACCTAGAAATGCAAAGTATTTAAACAAAAAAAATCCCCACATCTCCTCCCTTTGAGTAAATGTGAACGTGAAGGAAGATGAGTTAAAAGAGGCAGTCTCTTCCCAAAATCTTATGATTTTGAGAAATTTCTCACATCCACAGGTAGGGTAGAATGTATATATCCACAACATTTTTTATTGATTACAGTGATGGAAACAAATTTAATTTTTACAAAGTACTTTCTTAAAAATTTATTTTATCTATTTTATTTTTAGCTGTGTTGGGCCTTTGTTGCTGTGTGCAGGCTTTTCTCTGGTTCCGGTGAGTGGGGGCTACTCTTTGTTGTGATGCGCGGGCTTCTCATTGCAGTGGCTTCTCATTGAAGAGCACGGGCTCTAGGCACGTGGGCTTCAGTAGTTGTGGCACGGGGGCTCAGTAGTTGTGGCTTGCGGGCTCTAGAGCGCAGGCTCAGTAGCTCGGTAGTTGTGGCGCACGGGCTTAGTTACTCCACGGCATGCGGGACCTTCCCGGACCAGGGCTCAAACCCGTGTCCCCTGCATCAGCAGGCGGACTCTCAACCACTGTGCCACCAGGGAAGCCCTCAACTTTTAATATACATTCACAGTCTGTATTAATAGCATTCTGCATTTATCAAATGAACTTCCTTCTACAAAAGAAAACTACCAACATGATAAGCATTTCATATGTAAAGTATGAACTGTCGCTAGACCATGCCGCTGAACCGTAAGACTGAAAACAATCTCACTACTTTATAGTAATACCTAATACTTCGGTGTTCACTGCACCCTGAATCAATTATATGTGTCTAATCCAGAAGACAAATGTAGTTCACAATTTCCAGATCAAAATTAAGATGCTGCACACAAGCAGAGAATGTACTAAATCCTCCCGTTCTCTTCCTGAATATTTTATTCATTAACCTAAAATGTATTTCATAATTTAAAACAAATCCCCAAAGAGTCTCAGAAAAGATCATAAATTTCTCAACCCGTCCCCTCTGTTTCTGTAGATATGCAGAAAAAGAGAAAGCAAATTTGTGGATGGGGAGACTCATAAAGACATCACCATTTACTCCCTTCCAGAGTACTATTTCAACTCATGCTGATTTCTCCCTTCTACCACCCCAATACGTAATTATATATTGTTTTCTAATTATTTCAGGTATGCAATTGTCACAAAGATGACCACGTGGTCTTCTTTCTACGGAAGAGACATTATGACAAAAGTATCTTTCCACTCTCAACTCACATGCCTCTCTTCAAAGTTTGAGATTTCAGAGAAATGAGCCAGATTCAAACTGCCATCTATACTGTTGGACACTTTCTATTTCTGGATTGTTCTATTCTGCTTGCCTTTGTTTCCCTAATTCCTTGATATGCCAATTGTGGATATCCTTTCTTCTCTGGCACCAGTTTAAGAATAAGGGGAATATTTCTTAACTTAATTTTCTCATAAATTGGTCTTGAGGTTTGGAATTGAGGTTCTATTAGAAAAGTTTACCTCCTTATTTTTCCTCCAATTTAAAACAGATCATAGGGCCTAAACCAGAAACATAAAACAATTATTTTAAAATGACTCATATATTCAGGTCATTCCTTTTTCAATTTTTTTGGCTGTGCTGGGTCTTCGTTGCTGCGCGCCAGCTTTCCTCTCGTTGCGGTAAGCGGGGGCCACTCTTCCTTGCGGTGCGTGGGATTCTCCTTGAGGTGGCTTCTCTTGTTGGGGTGCACGGGCTTCAGTAGTTGCAGCGTGTGGGCTCAGTACTTGTGGCACGTGGACTTCAGTAGTTGCGGCACGCAGGCCCTAGAGCATATGGGCTTCAGCAGTTGCGGTGTGTGGGCTCAGTAGTTGTGGTGTGCAGGCTTAGCTGCTCCGCAGCATGTGGGATCCTCCCAGACAAGGGATCGAACCTGTGTCCCCTGCACTGGCAGGCGGATTCTTAACCACTATGCCACCAGGAAGTCCTCAAGTCATTCATAAAGATACCAAGAATCAACCAAAGTAAATTTAAAACAGTAAATAGCTACTCAATAGGATGCTTAAGTTCTGAGGCTGTAAAATAAAATGTTCCTTTTTGTTCCTGGATCATTTATATTAAAAAAAAAAATCATCATGTACACTTACCTTACACAGAACTTCAACAGGTGTGGACATCTTCTTTTCGCTAATTTTTTCATACTTTTGCTTCTTTGTTGCAGCCTGTGGAGAATAAGAATCAAACCACACAGATATACTCAGTATTATGAGAAGAATTTTACTAGTTTAACATACTACACATAAAAGGAAACTTGAGATTCAAGAGAAATCATAACCTAGAATAAAAAAGAAATCAAAGTGTAATACATGTAATCTCCTTTTCCTAAACTGTTAACTTTTCACATGACTTTCTGCTTCAAGAACGTTTTTAGCTGTTAGCAAAGGGTGAGTTTAACAGGAATATGATTTAAGTAAAAATGGGTGGAGTCAAATTTGAAATGAGATTTCTTAACCCATATTCAACAAGGGCAAAATAAGCAGATCGATACCAAACACATGTGCCTGCCCATCATTTAGTGACATTAATAACTGGTGTTATTTTTCCAGTGTAAAGATATTCACACTGGATAAAGCTACCCACACTGAGCAATTTGTCAAGCTCATAGATGCTCAATAAATACAGGGACCATTTACCTTTAAAGGACCAATAAAGCAACTAAACAGCCATTAAAATCTTGGACACAGTAATTTATCATTACCATACAAATACTCACAAAAGTAATGGTAAAACTCCTAATTAATGGAAACAAATAAAATGTTAGGACAATTAAATAATATAGCTAGTATTACTGGATAAACTAGTTCTACTGTACATAAAAGTACACATTTTCAACATAATGGCAACACATCAAAATGAGAAAGTCTCCACCTTTCTTAGCCCATGTCAAGTTCCTTCCAGGTAAAGCTACTGGTTACCAATGGGTACCTGCTAATTGTCCCAAAGGAAACTGTTCCTCAAGTGTGACTGTGAGAGTCTACTAACCTAATTATTACTGAAACCATCAGATTTTATTTTACCAATAAAGGGTAAAAATAAAGTCATTCACTCTCAGAAAACCTCATACTTGAAAGGGACCTTAAAGGTCATCTCCAATGTGTATTTGTATTCTTAAAACAAAAAGCTGGTGATGTGAGTCTGGTTTACCTTTAGTCCTTGCCATGGCAGGCTGGTTCTATTAAAATACATCAAAACATATCCTAATGATTCCATGTCATCTCGGCGACTAGAAAAGAAAATGTAAATTTAAAGGCTGCAATTATTGTGAAGAACATGTGAAAGAAAGCCAGGTACACAAGAAAAAATGTTTCCAAGCAAGGAGAGAAAGTAATTTGGTATCTTGTGCAAGGAGTTACTCAGTTAAGGTAATTTAAAAAAAAAGTTCCTAATGGGTTACTTCTAAACAAAATTTCCTCACAGAATCCAAAATTATAAAATCCAACACGTTCCTGCAACTTAACTTTTAAAGAGCAAAAAGAATTTAGCTAAATAACTTCCTAAATGAGGTTAATAAAGATGGAAGAACCATCTAGCAGGACATAAGTTTTACAGAAGCTCACAAAGATTATTTAGGGATAACGCTGAAAAAATTAACAACTTTAAGCTAATTAAACATCTATATGAATATATACACAAACACATACACACTTACACGCATATTCAGACGATACATGTACTTAAGGACTGGTAATGGCCTACAGAAGATGTGAAACTATAGTTTAACCAAGGGTACTCAGATATTCATGGCTATTCCCTAAGCTTAAAAGCTCATTCTCATGAAGTTCCATAACCTGGAAGCATATCATTTCTACGCTTATTTATTTATATATCTTTTGCGGTACGCGGGCCTCTCACTCTTGTGGCCTCTCCCGTTGCGGAGCACAAGCTCCGGACGTGCAGGCTCAGCGGCCATGGCTCACAGGCCCAGCCGCTCCACGGCATGTGGGATCTTCCCGGACCGGGGCACAAACCCGTGTCCCCTGCATCGGCAGGTGGACTCTCAACCACTGCGCCACCAGGGAAGCCCTCTACGCTTATTTTAAGGAGCAAAAAGAAAAATGATTGACAAAAGATGAAAAACTAGAATTCAAGTCAGAAAATAGAAAGACCACAGAAATTATGACAATGTTTAAACTAAAGCCTATTCATTTATGTAGGGGTGGAAGAGTAGAACGGGGATGGTCCACCAACCACATTTTGGTTTATTAGAAATCAGATAACATTTTCCTTGCAGAAATAACCAATACATTCTTCCCCTAAACTCAACTTGCTTCACTAACATAAAAAGCCCAAGATCAGTATTAAGAAAAAAAGTATTGTCTTTAGCTGCAAAAAGAAACATAAAGTTGCATTTATGCTTCTAATTTCCATCATGCAATATTTTCTCCTCAAAAGACAAGCTTCAACAAAGAAAACAAAAAGGCCTCATTTAATCGGCTTCTTTGCACTGTCCAAAGCAGCAGGTAAAAGGATTAATAAGTGTCTTTCAAATCTTCAGCCAAGAAACATCTTTAGATATTGTAAGAAACTAATTAAAATATTTTAAAAACCCATCAATGGCTTTTGCTATGGATTTGATAAACACATTCAATTTTCAAACTCACCTCTGTTCAATACCAAGATGTGCATTGATGCTAGCATATCGAGCAGTGCCAGTGAGATTTTTATCTTCTCTGTATGGTATGTGTTGCCTTGTCCTGTTGTCTCTGTACTTTTTGGCCAAACCAAAATCAATAAGGAATAACTTTAAAAGAAAATAAAGAGACATTAGGTTTCCAATCTTGTTCAGTTAAACTGCTTCTTACTCATTAAATGGCATCTATTCTATTTTGTTCAATTATATCAAAATAAAGCATCATAAACAGAACAGATAATGAACAAACTTAACACTCCAATAAGCTTTTATTAGTCCTCATCAATAAATCAAGTTAAAAAAATACAGTTAAGTCAAGTGGTTGATCCCTGTCAGCTGAACAATTTCATAGGCCAGTTCATTACACATTCAGGAGCCTGTCTTTGGAACCTCTAACATAGTGGAGAAATGTATACATGCTCAATATCAGAGTTGCTGACAAGTGTGCTGCATGCCATAATGAAGTCTGACATCCTGTTACACTGGTAAACAAGCATGGGGTTTTAAAAAACTAGACATAAGCTTTCTGGAACTCTTCCATTCTACAAAGGCCACTCTTTAGTATGCCAACAGAATGCTCATTATCTAAAATAAGACAACTCTGAAAGTTGTATATTGACAACAAAACCAAGATTTTTATTTATAATAAATAAGCATTTTAAAACAAGCATGCATTTCATTTTATTTCCAACTGACATTTACGCATGTGAGCAGCTTAAGCTTCTGGAAAATATAACAAGTTGATCTAAAGTCTTAAAAAGCACTTAAGTATTTATTTATTTAAATAAAGGTGGCTTACAATCAGCAGTTTAAATGAGCTAACCAGAAACCAAGTAGTATTTTAGAATAAAATAATGTTTAGTGCTGTTTCATTTAAATGGTACACAGGGCGTAAGATACTCATTTATAATGTAGCTAATTTTTAAAATTAATTCAGGTTTACTCTCCATGATTAAAACTTTTATACGAAGAAGAAAAAAAACAAAAGTATTTTTTTGGGAAAAACCCAAAATATGTTCATATTTACCTACCTTCTAAATCAAAATAATCTTAACTTAAAATTTTATTTAGTCTTTATCATAAAATCACTTATCAAAAGTTATGTCTACAAAGTTTATCAAGCAAAGCAGGTCTATGTGCTCTTATACTATGTACCCCTACACTATTCTTTTCTAGTTACACCTAAATTTTGCAGTTTTTCTTCCCATTAGGCTGACATTAGGTTCCTTCTGCTGCAGTTTACAGTCTGTGATATACTGGGAAACATGACCACCTAGCCTGTTAGGGTTTGCGTCAAAAAATAAGTAAAGCGGGCTTCCCTGGTGGTGCAGTGGTTGAGAGTCCGCCTGACGATGCAGGGGACACAGGTTTGTGCCCCGGTCCGGGAAGATCCCACATGCCGCGGAGCGGCTAGGCCCGTGAGCCATGGCTGCTGGTCCTGCGCGTCCGGAGCCTGTTGCTCCGCAACAGGAAAGGCCACAACAGTGAGAGGCCCGCGTACCGCAAAAAAAAAAAAAAAACCAAAAAACTAAAGCAAGTTACTGATTTAAGTGAAAAAGATATGACCAAGTGCTTCTTTTAGGCGGATGAAAAATGCCGATTTCAGGCAGGCACTACAACCTAGCCTTAGTTATACACTGGATGGGAAAGGCTGAGGTTTGAGCTTCTGCAACCATATTTACAATGAAACACTTATTTTCACCTGGTCTACTACAAAGAATGAAGATTAAATTTTCAGTAAAATGTAACTGGATAATGAAAGCTCTTTGTATGATTAAACTCACTTCTTGAACAACTGAGTTATTATAAAATAGGGACAGGAAAGTTAATGTTATAAACCACTAAGAGAAATAAAGCTCATACTCTTTTAAGTTTCTTTCGATATGAAAATTGGCTCAGTACTCAAATATTAAAATGAGCAAAATATACTTATGTTAAGCAAAACGAAAATTATGACTTAAGTTCTACAGATTCACACTGAAAAGAAAACAAGGGAAAAACAAACCCAAAAGGACATCCAGCTTCATGGCCTTTAAAAACTCTCCCAAAGAATTATGTGGGGGCTTCCCTGGTGGCGCAGTGGTTGAGAGTCCGCCTGCCGATGCAGGGGACACGGGTTCGTGCCCCGGTCCGGGAAGATCCCACATGCCGTGGAGCGGCTGGGCCCGTGAGCCATGGCCTCTGAGCCTGCGCGTCCGGAGCCTGTGCTCCGCAATGGGAGAGGCCACAACAGTGAGAGGCCCGCGTACCGCAAAAAAAAAAAAAAAAAAAAAATTATGTGGGTTATGAATAAAAAGTGATGAGGACATGAACTTTCTTCTAAAGATTATTTTCTAAGATTGCTTCCTTTAGTACTCCAAATGGAGGAGAAAACAGGAACAACTCTGACATGGTTATGTCTGATAGTTACATTCATGTCTAGATTCAACAGCTCCATTTGCAACTCAATAACCACTTTCTCACAACTAAAAGACTGCTTTATAAGAACTCAGTGTTCACTAGAGTTCTTTCCTTCTACAATTCTAAAGGACAAAAACCTAACTTATTAAGAACAAAAATGGACAAACACTACCTTCTTAAGTATCTCAATCTTTAATATTAAAGCAAAAAATTTTTAAATTTTCTCCTCCTATAAAAACTGAAAATGAGTCAGGAAAAGTAATGTCACTGATAAATAAAGGTATCCCATTTTAAGAGCAAACAACTGAAAACTACTTAAAATTTAAAAATTTTAAATCTCTTGATAGTTCATTACCTTCTGGTACCTATCATGCTTCTTTAGTCGCTCTCTATGCACTGAATTTAAAACGAGTAAAAACATATATAATGGGAAATATTTACATGAAACCATGTGATACCAAGGATACAACCCAACAGGCGCAGATATGTAAAGGTAAAACCAAAAAAGGAAAAGTCAGTATTCAACGTCATAAAATACTGTGTTTTTATAGGTCTGCATATGCAAAGAGACGTTTAAACTCTTCGGTTGTCAAGCTGCTTTTCTGTGGATTTTAACTACATGTTCTAAGTAAAATTTGTGGCTGTTTTAAAGAATGCAGCATATTTTTCAAAGGAATGTGGAAATGAGTTAATGTTGGGTACGCTGGGATAACTCCATTCAGCAGACGTCCATTTTCTTCAGAAACGCTACTGACAATTTTAGTTTTTGGTATTTACAACAGTTTTTCTCCTAACCAGCAGTCACATTTTCCTGCCCTTCAGAAAATTCACCAAGATTACTTTTCCTTATAACCCAGAAGACCTATTATTAAATAATTATGTTATAAAATATAAGTAAAATGTGTGAATGTATATGGATAAGTAAAAATAGGGCAGTAAAGTTGCCTTACAATGTACCTAATTACCCACCATCCTCCCTCTCTGCCCAACCAAGACCTAGTTACCACAGTTGGTATTTCTTTGTGAATAAAAGTAAAATTGAATTCCTGAAACCGTTTTAACAGTGGGAGAACGTAGTTCCTGAAATAATGCTGGGCAGTATGGAAAAGGATTAAATGATTACCCAGGTGATACTTGTGGTTTAATAACGGAACTACAAAGTATGCTCACATATCAAATGCAACTTTTTTCCTTTTCTGATTACTTATGTCAATACTTACTTCTCAGTGTATACTAAATTGATAAAGATTCGTTCATTCAGGAGCTTCAAAGATTAAGTACCTAAATGGTGTGATTTTTAAAATTATTTTCCCTTGTTTATCTGAAAATTCATACAGTAATAAAGCTATCTAACTTCTACAAGAGTAAATATGAAGAGTTCTGCTTACATTTAAAAAATATTTGGAAAGTTATTGGAGTGTTTAGCCTGCTAAACACTAAATCATCAGGTTATGCATCTGTTTATCTTACATATGTGTTACTGATGGTAATTGATAAGTGCTTCAGTTATCGTTATGTTGTTAGAATACAGTATATTCTAGTTCCAGAGCATATAATGCTCTTTAAGCATTTTATGCCACTTGTTTGAAGCTGAGAGAATTCTTATATTGAGGTAATCAATTCTAGAAAAACTAGATCTGAAATCTGATCTACACTTACCTAAAGTACGCTAGGGGAAGGGGAAGAGTTGACGCAGAATATCATTCAGCAATAATGCAACTCCAAATTATTTTTAAAAACTGAACAGTCTATCTCAAGTTTACCATTAGGTAAAGAATTTCAATGGTAGATCAACACATTTCCTCATGTGGATGTTAGAGATCTAAACATAATCCTGTTTTCATTTAGGTTTTCTCTAAATTTTACAAACTTTAAGCAAAAGCCACAAAGAAACATCTTAGTAATGTTATGTTTGCCAAGTATGTCTGAATAATGCCAACGTAAGAGGTGCTTGAGCAAGATCTACATTCTCCAGAATTAAAACAAAACAAAAATAATCAAAATAAAACAGTAAGAAAGAAAAGCACATGAATTTGGGATTGAGGTTGGAATAGGAGACAGTTTCAGACCTGGTTTAATCCTGAGAAAGATGGGTCCTGAGAAGAACTAACAGTCATGCTTCTTTTCCTCTTCCCCACTGGAGATTCTAAACACTAAACAGACAATAGAGGGTGGCAGTGCATCAAACAGTATTGCTTACATTGCAACAATGGCCGGCGCAGACAGGCAACACCGAGGCATTAGAGAAAGAACAGGGTAGCCAAATGCCATCCTTCTTCCACCAAGCACTGTAGCTTCTCAGTTTTCCAAATAAGGATCACATGCTTAAGAACATTTGAATTCTGGAAAATACTCAGGTTTTTAATGCCACTATATTGTGTCACTGCCTGAAACAGGGATAGCAATGGTGACATTTGGCTCTTTAATTTATTAATAAAAAAGGGGGGAATTTGGATCTGCAATCTTTGGTATCACAATCTGCCCTTCCCCTAAAAAAGATTGTACAGGGGAAAAAAATCTTCAGTAAGGAAGAGGTAGAAGGCATTTAGTCACCTTAAAATTTATTTTCATAAGCATGCAGGGCTGATTACTGGAAGAGATGAGCAAATTCACTATGATTGGAGTGACTACTCCTAAATATCAAATTCAGAACAATTTTCCAAATAAGAAATTTGACTTTAAAAATCAACCTCAAAAGCGCCCCCCACCCAACTCTTTACCCACAAATAGAAAACTACTGGAACAAGCTGACCGAAGAATCCAGTCTCATACAACTGGCATATTTCAAACTACAATACAGAAAACACTAAAAACCAACTACATAAACAAAACACTAATCTAAAATGTTCAAGAACAACATTTAGAATTTGAATCTTAGGTAAAACACTGCACTTCTAACCCTAGGGTCTCTCTCAATCTGTTTAACAGCAAAACAGCTTCACAATATTCTTTTTAATATCTCTAAAAGAGGATACAAGATTCTAAAAAGGTTTACGTATCACTGGTCAATTTGGATTTTCTAACACAACTATGTGATTAATAAGCTATTTTAAAGGGGGGAAAAAAGCAAAGAGGTATTATCTAGGCCATCATTAAATTTAAGACAAAAACCATGTACTGCAATGTCAACATGCAGAACATGGATCACATGAGGATAATGGGTCTTTAGCAGGAAGAAAATGGGAAGACAAGGGCTGGGAAATGGTCAAAAGATTAGGGTCATACTGACAAAACTGCCCCCCAAAATTAAGACTAGTAATTTTTCAATTAAATTACCAGGTTTTATAGTAACAATTAAGAACCTGGATGCTTCAAAGAGAGAAGCCACATAACATTAAAAAAAAAAAAAAAAAAGATGCAATTGGGAATGGCAAGAAAGGTTGTATGTAGATTTAAACATCTTCTATTATTTAAAGCTCAGCTTTCAACAAAAAAATTTTAATTCCTAAAACTTGGTCAGACCAACATTAATGTCTCACGCATTAACAAATAACACCAGTTCTAATGGTAATGGCTCCAAGTTGGCATTCATACAGGCAAACAAAGGTAAACATTTATAGCTAGACCTAAAAACACCAAACATTCCCTAATGGTTTAATAAAACAAATGGGAATGTTCCTTCCAAAAACAAAACAAAACAAAAAACACAAAAAACAAAAACCCCCCAAGTTGTCCTGAAGTTGAGAATTTCTATCAGATCATCAGATCATAACATGCTTAGTGCATTGCCAATGCTGCCTGTCTGCCCGAGCTCAACATTGAATTTATAAAAAAAAAGCAATTCACTCAGTAAAACTAATCATTGCAGAAAAAATTCAACACAATTAGTTTTTAACTGCAATCATGCGTCACTAGCTAAAACCCAACCACCCCATAAATTCAATCATTCTGCAGCCCCCAATGAACACTAATTTCATTGTATGTATGTTCATTTCACTTGTCTACACTTCCCTTTGAAAAGGAGAGGAGAAGAGGGGTGGAGACCCCACCCAACTTGGCACCCAAATAAGAAACTGTCAACTACTTTTGAAACAGGCCCAAAAGTTATCCTTTTGAATACACAAATCCAAGGACTGAAGAATTCTCATTATCAACCATGCTTAGTCAGCAAATGTTAACGCCATGGTGACAGATGGGTCAGTGGTTCCCACGCTGGCACAAGCACATATATTAAAAAAAACCCACACTTCAGAGACAAAGGTTAAAATCTGATTTTTAGCATTCAGGAAGAAAAGTACATGGGGTTTTTTGTTTGTTTTTTTTGTTCGCTAGCTATTTGAATGAATGAAAAATAGATACAACTGCTCAATAGTTAAATAATATAGATGATTACATTTTCACTATAAGCCCTTGGAATTTTATATTTCCATATAAATAACTAACCTTGGTTGGGTAAGTTGGAGAGAATTTATTTCAAGTTATTAAGTTAATAGATTATCCTTCTAGTACAATCTTTTAAAGCAATTATCAATAGCAAATTCAACTTACTATGACTCTTAATTTAAAGACTGAAAGTTCACCAAAGCAATTCTTGAAGTTTTTTACTCTTTGTTCCTTCATGCAAAGAACATGTGACTAACCTTATTACAGTGACGCCCAATACCCATTAAGAAGTTATCTGGTTTAATGTCTCTGTGTATAAAATTCTTTGTATGCACATATTCAATTCTACTGATCATCTGGAAAAAAGGGGAGGAGGAGAGAAAATTAAGTGATTTGTATTAAGTGACAAAAGAAAACATTATTTCTCAATTACTTCAATATGCCAATTATTTTTCAAGATCGCAGGTATACTTTATTAACTTTATTTAGAGTTCACAAAGACAGTGCTAGTCAAAATTAAAAAGAAAGGGCAACCAGGCACTGCATTTACCTCTAGACTGATGGATATATAAGCATAAACCAGAAGTGTTCTTTAGGCTTATTCTTTCACTATTAATGATTATAAACATGATAGTAGCAAAACATGACCTGATAGCAAAAACTGGTTTTATTTTTAAATTACAAAAGTAATACATTTAGAATTGTTTCAGTTGTTGTAATAAATTATATAAAGTAAAAGCCAATCCTATGCCTCCTGACGTACCTATATAAATATAAAAACAGCCTGCTACTGCCCAGATCTATTTCCATGCTCTTATATACATACACACATAAACTCACTTGTGCTTGGGAGTAAGGGGTGTTGACCAATTGATATAGTAGCTATAAGTTGTTGTTATTGCTTTAAATTGAAATAGAAACGGTCCACTCACTTTATTCTTGTTCACTTGTTTTTAACTAATTATAACCCAAACATTCCTGGAAGTTGGTACCATACAATGTAAGCATGTAACTTTTTATACAAATGGGGACATACACACGCTGGGTTTCCTTTCTTGCATGCCTTTTGGACTCTCCCATGATTTTTCTCCATACTTGTATGATCATATTCCAAAACTGAATAATAAACATGCCATTCTAACAAGCTTTTCTTAATTTCTTGGAAATTCTGCCTCGTCAAGTGGTATGGTCTTAGCATTCTTTTTAATGGCTATAAATATTCTATGGCACAGATGGAAGTACTCCCCAATTATCCCCTAACTCACAGTATTCCCATTATTTCCAATATTCTCCCACCATAAACAATAATGCTATTAATAATACTTAAATATATCCTTACCTACTAGCGCTTTTATTTCTATGGGTTATAAATCCCATACTATTACAGCAGAGTTGCTGGGCTGAAAGGTATGTATTTTTTTCATTTTGATAGGTGCCATCAGACTGCCCTTCAAAATAGCTTATAACAACTCATTTTTTTTCAGCAGTAGTGTTCTTTCTCCCACTAGCAAAGTTATTTCAGTTCTTTCTAAATTTTGCAAATTTGACAGGTACTGACCTCGCTTATTTCCCTAACAGTTTGGAAACCTGCTTGTTTTTACTGACCTTTTGGATTTAGTACTATTCTATGAACTGTCAATCTATACTCATCCAGTATTCTTTTGGCTTGTCCTTTTCTTGCTAATTTTTAAGAATTCTTTGCATACAACAATCTTTTATCAGTCATTTGTTATGTAAATAGATTTAAATTTTGAAAAATTTGTCTTAACTCTGGCATCTCTTCTATAATAGTTTTAATTTCCAAATTATCAACTATGTCTACCTTTTCTGTAAAATACAAGTTGTATTTGAAAGTGTTTTCCATGTGCAAAGGCTGCCAACATTATCTTTCTACCCATATGTTCTTGCTCTTCTAGTAGTATATGTCAGGATTCTATTTTTTACTTGGCCTCATTTTCTCTAGAGCTTTTATCACCATGGATATACAGATTCTAAATCTTACTCCTCTACCTTGGCAAATGTCTTTTGAAGCCAAATTGTAATCTCTGGCTTAAACTATTCATACTCTGAAGGAAGTAGATGTATACAATGTTCAAATAGCATCTTTAGGTACAGCAGCAACTCATGTATTAAAGAAGTAAAACAAAACCACTGGCTCACTTATGTACATATTTGTCCTAGCTAAGTAATACCCATAATTAAACTATGAGTATTAACTCACAGGGGAAATGTGGGGCAAAAGACAAATTAATAGCACAAACTACAGACTACTTCAAGTATTGCCTGTCATCTATGGGGCAAGACTCAGCTGTTTCCTTCTTAAACAAATACTTTGCTGCAACCCCCTTTCCTAAATTACATTCTTTCTCTCATGTTACTAGTGTATCCAATATATAGACTTCTATGACAGAACCCTTCCATTTTTCTCCACTAAACTCTATGCTCCTAGAGGGAAGAGACTAGTTCTTCTTCTTTGTACCTCCCAGTGTTAAGTACAATGGCAGTCCCCGAATAAATGTTCACTGTATGAATGCCTATGTGTTACTGAGCCTACAGAATACAAACTCCTTTATTAAGATTCATTCACATGTCATATTAAGAGGTTTTAATCATAAATTCCTTGACATTTACCTATTATCTTTGACCATATTATCTGTTTCCTCAAGGCTTGTTCCTGACCCTATTATTCCCCATCTTAAAATTCTTTAAAACTAATTTTCCTTTTTATTTCCTTTAGTTCAAAAAAATCTAATCTTGGCTTTAAAACAATTTCATCTAATCTCCAGCCAATGAATAAATCTAATTCATGACATAAAAATTTCCCTGGTTTTGCTTACCTATTACCAATGGCCGAGAATCCTTTACTTCAAGAGCATCTACCTGGTCAAAAATTATTCCTTAAATTACTTCAGTACCTTATTTTCCTCAAAAATACACCTTTCATAAGGATTCAACACATAATACATAGCATTCAATTTGCTTAATTTAAACAAAATTTCAATATATACATATTTATCTATATTTATATACAAACAAACACTCCAAATCCTTTCTTCAAACAAAATTTTATAAGGAAACCTGCTATATTCAACACTAAAACAAATACACTCTATCTGATGGGAGCAGCTTGAAAACTCCTAGTCTATAGGTGTAATAAACTAGTATAATCCGTTTTTGTCCTATACCCATGGGAAAACATCTACAAGTCATATTAGAGTAATACACTTGAATGACTATACCTTACTATGGATCTTTTTTTGCTGATCCAAACGTTAAACAGTGACACATGGGACTATAATTCTCTGGTTTACACACATTTAAATTATAGTTAAGTAGTGGTAAACAGTAGTATTTCTTAGTTTTTATTCTCATAAAAGTTTCACATACCTGGTCAGCTAACATAAGTACAGTTTTCATTGTGAACCTTCTTGAACAGAAATTGAAGAGGTCTTCGAGGCTGGGTCCAAGAAGATCCATGACTAGCACATTGTAGTCTTTTTCCTGACCATACCACCTAATAAAATGAAAGGGGGAAAAGGGAGGGTATTATAAAAAGCTGATTATCACTTAACATCACCAAATTTTAAAAAATTTGAATAAGATAGTTTTTCCTCTCTGGTTAGGTTTTATTTAGGGTTAAGTTTTCCACTATTCAGTTGATGAACTCACTGACTGACTACATTGCCCAACACAAGGTAAAGAGATTTTTTCCTGTCAAGCAACCCATTGTCCAATTAAGTCAGTACTTGTGTGGCAGCCTTAACATTCCTCTTAACCAGGGCAGCTGAATTCTATATCCATCCACCACTGATTCCTGAGACGATGGGCAAGTTTCTTAACCTCACCTGGTCTTACTTTTTAACTGAAGAAATGAAGGAGATTCTACTAGTCATTCCAAAACGTTTCAGAAAGCAAAGATCCCTTTCACTATAACTCATGTTCCATTTCCCACCAAGTTGTATTAATAAGGAGTCACATTTTTGCTTAGCTCCCGATCACAGAAAACAATCATATTACCACAAAGATGACATTTGCTTTTTACTGGAAGAATCATGCTTTAATTATCCGTTGCTATATTACTGTGGATATACAATTTGCCCCCAATAACTCTAGGAATATCAACTGCTAATTTCAGAGACTACAAGAACTGGAAATCACTGCAATAAATGATTTCAAGTTTCTATATGCCTGTAAGTCTGGTACGGGTAATTTCCTGAAAATAAGCACTACCATTTTTATTTCAAACTTATCTAGATTATGAATTTTGCTTGAGGGACATCCCTGGAGGTCCAGTGGTTGGTTGGGGCTCCGTGCTTCCACTGCAGGGGGCACGGGTTCGATTGCTGGTCAGGGAACTAAGATCTTTTATGCCATGTGGCACAGCCCAAAAAAAGGCATTTTGCCATTATTTAAAATGTTAAAAAAAAAAAAACAAGGAAGTTATTTTAAAGCTAGACTGGAGTGATTTCTTTGTTAACTCTAATAAGAAATGATACCTGGATTTACCATTTGAGAAGTTTATGTGTTTTAAAAATATTCAAAACAGGGGAAAAAGGCTTAAAAAAATCTGTGTCAAAGGCATTAATGAATATCAGTTTAGTGGAAAACTGTTCAGTGTTTTTGGTTTGCTTTATAATTTTATTTATTTATTTATTTTTGGCTGCGTTGGGTCTTCATTGCTGCACGTGGGCTCTCTCTAGTTGGAGCGAGCGGGGCGGGGCTACACTTCGTTGCGGTGCGCGGGCTTCTCGTGGTGGCTGCTCTTGTGGAGTGCGGGCTCTAGGCTCACGGGCTCTAGAGCACAGGCTCAGCAGTTGTGGCACATGGGCTTAGTTGCTCCGCAGCATGTGGGATTTTCCTGGAGCAGGGATCGAACCCATGTCGCCTTCACTGGCAGGCGGATTCTTAACCACTGCGCCACCAAGGAAGTCCCGTTTAGTGTTTTTAGTGTTATTTCTTTTTTAAAATTTTGCTCTAATATGTTATTCTGTTATAAAAGAAAATTAAGACTGAAACTAGAGAATGGGGATTTAGTATCTTAATAACTATATTTTTCTAGAAAATGCAAAACCAGCTACTTAAGCATGGTCTCATATTCAGATCCAATGAATACGCTCCCTAGAATCTTATGTAAAAGATCGTAAGGTGACTAGGCTTAAAAAGCTCACATTCCTTCCTACGCTTTTGCTTCAGCTGTTCCCGAGGACTACTACTTCGCAAACATGATACACGAATAACTACCATCGAACACACAAAGGAATTCATTTTCATATGTCTTTGCAGAAAAAGGTAGCCTGATGGGGAAAGTTTCTGCTTAACCTTACAGATTGTGCTCACTAGCCTAAGAAACGCAACAGATGTACCAATCGCAGAATGGCAGAGTTGATCTGCCCTTATTGTATCTAAAACTATGTTCAAAGCTGCTGCAATTATCCCTTTTCAATCCTTTATTTTCCATATAGGAATTCAACACCCTTCACATACATTCCAACATTTACAACACTTGAAAGAAAAGCTCACAGTGGTGGGTTTAAGAATCTGCCTTCCAATGCAGGGAACACAGGTTTGATCCCTGGTTGGGGAACTAAGATCCCACAAGCC